>NC_073259.2:42979015-43282045 GCF_029289425.2 Pan paniscus | reverse complement strand
AATCTCATTCAGTGTAGATGGTCATAGGGGGCACTAAGAATGAGAGGAAGCACATAGATTCTGAAGAGCTATTCAAACAACGATAGGCTGAGGTACCACAGACAAAAAATATTCCTGAAGGTAGGCAGACTATTCGTGTGGGAGGAGTTACCCACCTGATGCATTGGGAGTTGGCTGTGTCTATAGTGTTGCTAAATTTTACACAGGTGAGGTTTGAGGTATGGATTATTTCCAGATTGGAAGCAAGAGGTCCTACTAAAACGGAGGTGGTGATTATTTCTGTGCTGAAGTTGTTCCACTGTTCAGGTACAGGGGTTGAAATGTATGGCCTGAAGTGCAGGGGGAGGCACATCCAACTGTTAGTAGGGTTTTGGGCTGAGACCTCATGGAGTCCAGTGAGGGCTGTATTAAACAGACTTACCAGGCGAGTATGGGTACAGAGGGTTTCATGTAGTTTTGAGAGATATAAACCTTTGTAGGGGCTAGGGGTGCTATGTACTAGGGTCAGTTGGGAGATTACTTCCTTTATGTGTTTTTCTCTTGCCTGATCTTGAACTCCACCCCCATCAGACATAGTGGTATGGGTGAAGTAAGTCCAACAGACAGTGGCTCCAAGACCTCCAGGACAACTAGGATTAATCATTTTCCCTGTCCAATAATGAGTATTTGCAGGCATGCAAAGAGTGGCAGAGTTATAGCAGTTGCAGGGCATATGGGTGTGGGCAGTAAAGGTGGGGGTTCCCTTAGATAAACTCCTATACGATGGAGCATCAATATTTCCGGGAAGCCACATTCTTCATAGAAACTGTTGGTAAGGGGAGCTACTGGTCATACAGCAACATGGAGGGGGTGCAGTGAAAGTGAAAGGGGGTAAGAGAACAGTAAAGAGAAAAATATGATAAGGGAGGGCCACGGGGATTTATGATTTTAGTTACTTTCCTCATGGTTGTTGCTCAAGGAGCAGGCACAGATCCTCTAGATGTTCACAGGAATAGCTAGCGTTGTCTCCTGGATTTTTGGGTTCCTTTGGCAGTATCCAGGATTTGCCTCGAGTGTGAGGTATTCAAGACTCCACTCCAGCCACTTTAACCGCGGTTGGGGTAGATAAAATGACTGGGTAGGGTCCATCCCAGGATGTATCTAGGGATGGGGAATTAAAGGGAAGGGACTTGGCTAATAGCATGTCACCAGGGTGGAATAATTCCTTTCCCTCTTCTCGGGGACAGGCTCCTTGTAATGTTTTAAGAACTTGTTGATATTTGGCTAAGGAGGTGACGTCTGCAACTAAGTTGGCCATCTCTCGGTCGAGCACAAGGTCATTGGTTAGGAAGGCCGTCCATACAGCATTTCGTATGGGCTAAGTCCTGCTTTTTGGGGAGAGTTTTGGATTCTTAGTAAGGCTATAGGCAACAGAGCAGGCCATGAGAGGTGGGTTTCCTGGGTTAGCTTTTTTAGATGTCATTTGAGTGTTTCATCCATTTTATCGACCTTCCCTGAGGACTGTGGCCTCCAGGCGCAGTGTAAGTGATATCATATGCCTAATGCCTGGGATACTCCCTGGGTTACTGCAGCCTTGAAAGCAGGGCCATTGTCAATCCGTAAGCCTCAGGGAAGTCCGAATCTGGGAATTATTTCATGAACTAGTGCCTTTATTACCTCTTGGACTTTTTCTGTCCTACAGGAGAAGGCCTCTGCCCAACCAGTGAAAGTATCTACCCAAACTAGTAGATACTGAAATCCTTGAGATTTGGGCATGTGGGTAAAATCTAGTTGCCAGCCTTCTCCTGGGTAATGGCCTGCTCTTTGTTCTCCTGAAGGAGCTTGGCAATAAGGCAGGGGATTATTTCTTTGGCACACTTCACAGGCCCTGACTATCTGCTTGATAGTTCTGACAAGGCCTGCTCCAGTAAATAATGATTTGGCCATCTTAATGGTGATATCAATGCCTAAGTGAAAGGTTTGGTGAAGGGTTTTAAGTAATTTCCATTGGTTAGCTGTAGGCAAAAAAGTATTTTTCCTTCTTTGGTGGCTAGCCATCCTGAGGGGAGGAAACTATATCCTCATGAGGTTCCCCATTCTATTTCTTCTTCTGAGTACTGGGGCTTGGTTTCCTGGAGGGGATTACCCCATACTAGGGGTCCTTCTATAAGCATTTCTAATGGAGGGTCCTGCCTTGCGGCTCTTTTGGCTTCAATATCTGCTTGGCGGTTCCCTTCTATTTCCCTTTCCTTTCCTTTCTGATGACCCCGGCAGTGTAAGACTGCCACCTCTTTAGGTTTCTGTACAGCCAATAATAATCTCCTAATGGCTTCCTGATGTTTTATAGGTGTTCCCTCGGAAGTTAAGAATTTCGTTTCTCTCCATATTGCTGCATGGGCATGGAGGACTAGGTAAGCATACTTACAGTCGGTATATATATTTACCCTTTTTCCTTCTCCTAATTCTAGTGCCCGAGTGAGGGCTATTAGTTCTGCCAGCACTGAGCACTAGTTCCTGGAGTGAGGGGATTACTTTCAAGTATTCCATTATCACTGACCACTGCATACCCCGCTTTTTGAAGTCCTTTTTCTACAAAAGGAACTTCCACCACTATACAAGTTGAGGTTGGGATCAGTCAAGGGAACCTCTAAAAGGTCCCCTCGAGTGGCACAGGTTTGAGCAATTACTTGTTGACAGTTACGTTCTATCTTTTCTTCATTGTCTGGAAGACATGTGGCTCAGTTAAGAGTTGCACAAGTGCACAGTCGCAGCACTGGCCCTTCAAGTAACAGAGCCTGATATTCAAGTAAATGGTTGTCTGACAGCCACAAGTCTCCTTTAGCAGTGAGTATGCCGTTCATATCATGAGATGTCCACACAGTAAGATCTCTTCCCTGTATCATTTTAACTGCTTCAGATACTAAGACTGCTGCTGCTGTCACTACCCATAAACAATGAGGCCAACCTTTGCCACTACATCAATTTCCTTACTCAGGTATGACACGGGTTGCAAGCTCATCCCTCGGACCTGTGTAAGGACTCCTAGAGCTATTCCTGTTTTTCTGTGACATATAAAGAAAAGTCTTGCCCCATTGGCAAGCTTAACACTGGGACTTGGGTTAGGGCCTTCTTTAGGGCCTGGAAAGCCACTTCTGCTTCAGGTGTCCATCTTACTAAATAGGTATTGGCTTTCTGAGTTTCCTTATTTAGTGTATATATTAGTCTGGCTATTTTGCCATGCCTGGGCATCCATATTTGGCAGAAACCTGTTATGCCAAGGAACCCTCTTAGTTGCTTTAGGGTTTTGGGATGAGGATAAGCCAGTATAGGCTGGATACATTCCTCACTGAGGGCTCTGTTGCCTTTGGATAATTTTAGCCCTAAGTATTTAACCTGCTGTGAGCAGAGCTGAGCCTTTGGTTTGGAAACCATGTAGCCATTGGTAGCAAGAAAATTTAAGAGCGCTTGGGTGGCTTGATGGCACAAGGTTTCTGAACGGGTGGCTAAAAGTAAATCATCCATGTACTGAAGGACAAGAGTGGCCAGGTATGAGAATTGGCTCAAGTCTTGGGCTAATGCCTGGCCAAATAGATGGGGGCTATCCCTGAACTCTTGGGGTAAAACAGTCCAGGTGAGTTGAGACGTTGGGTTCGAAGGATCTCTAAAGGCAAACAAGAATTGAGAGTCAGGATGTACAGGGATGCAGAAAAAGGCATCCTTAGGGTCCAGGACTGTAAACCACTCTGCTTCCTCTGGTATTTGGGAAAGCAGAATATAAGGGTTAGGTACAGCTGGGTCTAGAGGAACAACAACCACACTGATAATCCTGAGATTTTGCACTAACCTCCACTGTCCATTGGGTTTCTGTACTCCTAAAATTGGAGTATTGCAGGGGCTATTGCATGGTTTTACTAGGCCTTGGGCTTTTAGGTCCTTAACAATCTTTTGGAGTCTTTGTTTGGCCTCAGGTCTGAGGGGGTACTGCCTTTGGTAGGGAAAGGAGGCAGAATCCTTTAGTTTAACTTGAATGGGATGGGCATTCTTTGCTCATCCATATTGTCCTTCTGTTGTCCAGACTTCAGGATTAATTCCTTCCTCAAGCAGAGAACAACAAACGGGTGTTCCTTCTCCTATGTTCAGGTATATAATGGCCCCCACTTTTGCTTGAATGTCTCTCCCTAACAAGGGAGTGAGGCTCTCAGGCATAATTAGAAAAGCATATGAAAAGAGTAAAGTTCCCCAGTCACATCTTAGTGGCTGGGAGAAGTATCTAGTGACTGGCTGTCCTAAGACCCCTTCGATGGTGACAGATGTGAAGGACAGTCATCCAGGACAGGAGAGTAAGACTGAGAAGGCCGCGCCACTGTCCAGGAGACAGTTAACCTCCTGGCCCTCAATGGTCAGGCATACCCGGGGTTCTGTGAGGGTGATGGCATGGGCTGGCACTTGCCCTGGGCACCCTCAGTCCTGCTGCTGGATCATCTGGTTAGTGGCTTCTGACTCAGAGGACCTTCATCCCCTGGGGCAGTGGGCCTTCCAGTGATTCCCTTGACATAAGGGGCATGGACGACCGGGCGGCTTATGTCTACTTGGACAATCTTTTTTAAAGTGTCCTTGTAGACCACACTGGAAGCAAGCCCTATTAGGCATTCAATTTGCCCAGCTTTTCACTTTTGCAGAGGTTCCAAAGTCCACTTGCCTGAGAGCCATGACTAAAGCTGCAGCCTTTTTTTTTTTTTTTATCCCATTTGTCCCATTCCGTCTGCTCCTCCTGATCTCTGTTATAAAAAACCGAGGTTGCCAAGTTCAATAGGGTTTCTAAGTTTTGCTCTGGGCCTAAGGTGGACTTTTGAAGTTTTTTTCTAATATCTGCAGCTGACTGAGTGATAAACGTATCCTTTAAGATTAGTTGCCCTTCAATAGAGTCAAGTGACAGGGAGGTATGCTTCCTCAATGCCTCCCTTAGTCTCTCCAGAAAGGCAGTAGGATTTTCTTCCTTTCCCTGTGTTATAGTGGACATCATTGAATAATTCATAGGCTTCTTTCTAGTTTTCCTTAGTCCTTCTAGCATGCAAGTTAGCAAATGTCTGCAGCACCAATCTCCATGTTCTGATTCTGTGTCCCAATGAGAGTCAACACTGGGAACTGCCTGCTGTCCTGTGAGGAATTTTTCTCTTTTCTCTGCTGCAATCCTATCATTGACCTGACTGAGATGCCAGAGATCGCCAAACTCTCGGGCTGCAGTTATGGTGGCACTTCTCTCATTTGGGGTTAGTGTCTGATTTAGCAGTAACATCATATTTCTCCATGTCAGATCAAAGGATTGTCCTAACCCTTATAAAACATCAATATAGCCATCAGGGTTATCTGAGAATTTATCTAGATCTATTTTAATTTGCTTTAAGTCTGAGAGAGAAAAAAGTACATGAACTCTGGCTGGGCCGAATTCTCCTCCTCCCACTGCTTGGAGGGGGCATAATCAGGGATACTGGCATTCTTTGGTTCATTGTTTACCCCTTTGTCTATCTCCTTTTGGACCATTTGGGTTGAAGGGGGGTCCTTATTAGTTGGGGAGGGAGTCGGGGGGAAGCTGGGGTAGGGAGGTAGACTCTGAGGGCTTCCTGTAGGGCATAAATCACACTTTTTACATAATTGCGAGTTGTCTCTTAATGAAAAGAAAGTTTGTACATATGGCACTTCACTCCATTTGCCTTCTTTTCTACAAAAGAGGTCTAGCTGTAAGATAGTGTTATAATTTATACTTCCCTCAGGAGGCCAGGTTTCTCCACCTTGAAGAGGATATTGTGGCCAGGCAGTACTGCAGAAGAATATAAGTCATTTCTTTCTTAGTGTCTGAGTGTCAAATTGGTCCCAATTCTCCAGAATACACCTTAGGGGTGTTTTTGCCTTGGGGGAACGCTTCCCATTTGAAAAAAGAACATAGGGATGCCGGCACCCCTAGTCATTTTCCGATGAGCGTTAGTCCTAGAGCGTCCTCTATGGTCCTAATGCTTATTCCTTTCCAGGGTGTGTAACCACCCATGGACCTCTGCTTATCAGATTAGTTATGCTCACCAATGTAGCAGTCCTGCACCCCTTTTCCCGCCTTTCTTGACCACAAAGAAAGGGGTCCAGGCTGCTGGATTCTAGCAGCATGCCCAACATTGCCTTTGTGCTCAGGGGTGAGTCCTAGAGCTGGGCTGTGTTCCTGAGTATTTCATAACAACCCAGCTGCCCCATCAAGATGCATTCTCATAAACAACAGTTCTTATGCAAGTTCATTTAGAGAGGGTGTAGGTAAGCTTTTGAGTCAGGATATTGATAGTCTTTTTTGATTCTGTAAGTACTTTAAGGCTTGGCTGGGTGCAAACAGCTCGCACGTTTGAGGAGACCAATTATTAGGCAATTTTTCTAACTCTGCTTCCAAAAGAGTCTCCCTATCAATTACTGAATACCCATTGTGGTTTTTCCCTCAATCACCTGGGAGGAACCTTCTATCGTCCGGTCCTGAAGGGAGTTCCTCCTAGGTCTGTCCGGACCTTTGTATGGTAATTAAGATTTAAATCCCCTGTTAGGAAATCTGCTGGGTTAAGGGAATTATCAGCCGTTGGTGTTAAATTACCTTTTTCTAACAGAATAGACCCATACTTTACGATTTTTTAGTTAGTAAGCTACCTTTTTGCTTTTTTGACTTAGAATAATTCTGAACTGGTGAGGTGTGCTCACAATGAGGTTTCCTTTAAAAGTTACTTTTCTACTTTCTTCTGTTAGCAAAGCAGTTGCCGCTACAGATTGAATGCATCCACGGGTTACTGGGTTAAGGATTTTTGATAGGAAAGCTACGGGTTGTCAGTGGTCTCAGTGTTTTCAGGCTATGCCCTTGTTTACACTGACAACAAGGTAGTATTGTAGTGTTATAGAGAAGACCTTCAATTATCAACTATAAGTTTTAAACTTACTCTGGCTTTTAAAGGAATAGGGCACACTGTTGTTGTTGTTTTGTTTTGTTTTACTATTTCTATCTTTCTCTTTTTCTCTTTGACTCTTTCTTTCTCTCTCTCTCCTCCGTCTCTCTCTCTCTCTCTCTCTCTCTCCTCCATCTCTCTCTCCTCCTCTTAGCCATTACAAACTTGGGTCCCTGGCAAGGGTGGTGGGAAAAGGGTCCCACATAACTGCCCATGTCGAGAACTGTATACCTAAATCGGGAGGGACACCAGGGATAAGACTTCCTGGGTTTATAGCCTAGATGCCTAAGGACACAGCATAGAGCTTCCTTAGATCCCTTTGGAGATACAACTTGCTAGAGGAAATGCAAGTCTGAACCATTGGTACCTAGGAGGCAGGGATCAGAGGAAGTAGATTCAGAGGTAACGAGAATTTTGGGGCTACACTTTCAAGAAAGTCGTGGTTGGGACCCAGGAGGTATGGGTCAGAAGAAAAGGTAGGGGGGCATGCATGGGTGACTGTTGAACAGAGACTTCTGGCTGTGCCATGATCTCAATCGGCTAATGCTGGGAGTTTGGGATGACAGCTCTCTGTCTCTAGTCGGCCCTCGGCTTCCCCAAGAAAATTGAAAGCAGAAGCTGGTTCTAGGCAGATGAATGCTCCCAACCCAGAAGGGTTGGGGGTTGTTAGAAAGTCCTTCCCCAGACAGCCTCACAGCTGAGTCTTAAATCTGACAGCCATGCTAATCGTTTTTAACTGGCCAACAGGTGCCCGGTATTTTCCGCCAATTCTAAGGAAAGACAGGACAGAATAGCAAGTGAAAGTGGTCCAATATTACTCACTGCTTTGGAGGTCCTTTCATGGTTGCCAAATGTTACTGGTGGGTCCTTGCTCCCCGAGCTCCCAAGATGGTGGTGGGCTGCTTCCAAAATGGCAGCAGGCCACTTCCAAGATGGTGGCAAGCCTCATGTTCTCTGACCTGGGGTTTTTGCCTCACGGATTCCAAGGAATCGAATCTTGGGCCATGCGGTGAGTGTTATAGCTCTATTAGAAGCCGTGGGTCATGGAAGAGAACCGTGGAACCCAGTGACTAGTGTTCAGCTCAATTAGGATGCACCCAGGCTAAAGGGCACTTAGCCGTGCAGGAACAATGGCGAGCCTTTAGCCCGATCGGAAATGGCAATGGGCGCCTGGCTGGATCAGGAGCACAGTGGACACCCTGCAGATCCAGAGGGATGGAAGTCAGTGGTGGGTCTGTGACGGCAGCAAACAGCAGTGATGGACGGAGAGTGAAAGCTCAGCTTGAGCCATAAGAAACACAGACCAGAAGAGAGTGCAGTTGCAAGATTTAATAGAGTGAAAACAGAGCTCCCATACAAAGGGAGGGGACCTATCAGGGGAACCCGCCCCCAGTTAGAACTACTGATAAGGGTCTATGTTCAGCAGTGCACGTATTGTCTTGATAAACATCTTAAACAACAGAAAACAGGGTTCAAGAGCAGAGAACCAGTCTGACCACAAATTACCAGGACGGGGTTTTTCCCCACCCTAGTAAGCCTGAGGGTACTGCAGGAGACCAGGGCGTATCTCAGTCCTTATCTCAACTGCGTAAGACAGACATTCCCAGAGCGACCATTTATAGACCTCCCCCGCAGGAATGCATTCCTTTCCCAGGGTATTAATATTAATATTCCTTGCTAGGAAAATAATTTAGTAATATCTTCCCTACTTGCACGTCCATTTATAGGCTCTCTATAAGAAGAAAAATATGGCTATTTTTACCCAACCCCACAGTCAATCAGACCCTATGGTTGTCTTCCCTTGTTCCCTAAAAATTGCTGCCACTCTGTTCTTTTTCAAAGTGCACTGATTTCATATTGTTCAAACACACATGTTCTACAATCAATTTGTACAGTTAACACAATTATCACAGTGGTCCTGAGGTGATGTACATCCTCAGCTTATGAAGATAATAGGATTAAGAGATTACAGGCATAAGAAATTATAAAAGTATTATTTGGGAACTAATAAATGTCCATATTTAAATGAAATCTTCACAATTTATGTTCCTCTGCCTTGGCTCCAGCCGGTCCCTCTGTTCAGGGTCCCTGACTTCCCACAACAGTAACCCAAAGAGGGTAATCGTTGCTGGCTTGAATGCCTGGGTTTATATCCCGATCATTGTCCCTCCCACTGCGCTATCAAGCAATAGAAAATTGGCTATTTCTTTACCTCCTGTTTTTGCCTAATTAGCTTTTTAGTGAGCTCTCTTTACTACATGATTGGTCGGGTGTGAGTTAAGTTGCAAGCCCCCTGTTTAAAGGTGGATGTGATCACCTTCCCAGCTAGGCTTAGGGATTCTTAGTTGGCCTAGAAAATCCAGCTAGTCCTGTCTCTCACAAGTACCTGCAGATGCTACCAACTGACTCATCCAGAACCCCAGGCTGGACTTACTGAAAAAGTCTTTCCCTGCCAAAGCAAACCTGTAAAGGCAGAAGAGGTGACTACTTCCTCAAAAACACAGACAGCAACACAAGGACATAAGAATCACAAAGAATCAGGGAAACATGACACCACCCAGAGTAAACTAATAAAGCTCCAATCACTAACCCTAAAGAAATGGAGATCTATGAAATGGCTGACAAAGAATTCAGAATAATCCTCTTAAACAAGTTCAGTGAACTACAAGAAAACAGAGATAGACAACTAAACAAAATAAGGAAAATACATGGAGAAAATAAGACGTTCAACAAAGAAATAAAAACAAAAAAAGAAAACCTATAGCTGAAGAAAAATGTAATAGAGATCTTCAACAGCAGACTCAAACAAGCAGAAGAACCTATGAACCCTAAGACAAGTCATTTGAAATTATCCAATCAGAGGAAAAAGAAATAAAAAAACAAAAGAGTGAAGAAAGTCAATGGAACATTTGGCTATCAAGTGAACCAATATACAAATTATAGAGGTACCAGGAGAAGAGATAGAGAAAATGGTAGAAAGTCTACTTAAAGAAATAATGGCTGAAAACTTCCCAAATTTAGGGAGAGAAATGGACATCTAGATACAGGAAGCCAAAGCTTCCCAAAAAGGTTCAATTAAAAGAGGTCTATGCCAGGTAAGGTGGCTCATGCCTGTAATCCCAACACTTTGGGAGGCCAAGGTGGGCAGGTCATAAGGTCAGGAGTTTAAGACCAGCCTGGCCAGCATGGTGAAACCTCATCTCTACTAAAAATACAAAAAATTAGCTGGGCATGGTGGCAGGCACCTGTGGTCTCAGCTACTTGGGAGGCTGAGACATGAGAACCACTTGAACCCAAGAAGCAGAGGTTGCAGTGAGCTGAGATCACTCCATTGCACTCCAGCCTGGGTGACAGAGTGAGATTCCATCTCAAAAAAAAAAAAATTATACCAACACACACTATAAATTGTCAAAAGTCAAAGAAAAAAAGTGAATTTTAAAAAATTTAGCTAGGCATGATGGTATATGTGCCCATAGTCTTATCTACTCAGGAGAGACTGGGGCAATAGAATTGCTTGAGCCTGGGAGATTGAGGCTGCAGTGAGCTATGATTGTGCTTTCCCATAAAAGCCTTTGCATTTAACTGTAAAAATGGCAACCCTCTTCCAGGTCCCCTCTCCACAGCACAGAGCTTTCTTCTTTCTCTTATTAAACTTTTGCTCCAACCTCACCCTTGGTGTCTGCACTCCTTAACTTTCTTGGTGGTGAGACAAAGGACTCCAGGTACTACCTCAGGGACATTGTGATGCACTGGCAAGACTGTAACATTTTGGTTCCTTGACTGGGAGATATCAGAAGGGTGAGTAGGAGCAGACATCCAAACTTTTTTTTTTTTTTGAGACAGAATCTTGCTCAGTTGCCCAGGCTGGAGTGCAGTGGCACCATCTCGGCTCACTGCAAACTCTGCCTCCCGGGTTCACACCATTCTCCTGCCTCAGCCTCCTGGGTAGCTGGGACTACAGGCGCCTGCCACCTCGCCTGGCTAATTTTTTGTATATCTAGTAGAGACAGGGTTTCACCGTGTTAGCCAGGATTGTCTCAATCTCCTGACCTCATGATCCGCCCACCTCAGCCTCCCAAAGTGCTAGGATTACAGGCGTGAGCCACCATGCCCTGCCACCCCCAAACTCTTTACTTTCATTTCTGAAGCTGCTTCTCAGTTTTGTTTTGTTTTTTTTCCTGAAGACCAAACAAGACACTGGGCCCCTGCCAGCCAGTTAAAAGATTTTAGAGTGGCTGTCAGCCTTACGAGACTCAGGGGACAGGTTTGCTGGAGAGTCAATCCTGCATTGCCATCAGGTGGTGGGAATGTTGGCTCTGTTCTAATCTAGTTTCCTTTCACAGAGGACCTAGCCATCGCATGGGGCTAGAAGGAGGTCCTGGGGCAACTGAAGGTTTCTGGCTGAGGCTACTCCTTGGTGTTACCTGAAGAGCCCCTAGAATAACTTCAGCTTCTGAGAGCCCATCAATGGTGTCCACACCAGGACTTCCAGACTTTTCTATAGCATTTTCTTCCTTTCTTTTTCGTGGCTATCATGTCTCCTATCCTTTCTTTGTATGCTATGTTAAGGGAGTTTTTACAGCCTAGGGAGATAATCTTCTTGGGTAAAGTTAATGAGTGCCTTAGTAACCAGGAATGTAACTTTAAAAATTGCTGCTTCTCTGATTTCCTTGAGATGGGGGGATTTCAAGATTTCAGTCTAAACTTTCACCTAGTGAGGGCCTTTTTGACCCCCAGTGATAGGCATTCATAGCACTATATGGGAGGATATTCCACCCTAAGTAAACACCCTCCTCTCCATTTGGGTTTTCTAAGAGCTCAGCATTGACAAACTAATTTTCTTCTGCTGGGTGGCATACTATGGGGGTAGCCTATTAAGACCCAGACCTCTCTTTCTAACCTCTGCCTAAAAAGAATTTGGAGTCAGAGTTTTTACCTAACATTTCAAACCCTACAGCACCACCAAATGGGATGGGATTTTTCATGGGGAGTCTTGTCAGTTCTTTGCCCAAAATCTCTAGTTCCCCAATTCCTTTCCTTGTTATATCCCTCTCTCAGTGCTTAGGCCCCATGCCCTATTTGTAGATAGTAAAACTCCCCTTTCAACATGTGGGAGGAAGCCACCCTGGTGAGACAGATTTTAGCCTCAGTGCTATCCCCATCAGATATTCTTACATTCTTTTGAGGCATCTGTTCTGCATCCAGCTATGTTGGCATCCAAGAAAGGAAGGGATCTTATGTTTAAAAGTCAATTGGTCCCATTCTCTAGGAATTCATTACTTTGCCTGGGCAGTAATAAGGAGATATAACGGTAGGGTTAAACCACTCACTCCATTAAAGGGTCTTGCCCAAATTCAACTACTGCATAATCTCTCCCGGGCACCTAGGGTACTTCTGGAAGCCTTATAGGCCAAGTGGATCTAAGAAACCAGCAGGGTGGAGAGCTAGGGCCTCACCCAGATAAACATGACTCTTCCTGCTGACTAGCTTCTCCAGATCCATTGGTGAAGGTCATGCTTGCATCCATGGGTGGCACCTGTGATGTTCGCTGGGACCCAGAGGAGATGGGAGGAAAGAGAAGGGGGATACCCCTTCTATCTTTCTCTCCACACTGGGTCACTCTGAAAGGAGGAGGGAGACTAAGGGACACATTCTCCCCTCTCTTTCCAGATGGGTAACAACCCATATTTAGCCTGCACTTCCCTTGAGTACAGCCTGGATCAGTGGAATTCCTCTGACCCTCAGAGGAATAGTGCCTCATATTCTTTTGTACTTGGGCATGGCCATCTCACCAAGTGCAGAACTGGGGGAGGCCTGGTCTCTTCAGGAAAGTGCCTTTTTTTTTTTGAACCAGAGTCTCGCTCTGTCACCTAGGCTGGAGTGCAATGGTGCAATCTCAGCTTACGGCAACCTCTGCCTCCTGGATTCAAGTGATTCTCCTGCTTCAGCCTCCCGAATAGCTGGGATTACTGGTGCCCGCTGCCATGCCCAGTGAATTTTTGTATTTTTGTAGAGATGGGGTTTCACCCTGTTGGGCAGGCTGGTCTTGAAATCCTGACCTCAGGTGATCTGCCCACCTTGGTCTCCCAAAGTGCTGGGATTACTGGCATGAGCCACAGCGCCTGGCTACTCATTTCAACACTATCCAGCAACTAGAACTTTTCTGCAGGCAGGAGGACAAATGGTCTGAGGTCCTCTATGTGCAAGCCTTCTTTGCCTTGAGAGGCAACCCAAATCTTTGTCAGCACTGCAGAATTGACCCTCCTCTTTTAGCAGTCATATCAGACAAGCATGCAGGAGATAATTCCCCAAAGTCAAAGAAACAACCCCCTGGGGAACCCTTAAATGCAACTTCCGGATGCCCTGGCCCTTCTTCCCCACAACATTCACATCATCAGCTCCTCCAGTTCTACCACCCAAACCCCCAGACTTTTTTTTTGAGACAGAGTCTTGCTCTGTCGCCCAGGCTGGAATGCAGTGGTGCCATCTCAGCTCACTGCAAGCTCCGCCTCCTGGGTTCACGCCATTCTCCTGAGTCAGTCTCCTGAGTAGCTGGGACTACAGATGCCCACCACCATGCCAGGCTAATTTTTTTGTATTTTTAGTAGAGACAGGGTTTCACCGTGCTAGCCAGGATGGTCTCAATCTCCTGACCTCGTGATACGCCTGCCTCGGCCTCCCAAAGTGCTGGGATTACAGGTGTAAGCCACAGTGCCCGGCCCCAAACCCCCAGACTTTTCTATGGTATTTTTCCTTCCTTTTTTCATGGTTTGAAATGGCTCTTCTCTCTTTATGATATCCCTCCAAACCGGGAAAAGTTAATTTCTCAAACCTTAAACCTTAAAATTCTTGGCTTAGAATTGACTGGGGGGAGGGCACCCAGAAGCCTGCCATGCCATTCCAAAAAGGTAAAAGGTTTGTTTTTTGTTTGTTTGTTTTGTTTTGTTTTTTTTACCAGTTTACCTTTTGGCTTCTCTCTCCCTGTGCAAACCAGTAAAAGGAATAATAAGGATCACTGTTTATATTCTCTGTAAAGCTTTGATTAATGAAAAAGGATTCATGAAGTTGGTCTTAAGCTGTAGCCAATCTGGTGTGCTTTGCATGTCTTTCTGTACGGTTCTGTCAGAAAGAGGGGTACCTTAGGATGGAATGTGGGTCTAGAGCTCCATAAGCCCACTGTTCAAGCCAGCCTGGTAAACTGGTCAATAACAAACTTTGCTGTAGGCCTCCATCTTGTTTTACATCCTTGGAAGTGTGACCTGTAACCATGTGGCAATACTTTGTTTTAATCTCCACCATTTTACAATGATGGCCCGAGTTCAATCCTGGCTTGGAGAATGAGTACCTTTGGGTTAACGTCTGTATGACTTTTGCCATTTGCTGATTCTCTTCCCCTCCATGAACAACTTCTAGCTTCCATTCTTAAATCTTCCTTTCTCTGAGTTGCCTTTAAAGGTTCTAGATTTTGTACAAGTGTGGCCACCCAGTAGGTTCACCTTGCCCACTGCCTCAAGAGAGCTGATTTATTGGGATGGGGGAATTGAAATGGAGAGGGGGTGATTCATGTGGGGCTGGCTGTGTGGGAGACCACAGTTTTGTTATTGCTCTGGTCAGTCTCCCTAAGCATTCGGGGAGCAGTTTTTGAGGCAGCTTGGTGGGTGGGGAAGGCCAGTGAGCCAGGAATGCTGATTGTTTAGGTTAGAGATGAAATCACAGGGAGTCGAGGCTGTCCTCTTGTGCTGAGTCAGTTCCTGGTAAGGGGCCACAAGATCAGATGAGCCAGTTTATCAGTCTAATCCATCCAGCTAATCCATCAAGTGCAGGGTCTGCAAAATATCTCAAGCACTGATCTTAGGAGCAGTTTAGGGAGGGCTAGAATCTTGTGGCCTCCAGCTGCATGATTCCTAAACCATAGTTCCTAATCTTGTGGTTGGTTTCTTGGTCTGACAAAGGCAGTCTGGTCCCCAGGAAAGGAGGTTTGTTTTGGGAAAGGGCTGTTATCATCTTCGTTTTGGACTATAAACTATAAGTTCCTCCCAGAGTTGGTTCAGCCTATGCCCAGGAATGAATAAGGGCAGCTTGGAGGCCAGAGGCAACATGGAGTTGGTTGGGTCAGATCTCTTTTACTGTCTCAGTTACAGTTTCACAATGGTGGTTTCAAAAGCTGCTTACCACCCCTTTGAAAATACCTTGTACACTCATGGTTAAATCATAACCTTAATTGAGGCTTGTTGGTTTCACCTGTGAGGTTGCTTTTGGTAAAGTTCAAATGCCAGAAATCTTAACCACTTAGTGTGACTAAAGTCAGGTAACAAGGGATTTAAAAGGATTTTCTTAAAGAGCACTCAGCTTAATTAAAAGTGGCTATCCAAGTTATAGGTATATTTAAAAGGCCTTTATGTGTTTCTCTTCTTGGCTCTTGTTTTTCTAGAAAAGGTTTTTAATCAGTCACCTACATTCTTCTTTTCCATTTTGTCTTGTCACTCTTAATGCATGCATGAGAGGCCCCAAGATAACTTCTGATGGCCTGGGACTCCTTGGTAAAAACAGAAAAGGCTCCATGGATTCCATTTTGGGGGAAACCTGTTTTCCTCATGGAACCCCAGGAATTAGAGGCAGATAGATCCCTCTCAAAATCTGTTTTTGTCTTCCCCAGAAACTGCATGCTTTTGATATAGGAGTTAAGAAGAATTCACACAGGCAGATAGTAAGGGTATGGGAGTCCTCAGTAAGGCTTTTCTCTTCAATGAAATCAGCCCAATCATTTTCTAACAAGAACAACCTGTAAAGTCAAGCTGCAGACATATAGACAAGCAAGCTGGGAGCTTGCACAGGTGAATGTCCGCAGGAACTACAAACCAGACATGTTCAAGAGGGTGGTTCCATCTTCCCTTCTCTTTGTCAGCCATGTGTCTAGTAAGGAGTAGACAAGATGGTACCGATCAACTAGAAAGCCCATTTGCGTAAGATTAGGATAGGGCAGCCAGGCTTCCCTGCACGCTATGTAGATGTCATACCTGATCAAACCAATCCCCTACGTAAATCAGTCACCGCCTTCTCCAGCCTGCCTATAAAATCTGCTGCTGTCTACTACCTACCCACTTTTTCCAGATGTCTCTCTCAAGGAGCTGTTCTCCTCTCTCCTTTCTTTTATTAAGCTTTCCACTCTTTAACCCACCCACATGGGCCTGTGTCCTGAATTCTTTCTTGGCATGAGACAAGGAACCCCAGGGTATATACCCCAGACAATGTAGCCATTTCCCTCTCCTACCCCTGCTCTTAAAGGGCCCCACTTGGAGGCCAATAATCCAATTAGAAGATTGGCAAATGAAAAATATTATAATGACTAGATCCTCTTCTGTTTGTCTGTGTAGCTATATATGTGTTGTGTATGATGTCTATAAAAAGAGTTCTGATTGGCTTAAAAAAAATAAGCACTTAAATATTTTTTAAAGAAAAAAGTTGTCTTTTAGTTCACGTGACTTTAAGAAATAAAAATAGTTTTAAAGATAATTGGTATAAATAAATGTCAAAATGTAAATAGGTGGTCTAAATCATGCAAGTCAGATACTAGGTTTGCTTAATGTTTCAAGGTTGTAAACTGCCTGCTTTACAACTCTGTAAGGCCTAGGGACATACAAAATTAACCACTCCCCTAATTATGCTGGAAAAAGTCAGACTTTATCTGCACCTAGTACATAATTAAAACAACTTACTAAATTTTAAAGTTAAAAATTGCTAAGAGTTACCATTATAACATGTAAATGAGACTACTGAAAATAGATTTACATACAAGGTGTGTAAGAACAATAAAATGTTTTGTGGTAAAATATTATAAAAAGGCATGGAAATGTAAATATTGCCTAAGGATAAAGGATTGTTTTGAAACCAACTTAAGGGTAAAATCTTGCTTTCTCTCCCTTGTATACGATTGTCATGTAATAGTGAAGAATAATCAAAGATTTTCATTTGCCTGGTGGATAGACTGCCAAGAAGAGGAAAGAAGACAGGAGACAAACTGTTTGGAAAGCTAAGTCTTCCCTCTTAATGAGTAAAGATTTTTGCCTTGTTTTAAAATTTTTGAGTCATCATTTAGGCAAAGTAAATAACTTATGGTAACCTGGAACTGTATTTCATAATATCAAGTGTTTTAAACCTCTAACATTTAACAGGCTTTTCAAAATCAAACTTCAGTTTCAAAATTGTCTTTCCTGACCCTCTAGCTTTTCGAAGTTACAGAGGGCCCCGAAGCATCCAGAAGAGAGGTAAACAGGATTATTTAACATACTTAGGTACGTGGGATTGCCAAAATGATGTTTAATGTTCTTCAGGTTATATTTTAGTGAATAGTACTGATACATGTTCCAAAATCATATGGGATGTCTAAAATTTCAATGTCTGAGTACATGTTATCAATCAAAATTAAGGTTATGTTAAACCATTGTCAACCACAGAAATAACCAAATTTGTCAATCGTGTTTTTAACTGTAACTACCCTAGAAATTTTGTCATTCACAGACAATTGTCGTCTTGTTTTAACCTTTTTCAAAAGACAGCTTATAATCAGCTATAAGACTTTAACAGGTGCTTTCACATGCAGGTTTCTGATAACTTTGGAAATCGTGACATGGGAGTAAAGACATACATACTACCAGTTTAGATTCTTTAATGGTTAGTAGTTTAATCAGATATTCTATGTCTTCCTGAATCAATTATGGTATTTTCAATTTTGCAGAAAATTAATTTATCCAACTCTTCAAACATATTAGCATAAAGTTGTGCCTAGTATTCTCATATAAATTTTTCTATATTATCTGTACATGTGCCCTTTTATTCCTATTACGTCCTTTTTTTCTTGAAGTCTTATTACTTTTCATTGAGATAAATTTACATATAATTAAAGTGCAAAAACTTTAAGTGTACAGCTTGATAAATTTTTACATATATATGTGTGTATATATATATCTGTTTAACTTCCAACAAAATCAAAATATAGAACATTTCCAATATCCCTAGAAGGCACCTTTGTGGCCTCTAAGTCAATAACCCCAAAATGTCTATGTAAGTAAGTCTGCTTGAATTTCATGTAAATAAAATGCTACAGTATGTACTCTCTTCCTTTAATCTGTAAGATTAATTTTTGTTGTTGTATGTATCAGTAGTACATTTGTTTTGTAGGGCTTTTTGAAAATTAAGTATTCCATTATTTGATTTGACCATTCAATTTCATTTTTATTTTTTATTTTTATTTTTTTGAGACAGTCTCATCTCACTCTGTCGCCCAGACTGGAGTGCACTGGCACAATCTCAGCTCACTGCAACCTCTACCTCCCAGCTTCAAGCAATTCTCATGCCTCAGCCAGGCTGGTCTCAAACTCCTGGCCTCAAGTGATCCGCCTGCTTGGCCTCCCAAAGTGCTGGGATTACAGGTGTGAGCCACGGCACCCAGCCTGATAATTCAATTTCATCTGTCTCAACTGGGCTTTGTGACTCAGGTATTGTCCTTTGCTAAGAGCCCCAGAATGCTGTTTTGTTTTCACAATTCTGAAAAACAGTTTCAGGAACAACATTCAGGCTATTTCCCTAAACAAAAACAAAAGATAAGTGCAAAAGAAAAAAAGAAAAGAGTGTGTCGCCAGAAGGATAATGAGGTTGTCTGATTTGTAAAAGGAAATATCTATAGCTGGAGATAAATGGCAAAGTTGTCCAGCCAGGTAGGTTCCCAAAAGTATTTTAATTTTCTTAGTGATTATGTCTGGGGTTACTTTGGTACTTTTCTTACAAGCAAACTTTGTGGCCATAGGCCTCTCCATTTTAAAAAGAATAATTAAATTCTCTACAAAATTACTTTCATTCTCCTTTGCTGAGGGCTTTAGAATCTTCCAGTCCTGTGGAGTTGCTCAGTTTCTTCCCTGGATCCTGTTTTCAAAAACAGACAGAAGGGCAACCCGCTCGGGTCCCCTTCCACACTGTGGAAGCTTTGTTCTTTCGCTCTTCACAATAAATCTTGCTGCTGCTCACTTAAAAAAAAAAAAAAAAAAAAAAAGGAAAGAAAACAGGCCACAGACAGAAAACAGGCCACTGATTGCCTCAGGATTAGGAATGCAGAAGGGAGGATCACAATGGAGCAAGAGTAATCTTTTAGGGGTGATGGATATCTTCATTTATCTTGGCTGAAGTGATGGGTTCACGGGTATATAGATATGTCAAAACTTATCAAACTGTACACATTAAATATGTAAAGTTTATTATATGTCAATTCCACCTAAAAAAATCTGTTAAAAATGGAATAGATACAATATTTATAAAATACATGCAGGTTATAACAAATCATGAAACAACACTCCCTGTATCCATCACCGAGTTTTTTAAAGTAAATGGTTACTATTTTTAAAAAATTATTTTTTTCTGTGTTCCCTAGCCACCCTAAAGCTCAGGCCTTTTTCTTTTTTTCTTTTTCTTCTTTTTTTTTTTTTAAAGAGATAGAGTCTCACTATGTTGCCCAGACAGGATTTGAATTCCTGGGCTCAAGGTATGCTTCTGTCTTAGCTCCTCAGTAGCTGAGACCATGAGCACCCACCACTGTGCCCAGATTTGAGCTTTCTTGTAAAAAGCGGATGGATGCTTGAAACTATTTTCTGAATCCCTTTGGCTCCCAAATGTGAATATTCTGGGAAATATTTTTATCCAAATTAGCTGAGTAATCGAGTAGTTAGGCACATTTTGAAGACTGAGGCTTGTCCTTTAAAAGAAGGGCAGCCCACAAACTGACTTCCTTGAGCCAAAAATTGTTTTAAAAGGGGGAGTACAGCCCAAAACAGTGATTTTAAAATATCAACAAAAAGAGTCAAATTCTTTAAAATATTTAAAGAGATTTATTCTGAGCCAAATATGAGTGACCATGTCCTGTGACACAGCCCTCGGGAAATCCTGAGAACATGTGCCCAAGGTGGTCAGGGTACAGCTTGGTTTTCTACATTTTAGGGAGACATAAGGCTTCAATCAAATACATTCAAGAAATACATTGGTTCAGTCCAGAAAGGCAGGACAACCCGACGCGAGGCAGGGAGCTTCCAGGTTATAGGTAGGTTTTAAATTTTTCTGGTTGACAATTGGTTGAGTTTATCTAAAGACCTGGGATCAATAGAAAGGAAATGTCTGGGTTGCAATAAGAGTTGTGGAGACTGAAGTTTTACTATGCAGATGAAGCCTCCAAGTAGCAGGCTTCAGAGAGAATAGATTGTAAATGTACTTAAGGTCTGCGTTGATGTGAATGCCGGAGAGGTATAATGAGGCATATCTGACCCCCACTTCCCCTCATGGCCTGAAACAATCTCTCAGGTTAAATTTTAAAAGCACCCTGGCCAAGGAGAAAGTCCATTCAGATGGTTAGAGGCCTTAGAACACTATTTTTGGTTTACAAAAACGTTGAGTTGTGAACACTGAGAGCCTCTGCCCAGAATGTAAAAGAGAGAATTCTTGCTGACTGTGGCCGGGCATGCATGTCCTTTCACTTCCTTTTTTAAAAAAACAAACAAACAAAAAACAGGGTTTGGGCGGGGGAAATAAGGGGGATGTGTTATGATAAAGGGGCCTTGGCAGCACTCTTCTGGTGTGGTTTGACCAGGCTCCACCCACGAATTCTGTTTTCTTTTAGAGGTCACTGGAGAGCCCGGTGGGGTGTAAGTACACTGTGCTTATAAAACTCTAGCAGGAAGCTAGCAGCTGTCTCCAAACCCAGAGAAGGGGAAACAGGAATCGATTAGGAATAAAGGATTATAATCCACTTTCCTTCTGAGGAAAAGCTGGGAACCTTCTCATTTTGCTTCATGAAAACTAAGCTGAATCGACTGCTGCCAAACATCTATTAATTAGGCAAAATTGGCCTCTTGCCCATGATTTGACTTTCCAGCACAGCCAGTTCTTTTTCTCCTCTGCAGCTGATTGGCTCTGGAGTGTGGCCAGAAGCCTCTCTCCTGCAATTAAAGGAGTCGGATCTCTAACCGTTGATCTGTTTGTTCTTTTCCCTTCTGGGCAATGGAGCTTACCATCTTTATCCTGAGACTGGCCATTTACATCCTGACATTTCCCTTGTACCTGCTGAACTTTCTGGGCTTGTGGAGCTGGATATGCAAAAAATGGTTCCCCTACTTCTTGGTGAGGTTCACTGTGATATACAACGAACAGATGGCAAGCAAGAAGCGGGAGCTCTTCAGCAACCTGCAGGAGTTTGCGGGCCCCTCCGGGAAGCTCTCCCTGCTGGAAGTGGGCTGTGGCACGGGGGCCAACTTCAAATTCTACCCACCTGGGTGCAGGGTGACCTGTATTGACCCCAACCCCAACTTTGAGAAGTTTTTGATCAAGAGCATTGCAGAGAACCGACACCTGCAGTTTGAGCACTTTGTGGTAGCTGCCGGGGAGAACATGCACCAGGTGGCCGATGGCTCTGTGGATGTGGTGGTCTGCACCCTGGTGCTGTGCTCTGTGAAGAACCAGGAGCGGATTCTCCGCGAGGTGTGCAGAGTGCTGAGACCGGTGAGTGAAATGGTGTGAGGAGGACTGGTTAGTAGCAGCTATTATCATAGAGGGCAGGCCTGTCAATTTCAGGTGGCTGAAACATTTTAACATAAAAAGTAAACTACTAGAAAATACTGTAGAATTTTTAAAAATCTTAGCGTGGGAGAGAAGCTATAAAGAGAAAGATTGATAAATCTGAATATAAAAACTTAAAACTGCTATAAAGAAAAAACCTCCTGGCCGGGCACAGTGGTTCACGTCTGTAATCCCAGCATTTTGGGAGGCCAAGGCAGGCGGATCGCTTGAGGTCAGGAGTTCGAGACCAGACTGACCAATATGGTGAAACCCCATCTCTATTAAAAATACAAAAATTAGCCAGGCATGGTGGCAGGTGCCTGTAGGCAGGAGAATCGCTTGAACCTGGTGGGGCAGAGGTTAAAGTGAGCCAAGATTGCACCACAGCACTCCAGCCTAGGCAACAGAGTGAAACTCCGTCTCAAAAAAGAAAGAAAGAAAGAAAAAAAAACTCCCCAAAACAAAGTTAAACTACAAAACAAGCTTGGAAAAAATATTTGCCAGGGATGATAGACAAAGGGTTAACTTCCCTCATGTTAAAAGACATTACGTGTCAATAAGATCAATATTTTTTCAATAAGAAAAACAAAAGGGAAAATAGGCAAATAACAGGAACAGAAATGTAAACCAATTATAGGACAAAAGTGCTCAAACTTAAAGAGTTAATTAAAGGAGATACTAATTTTACCTATTATACTGTTAGGGACTTCTTTTAAGGTCAGTATAGGGTTGGGGTGGGTTTAGGGGACTGGACACCACCATACACATTAGAAGAGGTACCCTCTTTGGGTGCTATCTGATAATATCAAAATTTAAAGCACACATACTCTTTTATCCACATGCAAAAACTTGTCCATACACAAGAATATGAAGTAGAATTTGTAATAGCACAAACTGGAAATAACTGAAATGTCTATCAATAGGATGCTATGTAAGTGAGTTGTCATATTGTATAAAGGAACACTGTGCAACTGTCAGAAAGAACAAGAAGAGTTATCTGTGCTGATACTTAAAAATCCCCAAGGGATAATGTTTAATGAAAACAAAAAGCAATCAAGCCACAGAATGTTAGGTAGAGCGTAGGCCCACCACATGCCCATTGTGTGAGGCAGGGAGAGGACATACATGTATGTGTATAAGTTAATGGGAATGACAGACAAGTAACTATTAACAGTGGTTGCCTTTGGGGAATGGGATTGGATTCAGGGAAAGAATTACTTTTCATTTTAAACCTTTCTGTAAAGTCTGTAATTCTTTATACCTGTATGTAGTTTTCACATATTACCCTTATTATTTTTAGCTAGTTTAAAATCGTTTTATATTCTGAACAAAGTTGAAGATATAGATATCTTAACATTTGAATTTACTCTTCTGGGGGAAAGGCATGTTTTGTAATCCCCAGTTTTCATTTTTTGTTGAGACAGGGTTTCCCTCTGTCACCCAGGCTGGAGTGCAGTGGCATGATCACAGCTCACTGCAGCCTTGACCTGCTGGACTCAAGCAATCTTTCCATCTCAGCCTCCCCACCCTCCCAGTAGCTGGGACTACAGGCATGCACCACCACACCCAGCTAGTTTTTGTATTTTTGTAGAGATGAGGTTTCGCCATGTTGCCCAGGCTGGTCTCAAACTCCTGGGCTCAAGTGGTCTGCCCACTTTGGCCTCTCAAAGTGTTGGGATTACAGGTGTGAGCCACCATGCCCAACCAACAGTTTTATTTTCTAATAGAGGAAGTTCCTCAGGAAGAAAAGAACTTGGAGATAGGGTTTAGGGACAATCATACAATCCTGTCTTGGCTCAATATCAGAGTAGTAAATAAAAAAGGACTGATTCTTATACCCAAATGCTGGGTTCTTATATGCTAAGACTGGGCACCAACTGGCACATTAGTAGATGTTTTGCTTACAGTGTTACTAATCTCCCAACACCGCTGCAAGGCAGGTAATTATTATCTCAGTTTTCCAGTGCCAAAAATCAATTGAACTCTTAAAGTTATCACATTCGTGATAGTCTTCCTTAGCTCCTGCCAAGCACCCACTCTCTGCTGGATATAACAAGGGAACTTTATTACATTTTCATTTAACCCTGTCAACAGTCCTCTAAAGTACATATCTTCATGTTAGGACAAAGAAACAGACTCAGAGAGATTAAGGAATTTGCCCAAAGTTACACAGCTAGTAGACATGGCTCTCTTTAATGCAAATGCAAATATTCCTTTTTTTTGAAACAGAGCCTTGCTCTGTCACCCAAGCTGGTGTACAGTGGCATGATCTTGGCTAACTGCAGCCTCCACCTCCCAGGTTCAAGTGACTCTCCTTGCCTCAGCCTCCCGAGTAGCTGGGTTTACAGGCACATGCTACCACGCCTGGCTAACTTTTATATTTTTAGTAGGGATGGGGTTTCACCATGTTGGCCGGGCTGGTGTCCAACTTCTGGCCTCAAGTGATCCACCCACCTTGGCCTCCCAAAGTGGTGGGATTACAGGTGTGAGCCACCGCGCCCAGCCAAATGCAAATGCAAATATTCTTACCACTGTACCACAGTGCTTGTTACTGGGGTTTTCATCTTTCTGATTTCAACATTTCTATCACTTTTGCTGGCTCTTCTTCCTCTACCCATCTCCTACCACTGGGGTTCCTTTCTTGGTGACACAGGATTTTTGCTCCTTAGCTCAGCTAGGTCCAGGTTCTTGTCTCACATTCAGGAAGAAATAGGCACGTGAACATGGAAGAGTGAGTGGAGTAGAATTTATCAAGCGAAACAGAAAGCTCTCAGCAAAAAGAGGGGTCCTGAAAACAGGTTGCTGGTTGCCCCCTTCGCAACTGAAAAGCTGATGGAGCTGGATTCCCTGTTTGTAAAGGCATGAATTCCTGGTGGCTCCACCCCATTCCCCCAGCGTGCATGTGGGGCCTTAGTGGGCTGCAGGCATGTTTAGGCAAGCCCCTGTGCAAGTTCCCTTATCTGCACAAAACATCTCATGTAACCATTTGTGGGACTGGTCAGAAGTTCTTCCGGGACCCTTCCCTACTGTCTGCCTAAAGCAAGCTGGCTAACTCCTTTCATTGGTTCATTTCACTTATATACACTCCCCAGCAATCTCATATACCTCCACAGTTCTCAAATACCACATATATACAGATGTTTCCAAATCTAAACATCTATCCCAGGTCTCTCTTCTGACCCCAAACCTGCATATCCAGCCGTCTACTCAACAGTCTCTGGATAGCTCAGAGGCACCTCTTAACATATGTAAACCAGAGGGCAACACTGACCTCCCCAAACCTGCCTCTCCTCCTTTATGCTGCCCTATCCTATGAAAATTTTTTTAAAAATCAGGGCCGGGCACGGTAGCTCACGCCTGTAATCCCAGCACTTTGGGAGTCCTAGACAGGAGGATCACTTGAGCTCAGGAGCTCGAGACCAGCCTGGGCAATGCGGCGAAACTCTGTCTCTATAAAAAAAAAAATTAGCTGGGTGTAGTGGTGTGCACCTGTTGTCCCAGCTACTTGGGGGGCTGAGGCAGTAGGACTGCTTGAGCCCAGGAGGCAGAGGTTGCAGTGAGCTGAGACTGTGCCACTGCATTCCATCCTGGGTGACAGAGCCAGGCCCTGTCTCAAGAAATAATAAATGAATAAATAAATCAGGAAATTCCAATTTTTCTATTCGTAACATAGGTCTTACACTTACCCATATAATTTGGGGGAACTCCATCACTAAACTGAATTCTCTCTCTAAACTCTGCCTGAGGAGCCAAGACTAGGATAACTAGAGGAGGCCAAGAAGAGTGGTGCAGTTACCACGATTTTGTGAGGTGACTGTCTGGTCCCTTGCTCCTTACTCCCCTCAGAGGTAGATATGTAGAAAACTTCTGAAGATGCCCCCACACATAACATGTAATAACATCTATTGTGCCTGTACTTGACCAACATTTATAAAACTCCTCAATGAAAGCAGCAGTTGCTAATTCCTACAAAGAGTAATTTACATTTAGCATCCACTGACTGAATAAAATACCTAATGACAAAATGTTACCTTGAATTCAGTAATGATTTTAGATGAATCAGAATTTTCATTAATCATATCACGTACATATTTGTGAAAATGGCACAAAAATTTAAAACATGGTTATTCAGTCTCAAGGGTGTGCTTAGTGTGGAGTGACCCTCCTGCTCAGAACTCTACGGTTCTCTCACAGGTTTGCAAGGCAGTGCCAGAGAACAATTTTCAAAAAATAAATTAAAAAAGCAGAAATGAAAAAATCCTTGAAATTTTTTTTTTTCTTTCTTTCTCAGGGAGGGGCTTTCTATTTCATGGAGCATGTGGCAGCTGAGCGTTCGACTTGGAATTACTTCTGGCAACAAGTCCTGGATCCTGCCTGGCACCTTCTGTTTGATGGGTGCAACCTGACCAGAGAGAGCTGGAAGGCCCTGGAGCGGGCCAGCTTCTCTAAGCTGAAGCTGCAGCACATCCAGGCCCCACTGTCCTGGGAGTTGGTGCGCCCTCATATCTATGGATATGCTGTGAAATAGTGTGAGCTGGCAGTTAAGAGCTGAATGGCTCAAAGAATTTAAAGCTTCAGTTTTACATTTAAAATGCTAAGTGGGAGAAGAGAAACCTTTTTTTGGGGGGGTGGGCGGTTTTTTTGGTTTGTTGTGGTTTTTTTTTTTTTTTTTTTTTTTTGGCGGGAAGAAAGAGTTTTGCTCTTGTTGCCCAGGCTGGAGTGCAATGACGTGATCTCCGCTCACTGCAACCTCCACCTCGCGGGTTTAAGCGATTCTCCTGCCTCAGCCTCCCTAGTAGCTGGGATTACAGGTGCCCACCACCATGCCCAGCTAATTTGTATTTTTAGTTGAGACAGGGTTTCACTACGTTGGCCAGGCTGGTCTTGAACTCCTGATCTCAGGCAATCCACCCACCTCAGCCTCCCAAAGTGCTGGGATGACAGGCGTGAGCAACCGCACCCAGCTTAAGGTTTTTTTGTTTTGTTTTGAGACGGAGTTTTCGCTCTTGTTGCCCAGGCTGGAGTGCAGTGCTGTGATCTCAGCTTACCACAACCTCCACCTCCTGGGTTCAAGTGATTCACCTGCCTCAGCCTCCTGAGTAGCTGGTATTACAGGCATGCGTCACCACGCCGGCTAATTTTGTACTTTTAGTAGAGACGGGGTTTCCCCACGTTGGTCAGTCTGGTCTCAAATTCCTGACCTCAGGTGATCTGCCTGCCTCGGCCTCCCAAAGTGCTGTGATTACAGACGTGAGCCACCATGCCTGGCCTGAAACCTTTTTTAGGTAAAGTTGAATTCCGTCCTTAAAAGTTTCTGTTATATCCTATTTAGCCATTTTCTATTGTCTCCCAAAGAATTCACATCAAAAAAACGGCTTTGAACTCCCCCTTCAAAGGAAACAGTCAACTTTCATAATTAGCATCTACCATTATCCCCAAATCTTATTTTATTCATTGACTTGAAATTTTTTCCAATTGCTTTTTTTTTTTTTTTTTTTTTTTTTTTAAGGTTAAGAGCAGAGGTTTACTAGGCCAAAGAAAGAGAATAGCTCTCTGCTGCAGAGAGGGGTCCTGGAGAAATGGGTTACCCCAGTTGTCTTATTTAAATGGTTACCCATCAGATTTTAATTTTATCTTCTCTTTGAGAACTTGGTAATAAGAAGCACTTAAATCACTCAAAAGAAGACTTTAAAAAGGGAGCAGTGAAAAGGTCTTAATAATTTATTGATTGAATTAAGAAATACTAGCTAATTAAGAATCCGAGTCTAAACAGCACAGATTTTTTCTTTTTGCTTTTAAATTGTGTTTTAAAAAAAGAGACAGGGGGCTGGGCGTGGTGGCTCACACCTGTAATCCTAGCACTTTGGGAGGCCGAGGCGGGTGGATCACGAGGTCAGGAGTTCAAGACCAGCCTGGCCAACATGGCAAAACCCTACTAAAGATACAAAAAAAAAAAAAATTAGCCAGGCGTGGTGGTGGGTGTTTGTAATCCCAGGTACTTGGAAGGCTGAGGCAGGAGAATCTCTTGAACCCAGAAGGCGAAGGTTGCAGTGAACCGAGATCATGCCATTGTACTCTAGCCTGGGCGACAAGAGCAAGACTCCGTCTCAAAAAAAAAAAAAAAAAAAAAAAAAAAAAAAAAAGAAGTAGAGACAGGGAGACAGGGTCTCACTGTGTTGCCTAGGCTGGTCTTGAACTCCTGGGCTCAAGTGATTCTCCCACCTTGACCTCCTAAATTGCTGGGATTACAGGTGTGAGACAGTGCACCTGGCCAAAATAGCTCAAGTTTCTGAAAAACAAATCTGAATCTATTTGTTATTCTTAGCATCACTGGTCTGGCTTTCAGAATTAACATACAAGGTTGCCACACCTAGTTCTGCCCAGCTTTATGTCTTTAATTCCAGTATTCCACCAAAGTTTGTTTTCCTGCATTCCAGTTCTCAAGTCTTAAGATAAAGATTGTACTTGACAGTTTAGTATATCCATAAAACTATTTGAGGTGGTTAAGGTTCTTGGGTTCATTTTCCTTATTACATTTTCCTTAATACTTTGCTGAATATTGTAGATTGTAGGCAATGAAAAAGTCTACTAAATTAGGAAAACCTTGAATAATTAGGTATCCTAGGTAAGAGCCCCTAAACATCAAGCAATCTGTGAGTCTGTAAAGAAATAAATATTTTTTGGATTATTCTTATCTAATTCCACCCCTGTTGGAAGATGATTTCTTTGTTCTTTGCAACTATGGAAGCTGTGAAAATCATCACAAGTGCCTCTGAAAGCGAGTGTTAGGTTGGTTAGAGGGTTTAATATTTTCTGCAATGGTTTGTAGGCATTTTAATAAATGTAGTATATTTTCTGAGATGATTTTGTAAAAGTACTATTTTAAATATCAAATCAACCAATAAATTCACATTTGTGTTAGGAACAGAAATATGGTTTATATCTTTGCTGGCTTGGTTTCCTTTTTCTTAATGTCTCTGGGAGGCTTATTCCTTCATTGTGGAAATTTTAGCTATTTAAACATGTAAATTTTTCTTTCTACAGCCAGGTAACTATAAACACAGCTAATAGATTTTACACAAAGCAATCCTAGAAGTATCAGAATGGGTTTTGAAAAGTTCAAGTCCATCATGTGATCATGTTTGGCTACTTTAAAAAAGCAAAAAAGTTCAAGTCTAACGATCCCATTTGTGAAATCCACAGAGCAGAAAGAAAGGAAGCTTTTACTATTTTAACTATCTCTTGAACGTGAAAAGTTATTGATGCAGTGAGGTCGAATGCACACCTACTGCTTCCTAAGCTCTGGAACATGAATCTCCTTCCTCTGTCATCTCCCCAGAATTGGAACCTCCTTAATCCAACCATCTCACTATTGGTCAGTCTAGTGATTGAGAAATAGGAAAAGCCACAGGTTGAAATGATGAAATGTCATTACACTGAAAGATAATACCAAAGTACAAAGTCCTAGGCACAGTCTTGTCAATTCCCTCTTGTCTAAGTGGTGTGGCAAATATTATTGTCACTTCAGAGAAAACTGAGGTGTAGAGAAATAAATAAATGAAGTTTTTTACAGTCATTCCACAAGTTATTGAGCAAGTCTTAGAAGCCCTGACTCCCCAAACCACAAAATCTCCTTTGATAATCATTGCTGCCATAACACCTTCTTTTACTGCTTTCCTCCTTAAATCCAGAGAACACATATTTATAATCATTTTAAGAGCCTGAGGAAATGACTTCAGCCTGTGCAAAAGGGAGAAAGAAAAAAAGGCAAAACATGTCCAATGTCTTTTAGGTCCTATATTGGTTAGGAATCCTTTGATTCCAAGTGATAGAATCCCAATCCAAACAGACTTAAGTAGAAAAAGGACTATCAACTCAAATTAGTGAAAATCATACAGGCAGAAAGCCTCAGGCACAGCCTGAACAGGGCTCAGATAATGTTACCAGGAGCCAGACAATCTCTAGGGTCATGTCTGTCCTCCCCTCTGCTCTATTAGGTAGCAAGTTGGTAGAAATGGCTCTGACCTTCATGCTTCCAGGGCACAAGCCCAGTTAGAAAGAGCAAGCCTACTTTTTGTGGCCATACCAGACCAATCTGATTTAACCTTTATGTAACAAACTTGTGAGTTGTTTTTCAGTTGCCAATGGACCCTCAGGTCATGTGCCCTGAGCACACCCAGATGAACCAAGCCTGCAACCACAGGGGGAACCTAAGCTAAGTGCTCAGTCCAAGGATGGGGACTGAATTAAGAAGCAGACACATGGGAGGATCCATGACCAATCAGATCAAGCTGTGGTATCACCCCGTGGCAGGATCCAGTCAGATCATGCCTCCCGGCATCACCTCATTGCAAGATCCAATCAGATCATGCCTCATTACCCTATACTTATAAAACCTGACCAAGCCCCCAGCTCTGGGAGATACTGCTTTGGGAATAATCCCTGGCATTCTCCTTACTTGTTGCAAGTAATAAAATCCCCTTGCTAAATGCTCCTTGGTTGTGGTCATTGGGTTGAATTTGCAATGGATGCTAGGAAGGCACATAACAAATATACATTATAAACCCATTGCTGGATTTCACCGGATTTGGATCAGACCCTGTCTGTCTTCCTATGGGAGATCATATAGTACAATGCTTAGAACACTGGATTTTCAGTGGGATAACTGCTTGCAACAAAGAAAGTAAAAGACAAAATGAAACACTGGCTTTGGCATCAAAGTGACATGGTCAAGTCCTGGTTGTGTCATTGGTTGAGTCTGTGACCTTGAGCAAGTTATCTGTTTTTTCATCTGTAAATGGGGGTATCTACCTAAAAGGTTATGCTGAGGAGTAAATGAAGCAATGCACTTGGCACTTAATATAGGTTGACTTCATTCAACAGATATGTATTGAGTGTCTACTGTGTGCTCTGCTCTTAGTGCCTGGCTTAGAGCCCTGAATAACGAGACATATCCCTGCCTGCGTGGAGCATACAATGATGATAAATGTTTTCTATAGATGAGGAAGAAGCTCAGGGTGCCCAGCGAATGTAATCTGACCTATCCAAGGGGAGAAGCTCTGAGGCTTTCTTGAGGAAGTAACATCTGAGCTGAATTCCAAAGAATGAAAAAAGAATATTTCAGTCAACTAGAATAGCTCGTGCCACAGCCAAGTGAAAGGAGGAAACACACTATATTCAAGGAAATGAAAGAAACCAGACAGGGCTGGGCACCAGAGCCTCAAGGGCAGATTCTAGGATGGTTACTATTTCCATCAGTTTCTTCCTAAATCTTGTTAAGACCCTGGGACAATGAGCCAAATGCTTATTTTAATGGCTGACACACACACACACACAAAGGTACATTAAAATGTCTTATATTCTGAAACATTTTTTATTCCCAAGTGTTCTAATATTCAAATTGTTTCATCTGAATTCCTACATAGTTCAAACTTGAATAGAAAGTAAAGCAGACATTGCCTAATAGTTCCTTTTGTACTCTTGATCGTACCATAAGCCTTCCCCTTTGGTCTTGGTTTAGAAAACACAGAACTTAACATAACTGAAATTCTTGTTTATCTGTTAAAGTAATTAAAAGTCTGATGAATCATAGCAAACCAGTACCAACAAAAGCAAAAAGGCAAACTGTTCAGTATCACTTTAACTCTCTCAATATTTAAAACCAGAAGCATTAGGCTACATTAAAAAATAAGAAGAATTCCCTGTTGAACTGTGGAGCCACTGGTTAATCCCAGTGCCAGAGAAACGGAGCAGAGGTCACCTGAACAAAGGGCAAAGTAAATAATGAACCAGGCAATGTGCAAGGTATTATTTTGTTTCTAAAGGAAACTATCTTGGGAACCTGCAGAGAACTACATGGTAACATATATGTGAACTAGGAAAGTTACCATTCAGAATTTACCGTTTTTTGTTTTGTTGTTTTTTGAGACACGGTCTCCCTCTGTGGCCCAGGCTGTAATGAGGTGGTGTGATCATGGCTCACTGCAGCTTCAATCTCCCAGGCCCAAGTGATCATCCTGCCTCAGGCTCCTAAGTAGCTGGGACCACAGGCATGCACCAGCACACCTGGTTAATTTTTTTATTTTTAGTAGAGATAGGGTCTCACCGTGTTGCCCAGGCTGGTCTCAAACACCTAGGCTTAAGTGATCCTCCCTCCTCAGCCTTCCAAAGTTCTGGGATTACAGGCATTAGCCACCACACCCAGCCCCAGAATTTAACATTCTTAAAAGTAAAAAGCATGATAGTCTTACTTGAGGCTGCATGTTTCTCAATCTTTAAACATGTATCTGACACTGCCGGGCACAGTGGCTCGTGCCTGTAATCCCTGCACTTTGGGAGGCCAAGGCGGGCAGATTACCTGAGGTCAAGAGTTCAAGACCAGCCTGGCCAACATGTTGAAACCTCATCTCTACTAAAAATACAAAAAGTTAGCCGGGCATGGTGGAGGCCACCTGTAATCCCAGCTACTTGGGAGGCTGAGGCAGGAGAATTGCTTGAACCTGGGAGGCAGAGGTTGCAGTGAGCCTAGATCACACCATTGCACTCCAGCCTGGGCAACAAGAGCAAAACACCATCTCAAAAAAAAAAAAAAAAAAAAATGTACCTCACACTGATGTCAATCTTCTCTTTGGAATAATCCTTTTATTCCATGTCCCAAATATCTAATAATTTCCATTTCTTAAGTATCTTCTTTATGCAAGGCACTATTTATTTATAGAGACAGGATCTTGCTATGTTGCCCAGGCTGGTCTCAAACTCCTGGGCTCAAGCAATTCTCAAGTCTCAGCCTCCCAAAGTGCTGTGATTACAGGCATGAGCTATCACACTCAGCTGGCACTAACTTTTTAAACAATTATTTCACATAGTACTTATAACTCTACAAGACAGGGATAATTATCCCCATTTGACAAATGAGAAAACAGATTCGCATATTTCTTGTCCAAGGCCATGAAGTGAGTGTCCACACCAGTGTTCCCATGCAGTTTGCCTGACTCAGAAGGCCAGGCCTCCCCCACTACACTGTATAGCTTCCCAAGATCATCTTCTGAGTCCAAGATCTCCATATTTGTCTCTTCCCTCCTCCACCATTTCACTGTGATGGTCTCCTGAGACTCATTTGTTCTGTATTATTCTATGTTCAATCCCTTGACCCTTTCTTCCACTCTTAGGTCATGAAAAATCACCTGTGTGAAGATTCCTAAACCTCATACTTTTGCCAATCCTTTGATATTTAGAATTTAACACAGCAAAACCAGAATACACTGTCTCCTTTCCTAAATAAATAACACTTTCTAACTTCTCTACTACCTATGATTATTTCTGTATTATTTAAGGATCAGATAAAGTGATGCCCCTTCTACAAAGCATTCTCTGGCTATTTCAAGAAACTTCCTCTTTGAGAAATCTCTTATCACTAACACCCAGAGGTGTGATTTCGCACCAGCAATTTCTTTCTTTCTTCTACATGTCAGACACATTGCTTATTACATAGCAGGTGCTCAAAAAGTATTTACTGATTAAATCATCATAAGTACTGCCTGTTCTTCTGACAAGGATTTTTTTGGTGCTGCTTTGCCAGACGCAGACCTCCATGGCTAGTGACACCCCTGCCCAGGGCCTTACTCCACCCTGGGCTTGCCACAGGAGACACCTGACCCCCTAAGCCCAGCAGGGCTGCACTTGGCTTGTGCTCTGGCTCAGATCCTGCAACTTTCTGTGGGATCTGTACTCAGCCTGCAGCTGGGCCAGGTATGCCAAGACCTGCCTCCAGCTTGGGCGCTGGCATCTGGACGAGGGGAATGCGGTGACATCACAAAAACTTGGAGGCACCATTGACCCCGAAGCCTCAAAGTGGTGTTACAGCATGTCACAGCCCTGGCTTGGGGAGCCCTTAGATCTGGACTCCCAGAAGGGCCGCAGCTTTTCTTTCCTTCTCATCGCCTGCAACGTGGCGAGCAGGAAGGGTTGCAGAAGGGTGGTGTGTGCTTCAGTCCATTTGTGTTACAGCTCTTTCAGTCCCACCATTCAGCGGGTCCCTCGGTGGGTCCCAAGTTCTTGTTCCGTGTCCTGGAACAATGAGGTACATAGACACTGGAGGGTGAAGAAGGCAGAAGAGAGCTTCACTGAGCCACAGAACAGCTCTCAGGAGACCTGAAGTGGGTAGCTCCTTTCTGCAGGCAGGACATCCCATCAAGCGTGCAGCCCTCAGCAGAGAGGAGACCCAGAGTGAGTAGCTGCTATCTGCAGGCAGGTTGTCTCATTGAGTGTGTGAGTCTGGCTGAGTCTGGGGATTTTATGTGCTCAGAATGGAGGAAGTGCATGCTGATGGGTCCATGGGCAGCCATGCATGGGCCTGGAAAAAGCATTATCTGATTGGCCAAATGGTCATCAATGAAATTCTCACTCTGAGTTGCGGACTGTACCTGGAACTGGCAGCCTGGCCCCCCAACCTTCCGGCCATCCCTGACTTGAAGATGGGGTTTCACTGGGTACCTGCCCCTTCCAGCCTAGGAAACTGAACTTCCTCCCTCCGCCATCAATATGCCCTCCACAGCGCCCAGGCTGTCTGTGCCAAGGGGTGCCTGCAGGCCCCTTCCAAGCTTCCCTCTGCACCCCCCCAACCCCCCACCCCCCTACACACTCCTCGGTGTCCAAAGTCTGGAAGGGGCCCAGGTGGCAGAGGGCTGGCAGGAGGCTGGCATGTCAGCACCGCCCTGAGTGCATGCACCCCCTGCTAGGTTGTGACAGTGCTGGAGCTTGGGGCTACAACTTTGTTCCACACCAGAGCGAGTACTGGGAGTGGGTAGAGGCCAGGGAGCAGGCACTTCCAAGCCTGTTGGGGAAGGGGGTTTCCCAGACTTCCAAGAGCACAGGGATGCCCAGGTCCAGAGCCGTGGCTGGCCAGCTGCTGCTGTGCCCAGGAGTGCAGGGCTGGTGCCCCACCAACTCAGTAGGGCACAGGGCTCCTTCCTGTTCCCAGCCCCTGTGGACTCTACAGAGTGTGCAGCCCTGGCCATGCCTCCCCTACTGTAGCTGGCATCCTTGTAGCAGCCGCTCCAGATGGCCCGCTACAACCATCACTTCTACATACCTCTCATTTGTCCCTTCCACTCCATTTCCACAGCTATCACCATCACCTTAGTTTGAGAACTAGTGCCTGGATAACTATTTGTATAAGTTGACCAGGGATGGCTGGAATGACAAACCATTTGTGTGAGAACTTGCCAGTTATTGCCTAGTTACTCAAAGGATATGACAGGAAAGTAGGGAAGACACAAAATCTAGATAAAATAGTAGAAAAACACTCCTTTTGCAACTGACTCAATCTTCCTTGCCCTTCTTTGTCCAATTCACCCCACTAACATAGCATGGCAAAAAGAGAAGCTTAGCAAGCAATTTTCCTGGGGTACAAAGAAGTGGCGTCCTAGATAAGCACCAATATCTGATCTAAAGCATAGTGTCTAATACCTAACAATGCTACATGTTGGTCTCCATACCTCCACACCTTCACTCCTCCTGTCTTCCTACTCACCATTTCCAGAATGAGGACAATCTTTCTTAACAGTTTATTTGTATCTATTTATTTTGAGATGGAGTCTCGCTCTGTCACCCAGGGTAGAATGCAGTGGTGCGATCTTGGCTCATTGCAACTTCCACCTCCCAAGTTGAAGCAATTCTCCTGCCTCAGTCTCCTGGGTATCTGGAATTACAGGCACCTGCCACCACACCCAGCTAATTTGTGTATTTTTAGTAAAGATGGGGTTTTGCCATGTTGGCCAGGCTGGTCTCCAAAACCTGGCCTCAGGTGATCTGCCTACCTCGGCCTCCCTAAGTGCTGGGATTAGAGGCATGAGCCACTGCGCCTGGCCTTAAGTAACAGTTTAATTTGGCTATTCTCACAACTCAAAATTATGAAAGTACCTACTAATGATAAAATCAAATTTAAGCCACTCATCTCTGTATTTAGGGCTGTCAGTGCTGCCTCAACACTTTTACCTGCTTTGTGGTGCAGTGGAAAACCATGAGGTTTGGAGTCAGAATATTTGAATCCAGATCTCATCATTGCATCTAATATCATTATTAACTTAGTAAGAGGATACCACCACCTACATCTCCCAGGATTCTTATGAGGATGAAATGAGATAAACACAAAAGGTGCTTCATAAACCATAAAACTGCCAGTGTTGAGCACTGGAACTTCTCCACACAGTCTCTCACTCTGGTCAAGGCCTGCTTCCTTAAGCATTTGTAAGAGGAACAGAATGATGTTTATTTTTCTATCAGAAAAGATATTTTACTTCTATAAATGTAGCCTTGAAATTCCAATCATCTGGATTTTTTTTTTTTTTTTAGCCTAGTCAATTGAAGCAGTGGGAGTGGAGAAGGAACAAAAATCTATAACTGGCTGTGATCAGTTCACTGTAAACACCACTGCACTCAAACCAACCCATCTGGATTATTATACATTATAATGTTTTCTGAAGATTTGGCATATTTTAAAGTCTTCTGTTGTAAAAAAATAGTTTGGCAAAATTCTTATTTTTGTACCTAACAAAAAGTTCAGCACCCTCATGAGAAGCACTTGCTTCAGTTGCTACAAAAAAGTTCCAGACAGACTGCTTGTGGATATAAACATGGTTTTCTAAATCTCTCTAATCTTGGCTCCCATCTTATCTGTCAAGCTAAGCAGGTAGTATTAGAACTATAAAAGAAGCACCATCTAATTAATTCTATCTTGCCTATCAGGTTATGGGAACAGATTACTAAATCTAATCCCAGAGGAAGAGCTTCTTTGATCTTATTGTCCACTGAAGTTCAGAAATAAATCTAAAATCCTTCCTAAAAAAGCAAAGGCTTGGCCAGGTTTAATGGCTCATACCTGAAAACCCAGCAGTATGAGAGGCCAAGGTGAGAAGATCACATGGTGCCCAGAAGATTAAGACCTAACTGGGCAACACGGTGAGATCTCATCTCTACAAAAAATTGTTTTCAAAAATTAGCCGGGTCTAGTGGCACATGTCCATAGTCTCGCTACTCAGGAGGCTGAGGTGGGAGGCTTGCTTGAACCTGGTAAGTCGAGGCTGCAGTGAGCCGTGATTGCACCACTGCAATCCAGCCTGGGCAACAGAGTGAGACCCCATCTCAAAAAAAAAAAAAAAAGACTGCAATATTAAAATAAACAGATGTACATCTATATATCTACAAATATAAATGATGCTGTATACCAAGTTGCTTGCCAATGCATACAATCCCATTTGCCCCAATTTTTCTTTTCTTTTTTTTCTGGAGATGGAGTCTCACTCTGTCACCCAGACTGGAGTGCAGTGATACGATCACAGCTCACTGCAGCCTCAACCTCCCAGGCTCAAGTGATCCTCCCACCTTAACTTCCCAAGTAGCTGGGACCACAGGCATGTGCCACCATGCCTGGCTAATTTATTTATTTTTATTTTTATTTTTTTACAAAAAACCGAGATGAGGTCTCACTGTATTGCCCAGGCTGGGCTTGCACTCCTGGCCCTCAAGCAATCCTCCCTCTTGGGCTTCCCAAAGTGCTGAGCCACCATGCCCAGCTGAATTTTTTCATTTTTAGTAGAGATGGGGTCTCCCTGTGTTACCCAGGCTGGTCTCAAACTCCTGGGCTCAAGTGATTCCCCCACCTCGATCTCCCAAAGTGCTGAGATTACAACCATGAGCCACTGCACTCAGCCTGCCCCAGTTTTTTAAATGGGAGGAAACATTGGAGAAAGTGAACTATTAATACATTGTCAACCTGTCAGCCCACATTTTTGCCACTGTGCTTTTATTTTTTTCCTTTCATATTCTGGGCTCCTGAGTAAAATTCTATAAACGTTGGCCTTACGTTCGCACAACATTTGGATGGCAGGTATGCCTAAAAACGTGAGAATTAGGTAAAAATGGAGCCATCTAATGCCAATTCTTAACTTTTATGGTGGGAGGGGCGGTATAGTCATCAACAACCTTGAGAATCTGATGAAAGGTATAGGTCCTCTCTCTAGAAAAATGCTCCTACAAATAAACGTACCATTTCAGGAAGAAACAGATAAAACAAACACTTCCAAAGCACCACATATGAAATTTTAAACTCAAAAGTCCCATTCTCTAAACCTAGACTCCTAGCCTTTTACATCTCCCACTAAACCTGATCCTTAACTTAGAGACTTCCAATGCCTCCACTCTACCTGGTCTGTTTCTGGCTATCAACCTGCACTGATTCCCTTCTCCCACCAGGCTGAACTACAGAGTAAATCAATTCATTATTATTATCACTCTCCTATTCATGCTCCCTTGTTCCTTTTTTTCTTTTTTGAGACATAGTCTCACTCTGTCACTCAGACTGGAGTGCAGTGGTGCAATCTCGGCTCACTGCAACTACCACCCTCCAGGCTCAAGTGATGCTCCCACCTTAGCCTCCTGGGACCACAGATGTGCGCCACCATACCAGGCTAATTTTTTTGTATTTTTGGTAGAGATGGGTTTCGCCACGTTGCCCAGGCTGGTCTCAAACTCCTGAGCTCAAGCAATCCGCCCACCTCAGCCTCCCAAAGTCCTGGGATTACAGGCGTGAGCCACCGCACCCGGCCCATGTTCCCTTGTTCTGTTGCCATACAAATCAGCCAATTTCTGAGTGAGGGGGACCTTTTACCCCAAATCTGCTTCTTACTCTATATTTTTTAACTTAGTGAATGGCAAAACCATTTCTGTTACTGGAACTCAAACTGGAAACCAGGACATCATCCTAGCTCTCTCCCTCTCACTTACTGCCCACAACCAGTCAGATGTGGTCTCATCCTTTCTTCCTCCATTGCTTCTGCACACATCACTCTTTACTTGGCTTAACTGGCCTCCAGTCTGACCCCTTCCAATCTATTTTTTATGCTGCTACCAGAACCTAAATAAAAAATCACTTCCTCCTTGAAATCCTTTGATGGCTTCCCATAGCTTTCAGGTTAATTTTCAAAATCCTTAGTTTAAAATGCAAGGCTTGGCTGGGTGTAGTGGCTCATGCCTGTAATCCCAGCACTTTGGGAGGCCAAGGCAGGAGGATTGCCTGAGTTTGGGAGTTAAGAGGCCAGCCTGGGCAACATGGCGAGACCTCATCTCTACAAATAAAAAATTAGCCGGGCATGGTGGCATGCACCTGTGGTCCCAGTTACTCAGGAGGCTGAGGTGGGTGGATCAACTGAGCCCAGGAGGTCGAGGCTGCAGTGAGCCCTGATTGTGCTACAGTACTCCATCCTAGACAGAGCCAAATGCAGTTTCTTTTCTCTCTTTTTTTTTTTTTTTTTTGAGATGCAGTTTCACTCTTGTTGCCCAGGGTGGAGTGCAATGGCATGATCTCGGCTCACTGCAACCTCAGCCTCCCAGGTTCAAGCAATTCTCCTGCCTCAGCCTCCCAAGTAGCTGGGATTACAGGTGCCTGCCAGCATGCCCAGCTAATTTTTGTATTTTTAGTAGAGACGAGGTTTCACCATGTTGGCCAGGCTGGTCTCAAACTCCTGACCTCAGGTGATCACCCACCTCAGCCTCCTAAAGTTCTGGGATTACAGACACGAGCCACCACGCCCAATCAAGATGCAGTTTCTAATACAAAATCAAATAAAATGCAAGTATCTTGTGATCTGGCCCTGTTGGTCCTCACGCTCTATCCTCCACATGCCTCCCTCATGCTTGGTTCTATACATGATAACATTTGTGCTGTTTGCCTCTGTGCAGTTCCACAACAGCTATGCCCTCTGCCTGGAGTACCCATATCCTCCCTTCATCTGAAACTTACTAGTTCTCAAAAACACCCATAGTCTTCTCCAAAGATGCCTTTCTTAATTCTGTAGTTTAGGCCGGGTGTGGTGGCTCACACCTGTAATCCCAGCACTTTGGGAGGCCGAGGCAGGTGGATCATGAGGTCAGGAGATCGAGACCATCCTGGCTAACATGGTGAAACCCCATCTCTACTAAAAATACAAAAAATTAGCCAGGCGAGGTGGCGGGCACCTGTAGTCCCAGCTACTCAGGAGGCTGAGGCAGGAGAATTGTGTGAACCCCAGGGGCGGAGCCTGCAGTGAGCCGAGATCGCGCCACTGCACTCCAGCCTGGGCGACAGCGAGACTCTGTCTCAAAAAAAAAAAAAAAAAAAAATCTGCAGTTTATTAAGTGCTCTAGGTATACTCCCATAGGCCCATGCTTCTATCCTCTCACCTTTCCAGTGGGCTCTAATGTTGGTTTACTCATTTGTCTCTCCTACTTAACTCTAAGTGTCCTGATGGCAACACACTTGTTTTATATCCTTATATCATATCTGCAGCACTCAATTAATCTTTGTTAAATGTACAAATAATACCAGGCATCTCTCTTCCTACCCTCAGGAGAAAGTAAAATACCCTAGTTAGACTTTCAACGATGCTTATAAATCTTGTAATTTACCTTTAGCAGCCCCAAAAGCCAAACCTTGACACTCTCAAGTCACCCTAGTCATGTCCATACTCCTCCCTCTCAGCAGAGGACTTCACTTCTCACTTCATAGAACAAAAAAATGAGCCACTGAGACTGGAAATGTAAGAACCTCACAGATCCCTTCTCCTGACCTAAGGATGAAGTCTCCTCCCAGGCTCTGCAACAATACCCCTGGGCTCTTGATTCCTGTCTCCCAGGTCTGTCTTTTGCTAAGTCACACTCATTTTGTATCTTCACTGTTCCCCTCTTCAGGAATTCCTTCCCCTATGTTCAAATATTCTAAAATCCACACCTTCCTCCAGTAAAATCAAAACAAAACAACACACCAGGCCAGGCACGGTGGTTCACTCACATCTGTAATGAATCCCAGCACTTTGGGAAGACAAGGAGGGCAAATCACTTGAGGTCGGGAGTTCAAGACCAGCCTAGGCAACATGTCTCAAAAAGGGTGGGGGGAACACCCAAAAACCAAAATAACACACCACAGAAAACTTAGTTTTACCTTCCCCTCAAGTTACTGCTTTCTCATCCTCCCTTCACTGTCAAATCTTTAAAAATGTTAAATCCGGCCAGGTGCGGTGGCTCATGCCGGTAATCCCAGCACTTTGGGAAGCTGAGACAGGTGGATCACCTGAGGTCAGGAGTTTGAGACCAGCCTGGCCAACATGGTGAAATCCCATCTCTACTGAAAATATAAAAATTAGCTTCGCATGGTGGCGCACACCTGCAGTCCCAGCTACTCAGGAGGCTGAGGCAGGAGAATCGCTTGAACCTGGGAGGCAGAGGTTGCAATGAGTCGAGATTGACCCACTGCACTCCAGCCTGGGAGACAGAGCAAGACTCTATCTCAAAATAAGTAAATAATTCATCCCTGGGATGCAAGGCTGGTTCAACATACACAAATCAATCAATGTAATCCAGCATATAAACAGAACCAAAGACAAAAACCACATGATTATCTCAATACATGCAGAAAAGGCCTTTGACAAAATTCAACAGCCCATCATGCTAAAAACTCTCAAACTAGGTGTTGATGGGACGTATCTCAAAATAATAAGAGCTATTTATGACAAACCCACAGCCAATATCATACTGAATGGGCAAAAACTGGCAGCATTCCCTTTGAAAACTGGCACAAGACAGGGATGCCCTTTCTCACCACTACTATGCAACATAGTGTTGGAAGTTCTGGCCAGGGCAATCAGGCAGGAGAAAGAAATAAAGGGTATTCAGTTAGAAAAAGAGGAAGTCAAATTGTCCCTGTTTGCAGATGACATGATTGGATATTTAGAAAACCCCATCGTCTCAGTCCAAAATCTCCTTAAGCTGATAAGCAACTTCAGCAAAGTCTCAGGATACAAAATCAATGTGCAAAAATCATAAGCATTCCTATACACCAATAACAGACAGAGAGCCAAATCATGAGTGAACTCCCATTCACAATTGCTTCAAAGAGAATAAAATACCTAGGAATCCAACTTACAAGGGATGTGAAGGACCTCTTCAAGAAGAACTACAAACCACTGCTCAACAAAATAAAAGAGGACGCAAACAAATGGAAGAACATTCCATGCTCATGGATAGAAAAAATCAATATCATGAAAATGGCCATACTGCCCAAGGTAATTTATAGATTCAATGCCATCCCCATCAAGCTACCAATGACTTTCTTCACAGAATTGGGAAAAACTACTTTAAAGTTCATATGGAACCATAAAAGAGCCCACATTGCCAAGACAATCCTAAGCCAAAAGAACAAAGCTGGAGGCATCACGCTACCTGACTTCAAACTAAACTACAAGGCTATAGTAACCAAAACAGCATGGTACTGGTACCAAAACAGAGATATAAACCAATGGAACAGAACAGAGCCCTCAGAAATAATACCACACATCTACCACCATCTGATCTTTGACAAACCTGACAAAAACGAGAAATGGGGAAAGGATTCCCTATTTAACAAATGGTGCTGGGAAAACTGGCTAGCCATATGTAGAAAGCTGAAACTGGATCCCTTCCTTACACCTTATACAAAAATTAATTCAAGATGGATTAAAGACTTACATGTTAGACATAAACCATAAAAACCCTAGAAGAAAACCAAGGCAATATCATTCAGGATATAGGCATGGGCAAGGACTTCATGTCTAAACCACCAAAAGCAATGGCAACAAAAGCCAAAATTGACAAATGGGATCTAATTAAACTAAAGAGCTTCTGCACAGCAAAAGAAACTACCATCAGAGTGAACAAGCAACCTACAGAATGGGAGAAAATTTTTGCAATCTACTCATCTGACAAAGGGCTAATATCCAGAATCTACAAAGAACTTAAACAAATTTACAAGAAAAAATCAAACAACCCCATCAAAAAGTGGGTGAAGGATATGAACAGACACTTCTCAAAAGAAGACATTTATGCAGCCAACAGACACATGAAGAAATGCTCATCATCACTGGCCATCAGAGAAATGCAAATCAAAACCACAATGAGATACCATCTCACACCAGTTAGAATGGCGATCATTAAAAAGTCAGGAAGCAACAGGTGCTGGAGAGGATGTGGAGAAATAGGAACACTTTTACACTGTTGGTGGGACTGTAAACTAGTTCAACCATTGTGGAAGACAGTGTGGCAATTCCTCAAGGATCTAGAACTAGAAATACCATTTGCTGGGTATATATCAGCAAATATACATCCCATTACTGGGTATATACTCAAAGGATTATAAATCATGCTGCTATAAAGACACAGGGAGGGATAGCATTAGGAGATATACCTAATGTAAATGACAAGTTAATGGGTGCAGCACACCAGCATGGCACACGTATACATATGTAACAAACGTGCATGTTGTGCACATGTACCGTAGAACTTAAAGTATAATAAAAAATAAATAAATAAAAACAAAAAATAAAGCCTTCATTTTATGTCTGATCTGTGTAATATCTGATTCTCATGTTCCTTCTTAAGATGTTCTTCCATTCCTATGGCTTCTGGACACCATTCTCTCACGGGTCTTTCAACCCTCTACATCTGCTCCACTTCGACTTCGCCAGTATTCCATCCCTAGTCCTTATTATTCCTGCAGACTTATTTTTGTGGGAGTTCACTGGATCTGTGACACGCCCACCCTTTCCTACCCTGTGGAGCAGACTGACTACACAGAAAAATGTTGGGCACCTGTCACTTGTATTAGTTTTCTACTGCTGCTCTAATGTATTACCATAACCTAAGTGGCTTAAAACAACACAAACTTTTCATGTGACAACTCTGGAAGACAGAAGTCCAAAACGGGTCTCACTAGGCTACAGTCAAGGTGTCAGCAGGTCTGTGTTTCTTCTGGAGGCTCTGGGGGAGAATCTATTTCCTTTTCCAGTTTGTAGAGGCCACCTTCACTCCTTGGCCCATGGTTCCTTCCTCCATTTTTAAAGTCAGCAGCATAACATCTTCAAATCTCTCAACCTGACTTGATTCTCCTACCTTCCACCTTCTTGTAAAATCTGTTGTAATTACACTGGCCCCACCCAGATAGTCCAGGACAATCTCTCAACTCAAGGTCAGTTGATTATTAGCAACCTTAATTCCATCCACAACCTTAATTTCCCTTTGCCATGTAATGTAACACATTCCCAGGTTCTGGAAATTAGGATGTGGACATTTCTGGGAGTGGTGAAGAGGCGATATTATTCTGCCTGCCACATCAGCGAAACCAGCAAATATATAAAAGATAATGGGACCTTCAGTGAGGCATCAAACTGGTCTAAAATAGACAAGATGAGCTTAGCATGGTGGCGGGTGCCTGTAATCTCAGCTACTTGGGAGGCTGAGGCAAGAGAATCATGTGAGCCTGAGAGGCGGAGGTTGCAGTGAGCCAAGACCACGTCACTGCACTCCAGCCTGGGCAACAGAGTGAGACTCTGTCTCAAATAAATATGAAAGACAAGATGAGAACAGTGTGAAATGGCAGAATAGTTGCAGGAAGAACTGAATGAGGACTACAAGGGAACAAAATACTGCCCTTACACTCTAGGTTTCAAAAAGAAAATTAGGCTGCATTTTATAGAATAGCTCACATTTGTCTCTGACACATCTCCCCATGCTAAAATTATAATTTCTATTTCTGGAACCTTCCCTACATGATCACTTGACTCAGAATCCTTTGATGACTCTAAGCATATCTTCTAATCCTCCCCCAATCTCTTCACAACTTTAAAATTATGAAACCTAACAAATAAGTTATTGAATATGCAAAATGACCATTATACACATGAAAATATGTTCAATTTCACTCATAATACAAGAAATGCTCATCAAAACTGCTGTAAGTTACCATTTCTTACACATCAGATTGGTGAAAACTTCTAAAGCCTGACAACACATTCTGTTGGGCAGGCTGTGGAGAAAGAGACACTTCTGTAGATTGCTGGTGGGAATGCCAATATATTAAAACCTTGTAGGGAAATCTGGCAATATCTAAAAAACTAAACTTTATTTTCCTTTGACCCAGCAATTCCACTTCTGGGAATTTACCCTGAAAATATACCTTCAATAATATGAAAACACCGCCGGGTGCAGTGACTCATGCCTGTAATCCCAGCACTTTGGGAGGCCGAGGAGGGTGGATCATGAGGTCAAGAGATTGAGACCATCCTGACCAACATGGTGAAACCCTGTCTCTACTAAAAATACAAAAATTATCTGGGCATGGTGGCATGTGCCTGTAGTTCCAGCTACTTGGGAGGCTGAGGCAGGAGAATCGCTGGAACCCAGGAGATGGAGGTTGCAGTGAGCCAAGATTGCACCACTGCACTCCAGCCTGGAGACAGAGCGAGGAGGAGGGGGGAGGGGGGAAGGTGGAGGGGGGAGGGAAGGGGGGCGGGGAGGGGAGGGGGCGGGGGGAGGGGAGGGGGCGGGGAGGGGGAGGGGAGGGGGGAGGGGGGAGGGGGAGGGGGAGGGGAGGGGGAGGGGGAGGGGGAGGGGGAGGGGAGGGGGAGGGGAGGGGGAGGGGAGGGGGAGGGGAGGGGGGAGGGGGAGGGGAGGGGGGAGGGGAGGGGGAGGGGAGGGGGGAGGGGAGGGGGAGGGGAGGGGGGAGGGGGAGGGGAGGGGGAGGGGGAGGGGGGAGGGGGAGGGGGAGGGGAGGGGGAGGGGAGGGGGAGGGGGAGGGGAGGGGGAGGAGACGACACATATGCACGAGGTTATTCCTTGCAACATTGTTTGCTGTAATGTCTCCAGCCTACACGCTCACTCACATCTAGGAGAGCATTTAAACTATGCTATACCCACACAGTGGAGGACTATGCAGCTATAAAACAGAATGAAGAAAAGATCCCTAGAATGTGAAGTCCTCCACTCTCTGCTTGTAGATTTCGGATGCTTTCTTCAGGATCCTTTCCATTTGACATTTCTCTTGCATCTTTCTAAGGCCATCTGGGCTGGGGTCCACTTGTCCAGGCTGTGTCGCTTCTCCCCCTTGTTCTTTTTGCTCATTGCCATGGCTTTCAGGAAATTTGCCTTGCCTTTGTCCTTCTTTTTCTTCTTCTGCTTGATCACACTGAGCTCTGCAATGCCTTTCAGCTAAAGGGGTCCCTTCTGGACCTGCTCAGAGGCTGTCATGGCACCCGCTGCAGTTTGGTAGGTAGACTGCCCTGGTTATTCTAATGATCAAATTGTCCCAGATTTCGCTATTGGAAACCCCTTTAAGCTGGCTCCTGTTGTCTATTGACATGTCTCATTATTCTTTGAATGCTTTTTTTTTTTTTTTTTTTTTGAGATGGAGTCTCACTCTGTCGCCCAGGCTGGAATGCAGTGGAGTGACCTCAGCTCACTGCAACCTTCGTCTCCCAGGTTCAAGCTATTCTCCTGCCTCAGCCTCCTCAGTAGCTGCGATTACAGGCATGTGCCACCTCACCTGGCTAATTTTTGTATATTTAGTAGAGACAGGGTTTCACCATGTTGATCAGGCTGGTCTCAAACTCCTGGCCTCAAGTGATTGGCCCGCCTTGGCCTCCCAAAGTGCTGGGATTAAGGCATGGGCAGTGAGACAACATAGCCTAGGTAGCAGAACCACCACCCAAGGCAGGAATGGAACATACACCTTGTCCCTTTCTGAGCCCATTCCCCCAAAACCCCACTTCCAGACACTTCTAATGTGTATTGCCAGGGCAGGTATTTATAATCAATCACGGTTTTCTTTGTAATGGAACCCAGACACAGTCTGCCTCATAACCCTCATCTCTGGGCTCCAAGCAGCCTCTTGTATTTACTCAGAGTTAGCCCATCACCTGGAGCCTATTTGGCATTCCAGCCTTAAGGACACCTCACGGGTGACAGGACCAAGGCACAGCCCCAGTGTAAACAGACATGGGTGCAGTCAAATGGGAGGGTCCAGGTACCAGTGCTGACGGGCCAGGGTCTTCAAGGGCCTACTTCACCTAGATGAGGATCAAACTACATGTGCTGCGGGAGAAACAGTCTCTGCTGATACAGATATTGAATGAATAACAAAGGCAGAAGAGAAAAATCAAGCATGGAGTTTGAGGTTGGTCCATGTAAACTACAGAATAAAGCAAAAACCAGTTATTTTAAAATAAAATACAATATAAATAATCATAGTGATGGATTATAAGCCACTGAATAAAACAGGAATGCAAGAGTCCAAACTGATAAAAGATTAAATAGAGAAGAAAGAAAAGCTATTCCTCATTAGAATGCCCACTAATAAATGGTTGTTTGTTTTTGAGATGGAATTTCCCTCTGTCACCCAGACTGACTGCAGTGGCGCAATCTTGGCTCGTTGCAACCTCCACCTCCTGAGTTCAAGCAATTCTCCTGCCTCAGCCTCCCCAAGTAGCTGGGATTACAGGCACGCACCATCACGCCCAGCTAATTTTTTTTTTTTTTTTTTGAGATGGAGTCTCATTCTGTCACCCAGGCTGGAGTGCAGTGGTGCCATCTCAGCTCAGTGCAACCTCCGCCTCCCAGATTCATGCCATTCTCCTGCCTCAGCCTCCCGAGTAGCTGGGACTACAGGTGCCTGCCACCACGCCCAGCTAATTTTTTTTGTATTTTTAGTACAGATGAGGTTTCACCATGTTAGCCCGGCTGGTCTTGAACTCTTGACTTCAGGTGATCCACCTGCCTTGCTTGGCTTCCCAAAGTGCTGGGATTACAGGCATGAGCCACCGCGCCCGGCCATAAGTTTTTTTTTTAAGGTGATATATTTAGAAAAACCACCATTTAGCAAACTAAAATTAATGGATTCAAGCAAGGATCATCAACGGACACTGAAATTAATGGGTAAAAGTCTGACAAATAACAGGATATTTGTATAATATTACAGTACCTGTTCAGAAACTACTTATTAATTAAAAGGGAGAAAAAAAAGTAACCACAGTGGAGAACCAGGCAGACACCACGTTAATCCACGTGATGAAAGCAGTGGTGTGCTAGAGCCCATTCCTACCAACCCAGGAAAGGGACATTTCCCAACCTTGTGTTCCGTGATGACAGACTCTATTTAGAAATTGGGCATGGTGGGAATATTTACAACACAGAATGGGGCAATGGCAAATGCCACAGAACAGGGCAATATCTCCCCCTCCAGAGCCAGTTGAGTTGTTAAACATTTGTCAGCACCACACTGGATCAAAGTTAACTACCACCAGGCAATTCAACTTTCTGTGTCTCCTGATACTTCACACTAAGAAGAGCACAACATCATTTTTGTCATATTCTGCCCCAAATGTATGACCTCAATCTAGTGAGAAAACATGATTGGGGTGGGGGGGCGGGAACACAGGACTAGATTGAGAGGCATCCTACAAAATAACTGGCAAAACATCAAGGTCAGCTGGGCGCAGTGGCTCACACCTGTAATTTCAGCACTTTGGGTGGATCACCTGAGATCAGGAGTTTGAGACCAGCCCGACCAACATTGTGAAACCACATCTCTACTAAAAATACAAAAAAATTAGCCGGGCGTGGTGTGGCGCTTCTATAGTCCTAGCTACTCAGGAGGCTGAGGCAGGAGAATTGCTTGAACCAAGGAGACGGAGGTTGCAGTGAGCCAAGATTGCGCCATTACACTCCAGCCAGGGTGACAAGAGCGAAACTCCATCTCAAAAAAAAAAAAAAGAAAAGAAAAAAAAATCAAGGTCAAGACAGACAAAGATGATTAGGAAGGTGTTTCAGACTAAAGGAGACTAAAGAAACAGGACAACTAAATGCAATATATGATCCTAATTGGATGCTAGACCAGAATTTTTTTTTTTTTTTTTTTTTTTTTGCTATTAAGGACATAATTGGGACAACTGGTGAATATGAATAAAATCTTTAGATTGAAAAACAGAATTATATCAATGTTAAGTTTCTGATTTTGAACACTGTACTATGGTTATACAATAAAAGAATGCCCCAAATGCATACAAAAGTATATGGAAGAAAAGGCATAAGTCTGCTACTGTCAGGTGGTTCGCCAAAAATATTTTTTAAAGAAAGAAACATGTTAATAAAGGAAAATGCGGGTACCAGACACACAGTTCTTTGTACTATTCTGGGGACTTTTCTGTAAGTCTGAAATTATTTAAACATTAAGTTACAAGGGAAAAACCATGAACGCTACCTGATCCTCTGCCCTCATCTCTAGGTCCACATGGCTGCAGTCGGAGGGAGGCGGTGAGCAAGGCGTTCTCCAAGGTCTCAAGGGGCTCCAAGGCTACAAGGTCAGAACAGAAGCGAAGGCCACCTCCACCACCGACCCACCTCAAGAGCCACAGCCTCTCGGGTCTCCGCAGCCCCACTCAGGTCTCACACGCAGGCGCAGGGACTAGCCACAGGTGCAGCAACTTCACGTCTTTCCCCTGGGCGCGTGTGCAGCTCGAGGCTTTGCAGGAGGCGCACCTGCGATGGCCCCACCGCCAGGTGAGCCCGGAGGGCTCTCATCGCCTCAGCCGGAGATTCCAACTGCAGGGCGCGCACCTCCTCTGGCTAGGGCGCGTTTCCGAAGGATGGCAAGAATCCTGGCCTCTGATGGCTATCTTCTCCCCTTCCCCTCCAAGCCCAGTGTTGTGACCGTGTGCCCTCTTTCCCCTCAATTTTGGGCCCAGGAGTCAGGTACTAAGACTCAACGGTCACAGAGGGAAGTCAGGAGCTCCCTTGTGAAGGCAGACTTAAGCAAATGCATCTTCTTCCAAAGCCTTCATGTTTTTCTTAATGTTGGCTTCGAAAGCCTAGTTTGTGGCCCAGGCTGCTACTGGTGAGTTTCTAGCAGGGTGCTGGAAATCTTGGCCAATACCAGCCGACCACTCCCCCAGTCCCCTGGGGCGTGTTTCTGGGCTTTCCCATTATCAATTAGTTGGAAATTGCACATCAGTGTGTCCTGGCCTTACAACAAACACCTGTTCTGATCTACAGCCTCTTGCTGAAGGAACAACAGGAGACAGACAGCAGGTGGCGGGGTGTGCCACAGGTATTGTGCTTCTTACGCTTAAGTTTTCTGATGAAGTCTCATTCATAGGATGAAGCCACTGTATTTGAATTCTGGGGTGAACACAATAAGCTGCACAGGGAACAGACTCAGGTGCTGCTAAATCTGTTGTGATTATAGTTGCTTTTGCAAGTTTCTTCATTCATCCTATGTAGACACGCCAGGCTAGACAAGGAATCCATTGTCTAGCATAGCAACTGGCACACAGTAGGTGCTTGGTAAATATCTGAATGACTTTATAATGCCCTGCACATTCTACAGAGTTGGAGTGATCATTCTCCCAATACCTGTAAATCTGGAAGTATTTTTGCCTATGTTGGCACTGCCATACTTCTTTAAAATGATACTTTAAAAAGAAAATGTGTTCTTCAAATACAGTGCTTGTGGAAGAAGTCCTGAGGTTCCCAGTGATCTCAAATGCTGAGCAGTGGAAAGGAGACTGAATAACAGCATTATGATCTGTGTTTTTACTCTGTATTCATGAAATCTGATTATCATTTCCTCTATGTATTTTTTTCTTATCCCCTTCCCCTGCAAAATGAAAAAATTCGGTAGTGAAAAGTGTGAAGGAAAGACAATTGTTTCAGTTGAGCAGATAGGCTTATCAAACAAATGAAAACAAAAAAACACATAATCAAGAGTATGATGGGAGAGGAAAAACAAATTATTTTTAATGATTCACTGCAACCACATTTATATCCTATTGTTACTAGAGAAAAAAATGTCTTCAGATAACCAGTGGTCAGCAGATGAGGATGAAGGCCAATTATCCCGACTAATCAGGAAATCTAGAGACTCCCCCTTTGTCCCTATAGGTAAGTACAAGCCTTGACTGGATGCGGAAAACTGTAATAACACAATGATGCCTTACCCAGTGCCTTTGAGGATTGAAATGTTTCTTATATTGAATTTTTTCAGATAATTGAAGCTAACCTCCTCTAAGCATGTGTTGAACTTTCAGAATAGTTCCTAATACATGGTAAGCCCCCAGTAAATGTTAGCTGTTATTTGAGGCATCAAATTTTATTCTATTTTATCCATTTTGTTAGAAGTCTACCTAAAATTATTAGTTCCTAGCCAGTCAAATGGAATAGATTGAATGAATATTAACATTTCAGTCATAACTCAGGACCATCAACAGCAGCATTGGTTTATTATATTTAAAGCCTATTAGGGACTATTGAGATGCATATGTCTCTTTGTCTTGTAAGTAATCTAAACTTTAAGTTCTTACATCTTCTGTTTATAGATTTTTCTGTTTCTATCTTACTATTGGGCACATTAAAAACTTCTGCTTCTAGGCCGGGCACGGTGGCTCATGCCTGTAATCCCAGCGCTTTGGGAGGCCGAGGTGGGAGGATTGCTTGAGCTCAGGAGGTGCAGGTTGCAGTGAGCCAAGATCACACCACTGCACTTCAGCCTGGGTGACATAGTGAGATCCTGTCTCAAAAACAAACAAACAAATAAACAAAAAACCAAAAACTTCTGCATCTAATGTTTTTAATGCTCTGTGGCACCAGAAGCTAGATAACCAAGCTTGAAAGAACTGTGGGTCAATTCAGAGGAAAGCTCTGAGTAAAAGCCTGGACCTATCTGAACACTTGTGAGCATGAACTTTGGAGTGGTCATTTTGGCTGCTCAGTGGCCCTCTGTGCTGGCTTTTTGGTGTGCTCCAGGTGTTGAGTTTGATGGCAAAATAAATTCTGGACTAAAGAAGTGATACTATAATTAGGCTGGGCACAGTGGCTCACTCCTGTAATCCCAGCACTTCGAGAGGCTGAGGCAGGTGGATCACTTGAGGTCAGGAATTCAAGACCAGCCTGGCCAATATGGTGAAACCCCATCTCTACTAAAAATACAAAAAATTGGCTGGGCATTGTGGCACACACCTGTAATCCCAGCTACTCAGGAGGCTGTGGCACCAGAATCACTTGAACCCGGGAGGTGGAAGTTGGGCGCAGAGCGAGACTCCATCTCAAAAAATAAAAAAGAGAGATACTATAATTAGATCACCTAATAATCTGGACCCTTAGCCTCTTTATCCTTTCCCCACACATATTTAGTATGTTTACATTTTCAACAAGTATTATGTGTATGTGGACTTAAAAAAACCCCACAAAACCTAAGCACCAATATTATGTTTTAAAGTCTGAGCTTTCTCTTTCTTCTCCATGGATGTATACTGCAGCCATGCCTGTTTCCTTGTGTTCATTTTGTCTGGAAACTATTAAAATAGTTTACTTAAATCAGACTGACATAAGTTTGCAAAAATATTAATTCCATAAAAACTTCTAAATAGGTATGTCAGATGTTCCCATTAAGTGCTACTCTGACTCTAGCAACTTCCTAAGTGTCATTATTCACATATCAAGAATCAAATTTTGCTTTACAGTAATATTCTGTTTAGAAGTTTTAAGACTTGTAATAGCACCCATAAGAAATGGAAGCAAATAATTTAATAGTGATTTATCTTCCTTAGCATTTTTAACTAAAAAAAAATTCAAAAACTCAATGCTACTTGAACAGATCACTATAATGAACAGAGATTAATTAATAAACAAAGAGACATACGCACCACTGTGCCTGTTGTATATTAAATTATTTTTTCAGAGACATTTAGGGTGATTAAAGTGGAAAGATAAAAGTGTTTCCAGCTAAATTCAATTATAAACAAACTAGAGACACTATATGGAAAACAGTAAAGGTTCTGACTTTAATCTCCAAAAGAAACAAAACCAATTTAAGTAAGAACAGAACCTTTCATTTGATTAAGGGAAGAGAGATAAGTTTTTGCTAAAAAATAAACAATGATAAAATTTGGTAGGCTGGGCACAGTGGCTCAAGCCTGTAATCCCAATACTTTGGCAGGCCAAGATGGGTGGATCACTTGAAATCAGGAGTTTGAGACCAGCCTGGCTGATGTGGTGAAACCCTGTCTCTACTAAAAATACAAAAATTAGCTGGGCATGGTGGCAGGCGCCTGTAGTCCCAGCTCCTCAGGAGGCTGAGGCGGGAGAATCACTTGAACTCAGGAAGTGGAGGTTGCAGTGAGCCAAGATTGCGCCACTGCACTCCAGCCTGGGCAACAGAGCGAGACTCCATCTTAGAAAAAAAAATTGGATATATATCATTGAATAATTTGTTTAGCTATTGTCATTTTAACAATATCTACTATGTATTTTCCTGCTACAGGATGGAGGATCCTATGCAGGTAATTTACAAAACATTTTTTGTTGGTTATCTTAGGCAACTTCCATCATTATAAATATATTCACACTGTTCAAAATCATCTTACAATCACTGTTAAGGTCTCTGCATGCATTATATCTATTTAAAGTATGTGTTGACAGATTATTTGGCTTTGCTTGTTTCACTTAACAGCTCATATGTGCATTTCTGTGTATTAATACTCCCTATTCTTATTTATTTTTATAGCAATGGCAGTTTTTCTTCTGTTTGGGTTATTTAGGTTTTCCTCAAACATAGTGTAGCCCTGAACATCTTTGTGTCATTTTCTTGATTTTTCTTTTGGTTATTTCCTTGGAGTATGTTCCCAGAAGTAGAATTTCCAGAGCAGGAAGCATGTTCAGTTTAATATCATTTGTTATATATTTCCAGAGTTCTTTCTAGAAGGACTTGGCTAAACTTACAGAGCTTTCAGGGTTTTACCTGTTTCCTCATATGTCTACCATCATCATTTTGTTTTTTTTTTTTTTTTTGCTGTTTTTATGTCTGTAGCACATTAGTCATTTTTATTTATTGTGGATCAGCATATAAAATATACATGTAAATGTAATGATTTACTGATTCTTATTTCCATTTATTAAATGGATCATGAAAGAATAAATATATCCTTACCCACCCATAGACACACATATGCCAACATAGTTATTCCAAACATGCTATCCACATAAAAATTACTTGCTTTTTTTTTTTTTTTTTTTAAAGACAGAGTTTCCCTCTGTCGCCCAGGCTGGAGTGCAATGGCACAATCCTGGCTCACTACAACCTCCACCTCCTGGGCTCAAGCGATTCTCATGCTTCAGCTTCCTGAGTAAGCATGCGCCACCAACGCCTGGCTAATTTTTGTATTTTTAGTAGAGACAGGGTTTTACCATGTTGACCAGGCTGGTCTCAAACTCCTGACCTCAAGTGATCCATCAGTCTCAGCCTCCCAAAGTGCTGGGATTACAGGCGTGAGCCACCGCGCCTGGCCTAAAATAATCTTTTTTAAAACAAGATAAAAGTGGAAAGAATCACTCTGGCTGACATTAAGGCTTACTATATTGCTACAGTAATCAACACGGTGTGGTACTGATGGAAGGTCAGATGCATAGATTAATGGGAAAGAATAGAGAACCCAAAAAATAGGCCGGGCACAGTGGCTTACGCCTGTAATCCCAGCACTTCGGGAGGCTGTGGTGGGTGGATCACTTGGGGCCAGGAGTTCAAAGCCAGCCTGGCCAACATAGCGAGACATCATCTCTACTAAAAATACAAAAGTTGGCCAGGTGTGGTGGTGCATGCCTGTAATCCCAGCTACTAGGGAGGCTGAGGCACGAGAATCACTTGAACCCGGGAGGCAGAGGTTGCAGTGAGCTGAGATTGTACCACTTCACTCCAGCCTGGGTGACAGAGCAAGACTCTGTCTCAAAAGAAAAACAAACAAAAAGAAGATGCACACTTTTACTGTGCAAATGTTATCTTACTGTGCATTTTGTCCTTGTCATATTCTATTACATCTACCATATCCTCTTTTTTATTTTTTTCTTGAGACGGAGTTTTGCTCTTGTTGCGCAGGCGAGAGTGCAATGGTGCAATCTCAGCTCACTGCAACCTCTGCCTCCCGGGTTCAAGCGATTCTCCTGCCTCAGCCTCCTGAGTAGCTGGGATTACAGGCATGCGCCACCACACCTGGCTAATTTTGTATTTTTAGTAGAGACGGGGGTTTCTCCATGTTGGTCAGGCTGGTCTCGAACTCCTGACCTCAGGTGATCCGCCTGCCTTGGCCTCCCAAAGTGCTGGGATTACAGGTGTGTGCCACTGCGCCCGGCCCCATATCCTCTTATAGATGTTATAAATACACTATTCTATTTTCTTCAGTTTTTGTTGTTGTATTTTTGTTTTGTTTTGCACTTAACTCTTACTTATCCAAAAATTTTTTTCAGGGTCTAGTGTGAAATACAAATCCAAGTTAGTTCTTCTCTATACCAATAAGTTATACTTATGGCATTTATTAAATTATTCCAGTATCTGGGTTTATTTTTGTTGTTGTTGGTTTTGTTTGTTTTTTGTTTTTTAAAACAAAGTCTTGCTCTGTCACCCAAGCTGGAGTGCAGTAGCATGATCTCAGCTCACTGCAACCTCCACCTCCTGGGTTCAAGTGATTCCCCTGCCTCAGCCTCCCGAGTAGCTGGGATTACAGGCATGTACCACCACGCCCGGCTAATTTTTTTGTATTTTTAGTAGAGATGGGGTTTCACCGTGTTGGCCAGGCTGGTCTTGAACTCCTGACCTCAAGTGATCCACCCGCCTCAACCTCCCAAAGTGCTGGGATTACAGGCATGAGCCACCGCACCTGGCCCAGTATCTGTTATCTGGCTATTTTTGTTTTGTCATGGATTCAGTTCTCAGTGTTTTAAATCTTTTTCTAGAATCTTTCCTATTTAGTTGATGAGTTCTTTGTTTCAGAGCCAGTTACATAGAATCTTGGTTGTCACAGCAGTATATTCACCCCTTGACATTTGTAGGAAATACAGAAATATTTGTATGGGCTTCTGAACTTTTCTAGAATCACAGTTCTTGCCAGAGTTATGCTTCTTGTGCATATATTCATACCTTTTCATCTCTCACTAAAGTTTATTGTTTCACTTTATATAGAAGAACAAATTTTTTCTCACTGGGTTTACTCCTTATTTGGTAACAGGAAGAGAAGAGTAAAGCCAAACACTCAAAAGCTGTGGGCAGTGAGATGCTGGATTAGTTCACTTACTGGCTAAGTGACTTGCCACAGATAATAACCTTGTAGCATGCACAGTTTGAAATCATTCCTCAGGAAATTACAAATGACTAGACAAGTTACTACACTATATGGTTCTAATTTTTCTGGGAAGAGTCAAAACTGCAAATACTGGACTCAAGAATATTAAGGGCTCATTTTAAAGTCTGGTAGATCAAATCCAGCTTGGTTCTTTGAAAAATGTTCTTTGCTGGGGTCTTTCCTGCTTATCTTTCAGGTTCTTATCCTGTAGACATTCTTTCATTTAACTCTCTAAGCACTTGAAAATTCTTGCCTGCTGTGTATTTAACCCATACATTTTTTTTTTCTAGAGACAGGGTCTCACTCTGTCACCCAGGCTGTAGTGCAGTGGTGCAATCATAGCTCACTGAAGCCCTGAACTCCTAGGCTCAAGGGATCCTCCTGCCTCAGCCTCCCGAGTAGCTGGGACTACAGATGTGTATCACCATGTGTGGCTAATTTTTTTTTTTTTAGAGATGGGGTCTTGCTATGTTGCCCAGGCTGTTTTCAAACTCCTGGTCTCACACGATGCTCCTGCCTCAGCCTTCCAAATAACCCATACTTTTAAAATTCACAGGTATAGCAGGCTTTGTGACTGTGGTGTCCTGTGGTCTTTACAAGCTAAAGTACAGAAGAGATCAGAAAATGTCAATTCATCTTATTCACATGAGAGTTGCTGCCCAAGGATTTGTTGTTGGAGCTGTGACTCTAGGTAACCCGCTTAATTTGTACCTTATGTTCAGCTGTCTTTGAGAGTACACTTATTTATTTTATTCATTCATAGTAGAAGATGAATGTTGGGTCACAATGATGTAATGAGAGAGGGGTAGGAAAGACTGATCTTCCCTTAGTTGAGATTGTGGCCCAGTTGTGCGCTTAATTTTTTATGAATGCAGCTGATGAAAACTGACAAAACCTATGGTAGAAAACTAGGGCAATGGGCTGTTCTTCTCTTTAGTGAAGGGAGTGGTGAATAGTTCCTATCCTATAACTCAAGCGCAGCAGTTATGGATAGACCACAGCCTATATTGTGGCTGTGATCCCCATCTCATGGCTAAGAGCAGCGATCGTATTTCCCAGCCTATCTGAACAGCAAATGTAGTTATTAGCTTAGGAAGAAGACATTTTTAGAGTCCACAAATCTCATCTGCCTTCTTCTTTCCTCCCAAGTTTCAGCAATAGGCAAATCTTTTTTTATTAGTCCATAAATTAAGCAAGACCTACCAGTCAAATCCAAAGAAAAGGTATAAAATTGTCTTCATTAATTCAGGTTATACCCAGAGCTAAATCAGATAGTTCTAACAAGAAGTCCATTTTAGGACCTAAATTAATCTAAATTTGTTTGGCCTACATTAATGAGAACAGGTCACAATACTCTTAAGTCCCCTTCATGACGTGCAGAGTGGAGTCATCCTGCGTAGGATGGAGATTACAGAATGATGGGCATGGGGCTTGCAAGGAAAGTTATGTGGTAATAATCTTATTACTGTGAGCTGTAATGTGCTCCAAATACAGGAAGCCTTACTACAAAGTTACAGTCCTCATTTTCATCATTCAGCAAACATTTATTGAATGCCTGCTATGTACCAGACACTGTTTAGAAATATGACTCAGTCCCTACCCTTAAACAGTTTAGTCTCCTTAGGAAGACAGACCAAGAAAGAAAGAAGACAATATAAAGTTATAGATGCCGTGACAGAAATAGCACAGGCTGGCTGGGCGCAGTGGCTTACACCTGTGATCCCACCACTTTGGGAGGCCGAGGCGGGCAGATCAACTGAGGTAAGGAGTTCGATACCAGCCTGGCCAACATGGCAAAACCCCATCTCTACTAAAAAAAATACACACACACACACACAAAATAGCTGGGTGTGGTGGCACATGCCTGTAATCCCAGCTACTTGGGGGAGGCTGAGGCAGGAGAATCGCTTGAATCTGGGAGGTGGAGGTTGCAGTGAGCCGAGATCATGCCTTTGCACTCCAGCCTGGGCAATAAGAGTGAAACTCCATCTAAAAAAAAAGCCAGGCACGGTGGCTCATGCCTGTAATCCCAGCACTTTGGGAGGCCAAGGCAGGAGGATCACTTAGGGTCAGGAGTTCAAGACCAGCCTGGCCAACATGGTGAAACCCCATCTCTACTAAAAATACAAAAATTAGCCAGGTGTGGCATGCGCCTGTAGTCACAGCTACTTGGGAGGCTGAGGCAAGAGAATCGCTTGAACCTGGGAGGCAGAGGTTGCAGTGAGTCGAAATCATGCCACTGCACTTTAGCCTGGGCGTCAGAGCAAGACTCCATCTCAAAAAAAGAAAAAAAAATTTTTGTGCTATGGAAGCACAAACACAAGGGAGTGGTATTTAACTAGGGCTGGGAGGCCAGAGGAGGCTTCTTTAAGGATGTAAACCATGTACTGAACCAAGAATAAGGAGGAATTAACTAAGCAGAGAAGGACCTCAGGATTCTAGGCAGAGGAAAAAACAAAGGCACAGAAGCATGGCATGCAAGTGGAACTCTACATAGCTTGGTAGGCGAATCAGTGTTTGAGGAGAAAAGCAACACTACTAGTAGTAATGTTTAATGAGGGATTTATTACAGGTATTTGAACTTATATAATTATAGGCTCTTGCTTATGAATCTGGAGCTGGGGCCTGAAGTGAGCCGGGAAAGGAATTAGAAAAGAAAGGAAAGTAGGCCAGGCATGGTGGTTTGCACCTGTAATCCCAGCACTTTGGGAGGCCGAGGCAGGGGTATCACTTGAGGTCAGGAGTTTGAGACAAGCCTGGTCAACATGGTGAAACCCCATCTCTACTTAAAATACAAAAATTGGCTGGGAGTAGCGGTGCATGCCTGTAATCCCAGCTACTCAGGAGGCTGAAGTAGGAGAATTGCTCGAACCTGGGAAGCGGAGGCTGCAGTGAACCAAGACCACGCCACTGCACTCCAGCCTGGGTGAAAGGGCAAGACTCCATCTCAAAAAAAAAAAAAGAAAAGAAAAGAAAAGAAAGGAAAGTAGAAGCAAGGAAAATCCAGAACCTGCAAAGATGAGCTAGAACAATACACAGGACAGACTGGAACCCTTGTGGGTTTTCAGCCATCTCCAAGCCTCCACATTCACTGACGGAGGTGAAATATAGAAAATGCCAATGCCTTTCATCCTGGAGCTAAACATGGAGCTGGCAAAGGGGTCAGAGAAGGTGAAGGAGAAAATTCAGCAGGAGCCATGGTGGCTGTGCTCATGATTGCTGAACCCTGCCAATAAAGTGAGCCAGCAGAGAAGCAAACAGTGTCTTCCAGACATAAGAAGAATTCGACTGCTGCATCATTTCCACCTTCTAAATCTCATGCAGGATGTCTCTTTTGCACTAACCCTGGTAACAAAAGGAAAGGAATTCTGGAAAATGCAGTTACAGGCTACTTCAACTGACATAATATAAGCCTACCACTGTCCAGCCCTTGTCAACTTGACATCCATATATACCTCTATTAATTACTCTTAACTTCCAAATAAAGACAGTGTCAAAATCAGCCACCCCTTGTATATCCAAAAGCATGCTAGTTATCTCCAAAAAGAGGATACAGAATACCTTCATACATCTTTGGATGATGATGATTCCTCTTTGAGCTGAATCACATTCCCCTTTGATATCCTATGACTTAAATCCTGAGATATAAGGTTGAATCCTATTAACACTTCTTATGTTAGATGATAGGTAAATGGAAGTGGGGAATAGAAAAAAATTGGGCTAATCTATACATAAATGCATTCATATCAAAATAAGGAAGAAACACTCCTAAATATCACCATCTGTTTCTGCAGCTGGTCAGATGGTTATTGCTAGTATTATATCTATATTCATCCACTACACATTTCATATCCCCTTTGCTTTCAGCAAGTACCTTGGCTACTCATGGTTATTTGACTGGTGGGGTGACCCAAACCTTCATTCCTTCATGCCTAACCTGGATTATTAGGCATCCTGCCTGTGTTGGATTTAGTTTTCCATTGTCTTTAATCACAGGACATGGGAGTACCAAGAAGTGCCCTAAAAGATATAATGCATTCCAATTTCCCCTTGATATTCAGAACGAATTAATATAATGAACTAAAGGGATGTCCTGTGTAATGAAGAGATGTTCAAGGTCCCTGCAGACTAGATTATGACATAGGGCTGGAGAGTTCACACAGCCCTGATATTAGGCAGTGAAAGCATACTGTGGGCCCTGCCAGGTGAAAGCAAATGCTTCTGATTATCTTTAGTAAAAGATATACAGAAAAAAGCATTCAACCAGATTAACAGCTGCATACCAAAAAGCAAATGTTATGTTGATTTGCTCCAGCAGCAAAACCACATCTGGATAGCAGAGTGACCACCTGATTAAGTTTATAGGAATAGTATCATTCTCCAAGATCCATCTGTCTTCTGCCAAATAGGCAAACTAAATGGGGATGTTTTAGGAATCACCACTCTGGTATCTTTTTTCAAAGACTTTTTGTAGAGGCAGAGTCTCACTATGTTGCCCAAGCTCAAACTCCTGACCTCAAGCAATCCTCCTGCCTTGGCCTCCCAAAGTGTTGGGATTACAGGCACAACCCATTGCATCTAGCCACTCTGGCATCTTTGAAGTCCTTGATGATGGCACTAATCTCTACAATCCCTCTAGGAGTAGGGTAATGCTTTTGTTTTGTTTGTGGGTTTTTTTGTTTTTGTTTTTTGAGACAGGGTCTTGCTCTGTCACCCAAGTTGGAGTGTAGTGGTATGATCATGGCTCGCTACAGCCCCAAACTCCTGGGTTCAAGCAATCCACCCACCTCAGCCTCTTGAGTAGCTGGGACTACACGTGTGCACCACCATGCCTGGCTAATTTTTAATGTTTTTTTTTTTTTTTTGTAGAGGTGAAGTCTTGCTACATTGCCCAGGCTGATCTTCACCTGGTGGGCTCAAGCAATCCTCCCACCTCAGCCTCCCAAAGTGCTGGGATTACAGTTGTCAGCCACCGTGCCCAGCCACTGGTTTACTATTTTTCCTTCCACTTGGTATTTCCTACTATAATAGCCCTTACTTTGCAGGTCAGGGGACCAGTGTAAGAATTCTGACAGTTGATGAGTATGTCTATTCCAATTACACATTCCAGAACTGAGGAATAACAGAGAGTGGGTTCAGTGACCCACCAGGCTTGACTATGAAACAGACCCACAGCAAAACTCCATTAACCACCTGACCTCCACAAACCCCTACTTTGACTGGTAGGCCACACTCATTCTACCAAAGTATGGATTAGTGTCAATTTAGAACCAGGATTCAAAAATCCCCCATAAATGTGATTCTTTTCCCTTCCTTGGTGAACAGGTACCCTGGTAAATGAGCACAGGTCCCCTTTGGGAAAGGCTAGAAGGAAGACTTCCATCTATTTTTGTCTGTCGAACACGGTCTTTCCTTAAGGGGATCTGGCTCCCTCTTCATTCAAGGGATTTCTGGGCCTGTTTCATGACTCAATTCTAGGAATTGGTCAAGGAGCCCTGGCTCTTTATTGTGGTGATTCAAGTTAGACTTTTGTTCACCAAACCTAGAGCTTTTCTGCTTCCGCCCATAAGTTTCAGTTCTAGGGATACCATAATCAGTTAGCCAATGCCAAAGATCTCTGTGGCTTACTTAGACTATTCTGATGACCACTTAGGCTTTGCTGCCCATCACAACAATCATGCTTTCCTTGTCTTTGTCAATCAAATGCTATCACTTGACCCCCACAGCCTCAGGATCCCATCATCCCCATTGAATTTAGGGAGCCCAGCAGTTTGCACTGTCATTTCTGGCATACAGAGAACAGTCACCACAGGACTCTTGTCAGGGCTACCCTGACAAATGTCTTTCTCACAACCTTAGTTTAGGGAGTGGGTAAGCAGGATAAATTTACTCTAACATACCAATCTCCCTAATCCTTTGGATACCTACCTCTGTGGCAGTTTCTGAACCTCAGCACTACTGACATTTTGGGCTGGATTATTCTTTGTTGTGGAGGATTGTCCCATGCATTGCAAGATGCTTAGCAGCATCCCTGGTCTCCACCCAAGAGATGCCAGTAGAATTCCTTCCCACCTCCACACCCTCAGTTGTGACAACCAAAAACATCTCCAGACATTACCATATTTCCCTGGGGAACAAAACTGCCCCTGGTTGAGAACCATTACTCTACCAAGGAAGTTCTGGCATTTCAATTTCATTTAGTGGCGATTACCTTTTGGTCCAAGTTTCAGTCATTCTCAGACAGGATGGAAGGACTGCTTCTATTGGCAAAGGAGTCTCACTAAAATATAAGTGTTCAAAGACCCATTTCATTTATGTCTGCCACATCTTCCCAATTTTCAGTGTCCCACTCCTTCTAAAGCAATGGTTTAACTTTAACATAAGTGACTTTGTGAGGTTGGGGATTGAATTTGTATTGTGATGAGCCACTCACAGGATTCGGGAGGCCAAGGTGGGTAGATCAGTTGAGGTCAGGAGTTCGAGACCAGCCTGGCCAACATGGTGAAACCCCATCTCTGCTAAAAATCCAAAAATTAGCCAGGCATGGTGGCACGTGCCTGTAATCCCTGCTACTCGGGAGGCTGAGGCAGAATCACTTGAACCCAGGAGGCAGAGGTTGCAGTAGGCCAAGATCACACCACTGCACTTCAGCTTGGGTGATGGAGCGAGACTCAGTCTCAAAAAAAAAAAAAAAGAGAAATAGGTTCTTGCTCTGTCACTCAGGCTGGAGTGCAGTGGTGCAATCATTGCTCACTGCAGCCTCAAACTCCTGGGCTCAAGATATCCTCCTGCCTCTTCTGGGCTTAAGGGATCCTCCTGCCTGCCTCATTCCCACAGAGCTGGGACTACAGGTATGCATCATCATGTCTGGCTAATTTTAAAATTTTTTCGTAGAGGTGGGATCTCCCTATGTTGCCCAGGCAAGTCTCAAATTCCTGGGCTCAAATGGTCCACTTGCCTCAGCCTCTCAAAGTGCTGGGATTACGGGCATGAGCTACCAGGCCTGGCCTTTATTTTTTGTAGAAATGAGGGTCTCACTTCATTGCCCAAGCTGGTCTCGAACTCCTGACCTCAAACGAACTCCCACCTCAGCTTCCCAAAGTGCTGGGATGACAGGTATAAGCCACCATGCCTGGCCTAATGGGTGATAATTTAAGAAACTATTTTGCTACTACATGCCATGGACTGTTAGCATCCTCTTTATAACTGAAAACATGGCCATTAATGCCTTTAAATCTAAACGGATCAGAGAACCAATTCCGGATAACCCAGAACCACTTCAGAGAACCTATCATGCTGGTTCTGTTCCTCTGGAAGTACTTCTAATTCCAAACTGTATCAGTCAAGACTCAGACAAGCAAAACTACCAGTAGTGATATATAAAAAGCAATTTAGGCTGGGTGTATTGGGAGGACAAGGCAGGAGAATCAATTGAGCCCAGGAGTTTGAGACCACTCTGGGCAACATGGCGAATACCCTATCTCTGTAAAAAATTAAAAAGTTAGCCAGGCAAGCTGCATGCACCTGTGGTCCCAGCTACTCAGGAGGCTGAGATGAGAGGATGGCTTGAGCCCAGGAGGTCGAGGCTGCAGTGAGCCTTGCTCACACCACTGCACTCCAGCCTTGGCCACAGAGCGAGGCATTGTCTCAAATAATAATAATAAGGAGGAGGAGAAGGAGGAGGAGGAGGAAAAAGGGGAGGAGGAGGAGAATGAGGAGGAGGAGGAGGAGAAGGGATTTATTACAGAGATATGACCTTAAAACATTTTTGGAGTTGGCTAAACAGTTTATGCGAAGCTGTTGCTTATGTTTCTAATACTGGGGACTGAAGTCAGTAAGGCAGTAGTTGGGAAGGAAAGATAAACTGGAATCTGCAAGGATGAACTAGAACCCAAAAAGACAGATGAGAACTTGAGTCAGACTCACTGCCTCCCAACTTACCGTAATCTCCACTCCAGTTCCACCAATTCTTTTTTTTTTTTTTGTAGGGGGAGACAGGGTCTTGCTCTGTAATCCAGGCTGGCGTGCAGTGGCATGATCACGGTTCACAGCAACCTCAAACTCCTAGGCTCAAGTGATCCTCCCACCTCAGCTTCCCTAGTAGCTGGGACTACAGGCATGTGCCACCATGCCCAGCTAATTTTTGTTTGTTTTGAGATGGAGTCTCACTCTGTTGCCCAGGCTGGAGTGCAATCTCAGCTCACTGCAACCTCCACCTCCCAGGTTCAAGTGATTCTCCTCACTTAGCCTCCCGAGTAGCTGGGATTACAGGCACCCGCCACCACACCTGGCTAATTTTTGTATTTTTAGTAGAGATGGGGTTTCGCCATGTTGGCCAGGCTGGTCTCAAACTCCTGACCTCAAGTGATCCACCCACCTTGGCCTCCCAAAGTGCTGAGATTACAGGCATGAGCCACCGCGCCTGGCCCTAATTTTTTTATTTTTTTGTAGAAATGGGTCTTGCTATTTTGACTAGGCTGGTCTCTAACTCCTGGCCTCAAGTGATCCTCCCCCTTGGCCTTCCAACGTGGTGGGATTACAGGCATGAGCCCCCACCACACACCTGCATTTATATTGTTTATAAATAAATGCACAGTTTAGCTGGGCACAGTGGCTCACGCCTATAATCCTAGCACTTTGGGAGGTAGAGGCGGGTGGATCACCTGAGGTCAGGAGTTCGAGACCAGCCTGGCCTACATGGTGAAACCCCATCTCTACTAAAAATACAAAATTAGCTGGGTGTGGTGGCGCACACCTATAGTCCCAGCTACTAGGGAGGCTGAGACAGGAGAATTGCTTGAATCTGGGAGGCGGAGGCTGCAGTGAGCCGAGATCGCCCCACTGCACTCCAGCCTCGGCAAGACAGAGAGACTCCATCTCAAAAAAATAAAATAAGTAAATAAATAAATCCAGATTTTGAGAGGCATGCTCAACATATTTACTTAGATAAATCTGGAAAGTTTGGAGACCACCTACCTGTGCCATGTAGAAATCTCATATGTAAGGCCAGGCACAGTGGCTCATGCCTGTAATCCCAGCACTTTGGGAGGCCAAGGCAGGCAGACCACCTGAGGTCAGGAGTTCAAGACCGACCTGGCCAACATGGCGAAACGCTGTCTGTACTAAAAATACAAAAATTAGCTGGGCATGGTGGTGGGTGCCTGTAATCCCAGCTACTTGGGAGGCTGAAGCAGGAGAATCGCTTGAACCTGGGAAGCGGAGGTTGCAGTGAGCTGAGATCATGCCATTGTACCACTCCAGCCTGGGTGACAAGAGCGAGACTCCGTCTCAAAAAAAAAAAAAACAAAAACAAAACATCATACTTACAATAATGAGTATATGGGTTTCACACTCAGAAGACGGATCTAATTTCAAGATCTGATGCCTTGATAACTGAGACAGGTATGGGCTGGTGGTGGTGGTATGTGAGTTGTAGTTTAAATCTGTGACTCCCTAACTTGCTTTTGGGTGAGAACATTTGCTGACATCCTTGGAACTCATTAAAGCAGCTCCTCTCTTCCTTACCCTATTCCTTCTGGCTACTTCCCCCTTCCTGCATGCCCCAGGACTCTGTGGAAGCCATACATATCATCCGTCTAAACTCACAGGCAATTCACCCACTAGATCATAAATCCCTAGAAGCAGGAATTAGATCCACTCACCATTTGTTTTCCTCGGGATACTGAGTACAAGTAGAGACTGAATAAATGTTTGCTAATTGAGATGACTACTATTTTTATCTTCACATCTGGTCAAATTTGCCCACTTTCCTAACATTTCACCAATATTTTGGTGGCACTAAAACATCATAAATTTAAGTTGATATTGATTTGAAAGGGCTCCTAGAGTTTTGTTTTTTGTTTTTTTCTAGAGTCACTTGTATGATCCAAACCAAAAACTAATAAGAAGGAGGGCCTTTGTTTGTTTCTGTTTAAATTGTGGGCTAGTTTCATAAAAATACAACAAGTGGAAGAAATTCAGTGTTTGTTTCCCATGGATACTCAATTGATATACATCCTTCTTTTTCTAGGTGTTCTCTATTCTATGTATAAGGATTACATTAGACCACGATTCTTCAGTGAGTCCAAAAAATGAAGCTTACATGCTGGAAGCAAGAAAGACAAGAAGCTTCTGAAAACTATTTATTATGAACAGTAAATTTTCAATATGTAGCAAATTTTACTACACAAGTGTCACAGAATGCTCATAGCCTTTGTATTTCAAGTCTCAATGTTTTAAGAAGTTGATTTCCAGATCAACAATCATAAACAGTCAACTCAGAAATATCCCGTGTTAATGTCTTTCAGAACCTAGGGCATGATTTTCTGACTTAATTTTTTCAAATTTTGTAGTTAGTGACAGAAAATAATCTGCCACTAATCTGTCAAACTAATGATAATCTGCCAAACCAATCTGAAAAATTAATAATTATATAATGGTTACAGAAGACTTCTCTTTTCTTTCTTTCTTTTTTTTTTTTTTTTTTTTTGAGATGGAGTCTTACTCTGTTGCCCAGGCTGGAGAGCAGTGGTATAATCCCAGCTCACCGCAACCTCCGCCTCTCAGGTTCAAGTGATTCTCCTGACTCAGCCTCCCGAGTAGCTGGGATTACAAGCACCCACCACCACGCCCAGCTAATTTTTGTATTTTTAGTAGAGATGGGGTTTCACCATGTTGGCCAGGCTGGTCTCGAACTCCTGACCTCAGGTGATTCACCCACATTGGCCTCCCAAAGTGCTGGGATTACAGGCGTGAGCCACTGTGCCGAGCCACAGACTTTTCTATATCCATGTTAAATGTGACACCCTATCCATGACTTAATTATCCCGAAATAGGGCAAAATAATTACGGTTTCATAAACTCCTTTTTAGAATGGGTAATAATTACATCAGAGGAGAATGGTCATGTTGTTATATAAAGTTGGTTCACCACTTTACATCTCATTCTTATACAGAAACTTGACTATTTTACCACAAACACATGTTTAACATTTAATTATTTGTTTATTCATTTTTAGACTTTAAAGCAGTTCTAGGAATACAAAGGTAAACTGCAAACACATTTCTTTTTCCTGAGATGGCAAAAAGGATTTAGTCCAGAAGTGCTATTGCTAATGTGGTACGACACTGTAGAAAACACAAGAAACCAAAGCAGATGTTAAAGGTTAAGTATACCTGTGGCCTTGAACTCCGCTCTAACTGCCCTCAGGGTCTAAAAAATTAACTATGCTTTGCTGAAGACATAACTGCCTTGACTTAAGCTTAATCCCAAAGACTCCAAGCCTAGGAGAGAAAAAAATAGTCACTGAAATAAAATCAAGAATATATGCAATGTAAGATGATTTCTGGTGGGTACTTCCTTTTCCTCAGTGTTTCCTGTAATGGAGGTTTACACTGACAAGAAGGTGAAGTCCAGTATTTGGGGACAAGAAAGATGTAAGAATATATGAAAATATGTCTGCATTCTGGATATTAACCTAGTGTTCTGTGTATTATATACATTTTTCCCCATTGGGACAGACAATTATTTTAAAAGTTGTCAACTGTATCTATCATGAAGATCTTCTAGTGCTACCAACAAGTATATATTTTGGTCAACACTGTCCTCTTTGGAAAATAGGCAAGGAAAGAATCCAACTGCTTTATTCCATTAGGTAAATATTCCAGCAGCTGGATCTAATATGTTCCATTAAGGTCAGGAAAACTGAGGACAGCTGGCATGGAAATAAGTCATCCTTTCATGTTGGTTGTGCAATGAAAAGTATTTCTAACCAGGCCACTGGAAATATGCTACCTTCTCAATATGTACTCAGCACTAAAAATAGATTAAGAGTTTAATTAGAAACTAGCTTTTCCTACAAAACCCAATAAGTTCCACAATTTTGTAATCTTACTCTGAGAGAGCTAAAGTAATATATTTGTTGCTTGAAAAAAGCAATGCTAAGTATTCATTTGTTAAGAGTATCTATGCATGAGAACCTACAAACTATGTTTAAATTAAAATGTAAAATCATTTCCCAGAACCAGAACAGGAGCACTTAGAAGGAAAGTGGTCACAATCGAATCACTCGGTCTTACTTGTAGCCATTGCCATGTTCTGGGGTGGTTCCAAGATGGCCGAATAGGAACAGCTCCAGTCAACAGCTCCCAGCATGAGCGACACAGAAGATGGGTGATTTCTCCATTTCCAACTGAGGTACCGGGTTCATCTCACTGGGGATTGTCGGACAGTGGGTGCAGGACAGTGGGTGCAGAGCACCGAGCATGAGCCGAAGCAGGGCGAGGCATCGCCTCACCTGGGAACCGCAAGGAGTCAGAGAATTCCCTTTCCTAGCCAAGAGAAGGAGGGACAAACAGCACCTGGAAAATCGGGTCACTCCCACCCTAATACTACACTTTTCCGACAGTCTTAGCAAACAGCACACCAGGAGATTATATCCCGCGCCTGGCTCACAGGGTCCTACACCCACGGAGCCTCGCTGACTGCTAGCACAGCAGTCTGAGATCAAACTGCAACGTGGCAGTGAGGCTGGGGGAGGGGTGCCCACCATTGCCGAGGCTTGAGTAGGTAAACAAAGCGGCCGCGAAGCTCGAACTGGGTGGAGCTCACTGCAGCTCAAGGAGGCCTGCCTGCCTCTGTAGACTCCACCTCTGGGGGCAGGGCATAGCCAAACAAAAGGCAGCAGAAACCTCTGCAGACTTAAATGTCCCTGTCTGACAGCTTGGAAGACAGCAGTGGTTCTCCCAGCATGGAGCTTGAGATCTGAGAACGGACAGACTGCCTCCTCAAGTGGGTACCTGACCCCCAAGTAGCCTAACTGGGAGGCACCCCCGAGTAGGGGCAGATTGACACCTCACACGGCTGGGTATCCCTCTGAGATGAAACTTCCAGAGGAACGATCAGGCAGCAACATTTGCTGTTCACCAATATTCACTGTTCTGCAGCCTCCACTGCTGATACCCAGGCAAACAGGGTCTGGAGTGGACCTCCAGAAAACTCTAACAGACCTGCAGCTGAGGATCCTGACTGTTAGAAGGAAAACTAACAAACAGAGAGGACATCCACACCAAAACCCCATCTGTACGTCACCATCATCAAAACCAAAGGTAGATAAAACCACAAAGAGGGGAAAAAACAGAGCAGAAAAACTGACAATTCTAAAAATCAGAGCACCTCTCCTCCTCCAAAGGAATGCAGCTCCTCACCAGCAACGGAACAAAGCTGGACGGAGAATGACTTTGACAAGTTGAGAGAAGAAGGCTACAGAAGATCAAATTTCTCCGAGCTAAAGGAGGAAGTTCAAACCCAACACAAAGAAGTTAAAAACCTTGAAAAAAGATTAGACGAATGGCTAACTAGAATCACCAATGCAGATAAGTCCTTAAAGGACCTGATGGAGCTGAAAACCATGGCACGAGAACTACGTGACGAATGCACAAGCTTCAGTAGCCGATTCAATCAACTAGAAGAAAGGGTATCAGTGATGGAAGATCAAATAAATGAAATGAAGTGAGAAGAGAAGTTTAGAGAAAAAAGAATAAAAAGAAATGAACAAAGCCTCCAAGAAATATGGGACTATGTGAAAAGACCAAATCTACGTCTGATTGGTGTACCTGAAAGTGACAGGGAGAATGGAACCAAGTTGGAAAACACTCTGCAGGATATTATCCAGGAGAACTTCCCCAACCTAGCAAGGCAGGCCAACATTCAAATTCAGGAAATACAGAGAATGCCACAAAGATACTCCTCGAGAAGAGCAACTCCAAGACACATAATTGTCAGATTCACCGAAGTTGAAATGAAGGAAAAAATGTTAAGGGCAGCCAGAGAGAAAGGTCGGGTTACCCACAAAGGAAAGCCCATCAGACTAACAGCTGATCTCTTGGCAGAAACTCTACAAGCCAGAAGAGAGTGGGGGCCAATATTCAGCATTCTTAAAGAAAAGAATGTTCAACCCAGAATTTCATATCCAGCCAAACTAAGCTTCATAAGTGAAGGAGAAATAAAATACTTTACAGACAAGCAAATGCTGAGAGATTCTGTCACCACCAGGCCTGCCCTACAAGAACTCCTGAAGGAAGCACTAAACATAGAAAGGAACAACTGGTACCAGCCACTGCAAAAACATGCCAAATTGTAAAAACCATCGATGCTAGGAAGAAACTGCATCAACTAACGAGCAAAATAACCAGCTAACATCATAATGACAGGATCAAATTCACACATAACAATATTAACCTTAAATGTAAATGGGCTGAATGCTCCAATTAAAAGACACAGACTGGCAAACTGGATGAAGAGTCAAGACCCGTCAGTGTGCTATATTCAGGAAACCCATCTCATGTGCAGAGACACACATAGGCTCAAAATAAAGGGATGGAGGAAGATCTACCAAGCAAATGGAAAACAAAAAGAGGCAGGGGTTGCAATCCTAGTCTCTGATAAAACAGACTTTAAACCAACAAAGATCAAAAGAGACAAAGAAAGCCATTACATAATGGTAAAGGGATCAATTCAACAAGAAGAGCTAACTATCTTAAATATATATGCACCCAATACAGGAGCACCCAGATTCATAAAGCAGGTCCTTAGAGACCTACAAAGAGACTTAGACTCCCACACAATAATAATGGGAGACTTTAACACCCCACTGTCAACATTAGACAGATCAATGAGACAGAAGGTTAACAAGGATATCCAGGAATTGAACTCAGCTCTGCACCAAGTGGACCTAATAGACATCTACAGAACTCTCCACCCCAAATCAATAGAATATACATTCTTCTCAGCACCACACTGCACTTACTCCAAAATTGGCCACATAGTTGGAAGTAAAGCACTCCTCAGCAAATGTAAAAGAACAGAAATTATAACAAACTGTCTCTCAGACCACAGTGCAATCAAACTAGAACTCAGGATTAAGAAACTCACTCAAAACCACTCAACTACATGGAAACTGAACAACCTGCTCCTGAATGACTACTGGGTACATAATGAAATGAAGGCAGAAATAAAGATGTTCTTTGAAACCAATGAGAACAAAGGCACAATATACCAGAATCTCTGGGACACATTTAAAGCAGTGTGTAGAGGGAAGTTTATAGCACTAAATGCCCACAAGAGAAAGCAGGAAAGATCTAAAATTGACACCCTAACATCACAATTAAAAGAACTAGAGAAGTAAGAGCAAATACATTCAAAAGCTAGCAGAAGGCAAGAAATAACTAAGATCAGAGCAGAACTGAAGAAGATAGAGACAGAAAAAACCCTTCAAAAAAATCAATGAATCCAGGAGCTGGTTTTTTGAAAAGATCAACAAAATTGATAGACCGCTAGCAAGACTAAGAAAGAAGAAAAGAGAGAAGAATCAAATACACACAATAAAAAATGATAAAGGGGATATCACCACAGATCCCACAGAAATACAAACTACCATCAGAGAATACTATAAACACCCCTACGCAAATAAACTAGAAAATCTAGAAGAAATGGATAAATTCCTTGACATATACACTCTCCCAAGACTAAACCAGGAAGAAGTTGAATCTCTGAATAGACCAATAACAGGCTCTGAAATTGAGGCAATAATTAATAGCTTACCAACCAAAAAAAGTCCAGGACCAGACGGATTCACAGCCAAATTCTACCAGAGGTACAAGGAGGAGCTGGTACCATTCCTTCTGAAACTATTCCCATCAATAGAAAAAGAGGGAATCCTCCCTAACTCATTTTATGGGGCCAACATCATCCTGATACCAAAGCCTAGGAGACACAACAAAAAAAGAGAATTTTAGATCAATATCCCTGATGAACATTGATGCAAAAATCCTCAATGAAATACTGGCAAACTGAATCCAGCAGCACATCAAAAAGCTTATCCACCATGATCAAGTGGGCTTCATCCCTGGGATGCAAGGCTGGTTCAACATACACAAATCAATAAATGTAATCCAGCATATAAACAGAACCAATGACAAAAACTAAATGATCATTTCAATAGATGCAGAAAGGGCCTTTGACAAAATTCAACAGCCCTTCATGCTAAAAACTCTCAATAAATTAGGTATTGATGGGACGTATCTCAAAACAATAAGAGCTATTTATGACAAACCCACAGCCAATATCATACGGAATGGGCAAAAACTGGAAGCATTCCCTTTGAAAACTGGCACAAGACAGGGAGGCCCTCCCTCTCTCACCACTCCTATTCAACACAGTGTTGGAAGTTCTGGCCAGGGCAATTAGGCAGGAGAAAGAAATAAAGGGTATTCAGTTAGGAAAAGAGGAAGTCAAATTGTCCCTGTTTGCAGATAACATGATTGTATATCTAGAAAACCCCATCGTCTCAGCCCAAAATCTCAAGGTGATAAGCAACTTCGGCAAAGTCTTAGGATACAAAAATCAATGTGCAAAAATCACAAGCATTCTTATACACCAATAACAGACAAACAGAGAGCCAAATCATGAGTGAAATCCCATTCACAATTGCTTCAAAGAGAATAAAATACCTAGGAATCCAACTTACAAGGGAAGTGAAGGACCTCTTCAAGGAGAACTACAAACCACTGCTCAATGAAATAAAAGAGGATACAAACAAATGGAAGAACATTCCATGCTCATGGGTAGGAAGAATCAATATCATGAAAATGGCCATACTGCCCAAGGTAATTTATAGATTCAATGCCATCCCCATCAAGCTACCAGTGACTTTCTTTACAGAATTGGGAAAAACTACTTTAAAGTTCATATGGAACCAAAAAAGAGCCTGCATTGCCAAGTCAATCCTAAGCCAAAAGAACAAAGCTGGAGGCATCACACTACCTGACTTCAAACTATACTACCAGGCTACAGTAACCAAAACAGCATGGTACTGGTGCCAAAACAGAGATATAGACCAATGGAACAGAACAGAGCCCTCAGAAATAATACCACACATCTACCACCATCTGATCTTTGACAAACCTGACAAAAACGAGAAATGGGGAAAGGATTCCCTATTTAACAAATGGTGCTGGGAAAACTGGCTAGCCATATGTAGAAAGCTGAAACTGGATCCCTTCCTTACACCTTATACAAAAATTAATTCAAGATGGATTAAAGACTTAAATGTTAGACCTAAAACCATAAAAACCCTGGAAGAAAACCTAGGCATTACCATTCAGGACATAGGCATGGGCAAGAACTTCATGTCTAAACCACCAAAAGCAATGGCAACAAAAGCCAAAATTGACAAATGGGATCTAATTAAACTAAAGAGCTTCTGCACAGCAAAACAAACTACCATCAGAGTGAACAGGCAAGCTACAGAATGGGAGAAAATTTCTGCAATCTACTCATCTGACAAAGGGCTAATATCCAGAATCTACAAAGAACTCAAACAATTTCACAAGAAAAAAACAACCCCATCAACAAGTGGGTGAAGGATATGAACAGACACTTCTCAAAAGAAGACATTTATGCAGCCAACAGACACATGAAAAAATGCTCATCATCACTGGTCATCAGAGAAATGCAAATCAAAACCACAATGAGATACCATCTCACACCAGTTAGAATGGCAATCATTAAAAAGTCAGGAAACAACAGGTGCTGGAGAGGATGCAGAGAAATAGGAACTTTTACACTGTTGGTGGGACTGTAAACTGGTTCAACCATTGTGGAAGACAGTGCGGCGATTCCTCAGGGATCTAGAACTAGAAATACCATTTGACCCAGCCATCCCATTACTGGGTATATACTCAAAGGATTATAAATCATGCTGCTATAAAGACACATGCACACGTATGTTTATTGCGGCACTATTCACAATAGCAAAGACCTGGAACCAACCCAAATGTCCAACAATGATAGACTGGATTAAGAAAATGTGGCACACACACACCATGGAATACTATGCAGCCATAAACAATGATGAGTTCATGTCCTTTCTAGGGACATGGATGAAGCTGGAAACCATCATTCTCAGCAAACTATCGCAAGGACAAAAAACCAAACGTCGCATGTTCTCACTCATAGGTGGGAATTGAACAATGAGAACACTTGGACACAGGAAGGGGAACATCACACACTGGGGCCTGTTTCGGGGTGGGGGGAGGGGGGAGGGATAGCATTAGGAGATATACCTAATGTAAATGACGAGTTAATGGGTGCAGCACACCAACATGGCACATGTATACATATGTAACAAACCTGCACGTTGTGCACATGTACCCTAGAACTTAAAGTATAATAATAAAAAAAATAAAAATGTAAAATCACATTTGAAGAAAAGTTAGGAAGTATGCAGGATGTGAATTTACCCACTTCAGCTTGGGTAAAGTGGGAGGGTCATTGCATGAAGACCCTATAAACAGATAACATAACAATACTTGAATTTGCAAAAGACTTCCTGGGCAAAGTTTTAGTGGCCTCATGTTGTAATGTCTGAAATTGAGAAGGCTGTTTATATTAGCTACTAAAACCCCTGCCTCTGTTACTAATGAAACTACTTCATATACCTGGATACACTCACCTGCCTTTTATATTAGGCTGGCACACAGTTATGTAGCAGTGACTGCTCAGTAACAATTAGGTAATTGCACTTTTTCTGACATTCTGTGTATACATTGTCAGAGCATCCTTTTACAGATTGACTCTATAGTGTTGAACCCCAGGAATGAAGTGAATGCACTCAGGTTATTCTTAAGATTGAATATATTAATACATGCATAAGTACACTTATAGTAATCCAGATTTATATACCACAAATTGGAGAGTGATTAAATATTCTTAACTTAGAAAAAAGCTTACCCAAGACTCACTCTTAGTTATCAACCTCCTCTACTGGCTTTGACATGATTCAGTTTGCTTTATTATGACATTTTCTGATTACAGGAGTTCTGTGACCTGAAGGGTACACTTGTAAACCTGTATTCTCTGTTCCTAGTAACACATAGTTCAGGACTGGAAAAGAGCTATAGAAATTCCATAAGTACTTAACCAACCACCTCACCTTTCTATGAGTTTCACAACAGGATGTTTTTATTTTTTACCTTCCTTTCCCCAACACTCTCTGGTAATGAAACAACTGAGAAATAAAACCACCCAGGGAGGCGGGGAAAATCCAACACACTGGTTTCATCTAGAGTTGTTGTCCTGTATAAAGAAACCAAAAACACTTAAGAGTCTCTTTTTCAAGTAAAAGCGTAGAACTGATGTGAATTCAGTCTCAGTTTTAAGATCAGAAGGACTCTATAGCCTGAGTTGCAGGGTTGGCTGCTCTCATTATCTGAAGTTTCAAGAGGCCCTGAAGTAGAAATGAGGAAATTTTAAAGTGTCATTTTAGAAAAATCCCTGCCTCTTTAAGGGCTGATTATAAACGAACATAGGCAATGTCTGGATTTTTAAAAAAGTTTTATTGAAATGTAGTAAGTTCTAAAATAAGGCAGAGAGGTCATATATTTAATGCTGAAAGGGGAAAGTGATGCTCAAAGTCACACAAAGGCTGCAGGATTTGCTGACTCAACACCTTTGGGGCTAGAAAGAAATGAGGAGTGAGCTGGATGCAGTGGCTCACGCCTATAATCTCAGCACTTTGGGAGGCCAAGGCCAGCAGATTACTTGAGCTCATGAGTTCAAGACCAGCCTGGGCAACATGGTGAAATTCCCGTCTCTACAAAAAATACAAAAATTAGCTGGGTGTGGTGGTGTATGCCTGCAGTCCCAGCTATTTGGGATGCTGAAGTGGGAGGATGGCTTAAGCCCAGGTGGCAGAAGTTGCAGTGAGCTGAGATCACACCACTGCACTCCAGCCTGGGCAACAGAGCAAGACCCTGTCTTAACAACAAAAAAATGCTGGGTGCAGTGGCTCACACCTGTAATCCCAGCACTTTGGGAGGCTGAGGCAGGTAGATCACTTGAGGTCAAGAGTTTGAGACCAGCCTGGCCAACATGGTGAAACCCCATCTCCACTAAAAATGTGGTGCCTGTAATCCCAGCTATTCAGGAGGCTGAAGGAGGAGAATCGATTAAACCCGGGAGGCAGAGGTTACAGTGAACTGAGATCACGTCAATGCATTCCCGCCTTGGCGACAGGGCAAGACTCTTCTCAAAAAAATAACAACAAACAACAACAACAACAACAAAAAAAAATTTAAGGAAACAAATTCCTGGTTAGGAAGGTGGGTGAAAAAAAAAATCTATACATGTAGGCAAGCAGTTTGTGTTATGTGGACTAATCTTCCAAATCTCACTCTAGTACTAATCTCATGCTACTTGGTATAAATAGGTATTTTAAAGTGAAACATTTAGCATTCCCTAGGAGATTCAACAATACAAATATTGGCCACTCCTAGAAATAGACTTTGGACCTAGAAACAGTGTTTGGTATGTTAATGGGAATAGTGGGAAGAAAATACATTGGCGGACTATACAAATATTAGAAAGAAGATAAATATCTTCACTATCTTATGTCAGGACTTACAAGCTAAATGTTAGAAGTTTCCTCTTTTTTTGCCTAAAACTTGAATGCCAGAATGAGCTGAGTTACAATGCAGCACGGAAAACTGATCACTGGTTAAAGTGTGGTTTCTGGATCTTGTTACTGGGTATTAAAGCTCTTTGGCAATGCCTTCATATCTGTTTAATGACTAGAAAACAATTCAAGAAAAGTGACGACAAAGACAATAATTACAAAATAGGCTGATAACCAGAGTTAATTATGATTGCCAAACAGAAGAAATGTTTTTTTTAAGAAATGATGTGTTAATATCAGTAGATACAAAGGATATAATCTGGTTGACTAAAATCAAACTGAAATTTCACTGACATAGTAAAGTATCACTTTACAAGATAGTCAATTTGACCAGTTCATTGTGAAAAAGAGCATTATTCTCTTTTCTTTCTCACTTGTGATCCAGACAAAACAAATATCTGATATATCAAAACAATATTTTAAAAAAAAATACAAAAGTTCTATCAGTTTCATATAACCTTAAAACTCTACCCAAACTGAGATGCTCAGGTTTACATAAATATATATACATATATATCTTTTAAATCCCAGAGTCCAAGACACAAGCCCATAGGGGTGTGTGGCCATCAGAGGCCAATCGTTTAACTCTGGGAGTGTATGACTGTTATGAGGTGGGTGGGTCTCTGACCTACATTTATAGCTGTCAGTTTTGAACACCCTTCCCATGAGGAAATCTTTGCCTTTTGTTCAAAACGTCTGAACAAAACTCACCTCTGAACTAACAGAGATGTTAACAGGACACCTGGCACAAAAAGGGCTTAGAAAAACATGTTCTTATAGAGTCTCTCAGGCTGTCAGTCATCTAGACACAAGTGAGTCAGCGTCCATGGTGTTCAGAAGATAGAGTTCAGGCTGAGCTGTCAATCCCAGATGGCACTAAGGAAAAAAAGATGGAAGAGGGTTAGACTGATTTTCACGTATTTATTGAAATCAGCTTTTAAGTACCTATAATTAGCACATCAATTTAGGCCTTTTTTTCTGTACTGCTATATTGATTTTTATTTCAGAAAAGAAATGGCTTACAGATACATACATGAATGGCTTCTGATATGCAAAATAACAGGTAGGAGCTGAAATAGTTAAGGACTGAGATGGTACCAAATGTCCTCAGCAAAATTAGCACTCTGACTATTCTTGTGACACACTCTGCCTCAGGATGGGCGCTTCAAATCAGGATAAGAACAAACAAGCAGAATGCTTTTGTATTTTACTACTGTGTGAATTAGAAATCAAATTCCCAACGGTTTCAATCCTGAGCCCTATTATCCTTTGGCACTGGAGCAGAGAAAAGCCTTTCATTTAAAAAACAAAAACATGAAATGGCATGTACCAAGAGGGAGAAAGATGACCTGTGGGTCCCAAATGTTTGTCAGGCTGAATCAGAATCACCGAAGCTGCTTTTAAAACACAATTCCCAGCTGGGTGCGGTGGCTCACGCCTGTAAACCCAGCACTTTGGGAGGCCAAGGTGGGCGGATCATGAGGTCAGGAGATCGAGACCATCCTGGCCAACATGATGAAACTCCGTCTCTACTAAAAATACAAAAAAAATTAGCTGGGTGTGGTGGCGCACACCTGTAATCCCAGCTAATCGGGAGGCTGAGGCAGGAGAATCACTTGAACCCAGGAGGCAGAGATTGCAGTGAGCCGAAATTGCACCACTGCACTCCAGCCTGGCGACAGAGCCAGACTCCGTCTCAAAAAACAAAACAGCAAACAAACAACAAACAATCCCGACTGGGCACGGTGTCTCATGCCTGTAATCCCAGCACTGTGGGAGGCCGAGGCACATGGATCACCTCAGGTCAGAAGTTCAAGACCAGCCTGACCAACATGGCTAAACCCCTCGACTAAAAATACAAAAATTAGCAGGGCATGGTGGCGCATGCCTGTAATCCCAGCTACTCACGAGGCTGAGGCAGGAGAAACACTTGAATCCAGGAGGCAGAGGCTGCAGTGAGCTGAGACCATGCCACTGCACTCCAGCCTGGGCAACACAGCGAGACTCTGTCAAAAAAAAAAAAAAAACCCACAATTCCAGACTCCACTCCTAAAGAACTGAGTCTAGATGGTTTGTGTTGGGACCTGTGAAGTTGTTATTTTTTTTGTAGAGACAAGGCCTCACTATGTCACTCACGCTGGAGTGCCAATGACACAATCTTGGCTCACTGCCACCTCTACCTCCTGGGCTTCAGCCATCCTCCCATCTCAGCCTCCCAAGTAGCTAGGACTATAGGCGTGTGCCACCACACTCAGCTAATTTTTTTGTAGACAGGGTTTTGCCATGTTTTCTAGGCTGGCTATGAAGTTATTTCTTTTTACTTTTTCTCTTCTCGAATACACCTTGAGACAAGTTTGAGTCTCATTTTAGCCCTATTATTATTACGCAGAGCTTTTATTGTTATCCTTTGGCACCAACAGCCTCTAAGTTAATGCAGAATGCAGACTATAAATTTATTGGTAGCAACTATCCCTATTTTAGTGTAATATAAAGGCACTGGAGTTGGGTTCAAGCCCTTAACTCTGCCACTTTCTATGGTCTTCAGCATGTCACATATACTTTTGGAGCCTTATTCTACTCATTTGTAAAATGTGAATAAATGCTACATTTGAAAATGCCAAGTACAGCCAGGCACAGTGGCTCACACCTGTAATCCCAGCACTTTGAGAGGCCGAGGCAGGCAGATCACTTGAGGTCAGGAGTTCGAGAGCAGCCTGACCAACATGGTAAAACCCTGGCTTTACTGAAAATACAAAAATTAGCCAGGTGCAGTGGCTCACGTTTGTAATCCCAGTACTTAGGGAGGCTGAGGTGGGTGGATCATGAGGTCAGGGGTTTGAGACCAGCCTGGCCAACATGGTGAATCCCCATCTCTAAAAATACAAAAATTAGCTGGCCTTAGTGGTGTGTGCCTGTAGTCCCAGTTACTTGGGAGGCAGAGGCAGGAGAATTGCTTGAACCTGGGAAGGGAAGGTTGCAGTGAGCTGAGATCGCGCCACTGCACTCCAGCCTGGGCAACAGAGTGAGACTCCATCTTAAAAAAAAAAAATTATCCAGGCATGGTGGTGGGCACCTGTAATCCCAGCTACTCGGGAGGCTAAGGCAGGAGAATTGCTTGAACCTGGGAGGCAGAGATGGCAGTGAGCCGAGATCATAGCACTGCACTCCAGCCTGGGTGACAAAGCTCGACTCCATCTCAGAAAAAAAAAAAAAAAGAAAATGCCAAGTACACCAATATACTATCTCATGTGAGTCTTCGACACAGATATTTAACACATTACAAACTGCCGTGTATAACCTCACAGGCTTGCGGTGATGACTGTGTGAAGACAGATTAGACCAAATGATGCCCAGGATAAAACTATTTCCAACTAGTGGGCTAGGAAAACACTGTATTACACTGGCTTTAGGACATGGAAACAGCTCTTCAGACATCAGCTTGCTTAATTTAGGCTTAAGTAAATAACAGCAATTAAATATATTGACAATTCATTGAAGCCTTTCCCAAGTGAGCAATGGTGGTAGACTTCTTCAATACGTAGTAAGCAAGGGTTGCAGTATTGGTCCTGTGATGCCCACAGAGTGTCACTTAGATGACTTAGTTGATAGACTACCTTCATTGGAGATGTTTGTTATATTGTTCTGAGACATTGAGAAATGAGACTAAATGGCCTGGAAATAGGCTAAAATACTTCCAGGGGCAGAGAGCTAATGCAAATGAGTGAACTTATTAACTAGTAACTCTTGGCTATTGCTGGGATAGGACCATAGAGGGCCCTGTCCATTCTCTACACTTGCCAAAAGCATTCAAACTTACTTTTAAAAATTCTGCACAGGGACCAAAATCTACCAGTTGGCAACTTCTGCCTAATGCATATTCTAGCACTAATCAGAGTATGAAACAAATGCTTCAATGTGTTATGTTCCTTGTGCTGCTAAACAACAAAGCTTGGTGACAACCCAACATGAAGGGTATACTATATATTACACAGGATAGTTTGGGAATGAAAACATGGGTTCTGGAGTTAAGCTATGCGAGTTCAAATGCCAACTGCACATTTCATTAGTAATGTAAATGTGGGCAAGTTACTTTTGGCCTTCCAGTTGACTCATCTACATAGAGGCTGATCCTCTTGTTGTTACAAGGATTAAATGAGATAATACAACTGTTCAGGCCAGGCCTTAGAACACAGTACTGAGTTAGCCATTTTTAAATTCATAAGCTAAGGGACTGAGAGAAGCTGACAGATTTAGATTCATTGGTCCTACCAATGAAGGAGCAGAAGGTATTCCAGAGGGCAGAGCTAAAGGAAATGTTTCAAAACAGGATCCTCACATTGTTTTGAATCCTATTTTAGTTCTGAAATTAAATCCAAAGTAAAGAGAGAGCACTAAATGAGGAAGGACAACGTGGAGAACAAAATTCTTCCTAGATGAATTCCACTGTGTTACTTACAGGGAAGGCTTGCAACAGAGAAAGGGAAAATGAAGTTCTGGTGACACTCCTGGGACAAATCAAGTGCTGACTCAAGTTTTCCTGTCATGTGCCTAGTAAAGTTCACTGTGCCTGAGCTCTGCCTTTGTTTTTAATAAATGGTGTCAATATTTCCATTTATATCAGGTCTGCCAAAATGCTCCTTGGTCTTTAAGCTAAATGAGTTTGGTTTCTCTTCAAATACTAATTTTTCATTGGCAGCACATATAGAATGTAAAAGTGAAACAGTGAAATAAACTACAGGTAGAAAATAGTCAGCTTAGAGAAAAGCAGAATAAAAATTTTTTCCCAAGTTTAAACATGGTAATGATGTGACCTTTAGCTACGGTAAAACTATTTGACTAAGTGGGTAAATGGAAATTAATGTCCTGGTATCTGCAATTAATCCAAGCTTTCTGAGGACTAAATCCATTTATTTCTCTATCCTTTCTAAGGAGAAAATCCTAACAGTGTGGACTTAGTGTGCCATTCCGGGTGGTAGTTGCTGTTTCAGTATTTTTGTATCAAAGTTGTTGTAACCCTATTAATAAATTATTTCAAGGTTAAAAAAATACCCAGGAAACCAAATTGGAAAAAGAAATTTTTTTTAATTAGAAACCAAGTTTACATATGGTTAAATGGTTACTAGAAGCTCAGTTGTAACCACTCCTAACACCACTAGCAGAACCTCAAGGGAGCCAAGAGCTCTTCCCTTTTCCCCTGTTAATTTCCAGTATAATGTAGCAGCACAATTATTTCATGTCACATTTAAGAAGAACAAGAACCAATTTATATAAAGTACAATTGTATATCCTTAAACATTCCACATAAACACACTGTCAAAACTCACTGGATATGCTGGAATTGGAGGACTTAAATTTCTACGTATTATTTATTGCACCCAGAGTACTGGTTAAAATGCACTTTCTGTGAGGATCAAATGCAATAACGTATGAGGGTATTTTTAACACTGTGAAGTACACACATAATATTATAAAATGCCATTTAATTGGAAGGAGTTTTCTATCATTGCAAGTCATAAATATAACTTTTAAAAGAATACTAGCAGCTTTTACCTAGGCTCCTAAATGCTTGTAAATCTGAGACTGACTGGACCCACCCAGACCCAGGGCAAAGATACATGTTACCATATCATCTTTATAAAGAATTTTTTTTTTTGTCGTCAGTTTGGCCTTTCCTACTGCAGCCAGGTGAGAGCTTAAGATGTCAGTCCCCAATATCTTCACAGAGTGCCTTTATGACCAGTTTGGAGAATTACGATGGTAAGGGGAAGAGGCAGATATGAAGAGGAATGGTTAGGGGAATTGTCATTCATGACTCTGTGCTATATTACTTGAGGGGCTAAGAAAAATGTATGGTCAGTGAAACACAGTAATGTACCCTTAAATGCCTTATAAAAGACCATCCATCCAGTCTGCGCTTTTGACTGTGTGCAAGTATCAGTAATAATGCTTTTGGGGGCTCAGATGAACAGCGAACACCAATCAACCAGGACTCTGGAAGGAAAGCTCCAAAAATGAGAAGTCCTTCAACACCATTTTCCATTACTGTTCTCACCAAATCAATGGCTATAAAACAGTTTTGATTATTTATCTCCATCAAAGTGATTTGATTTGAGATAATCACACAATCTCAGGCTCGGTATGTAAAAATGTCAGAAGTGGCTGAAGTAAAAGCAGCAGCTTTGTGCTGAAGACACCCATTTCCTCTGACTCCAGAGCTCCACCATCTGGTCTCAAGATTTTTCCCTCTGAGGAAACAGCTGTAGAGAGGTAGCCCAGTTCAACCTTGCCGAGACAGTGAACTTTGCAACCATACTAACACCTACTGACTTGCAGAGAACGCTGAGAAAGACAGTGTGCTTTGCAATGGTTAAGTCCACAGCTCCTGAGATTGCCTCGCAAGTCATCTTGGGCATGAAGCAGAGCGGTGCATCAGAAAAACATGATGATTCTGCTGAGAGGTGGCTTTAGGAACAAAATAGATGGCTCTCCTCCCTTAAAGTCTTTTCTCCCCACCCTCAACATTTCACGAGAACATCAGTTCATAAATACTACCATCTTTTTCTATCACCACCCTCCTGGAGAAAGAAAGTTAAGGTTTTACAACCACATATGCTCAAGAGTAAATATCATCAGGAAAGCTCTGTACTAACAGGCAGGTTATTAAGACTCCCAAGAAATCCTCATAAGCTTTTCAATCTGAGGAAAATCCTGAGAAGGTAATTAGTAAGCACCACCTAGCGATGTGGTGCTGGTTTCGTTAGTTGTCAGTTTTTCCCCTTCTTTGTTTTCTCACCCCTCTTAACTTCCACTGAGAAATTAAAGTGGAAATAAGTTCAAAGAATCCTAAGCCTGATAGAGCTAGGTGTCTCTTCATTTTATATTTCATATGGATGAAGCTATTCTAGTTGATAATTTGGTATAATTAAAATAACTGAAAAGGTAGGTATAAGGAAAATTTCTCAGCCTTTAAAAATCCATTACATTTTGATAAATAAAACTTGCATACTCATTCTGTAGTTTGTATAATAAAAAATGTATTGCATTTTCCAATTTTTTTTTAACATATAGCCTGGTTAAGAATCATGCATATCCTTGTCTCTCCAAAGGATAAACTGAGCTGGCCCTTGGGCAACTACTTAAGAATTTAGTGTTGGAATGATAGCAGCAAATGTCAGCTTTTCAAAGATCCCACCCTAATCCAGTTCTAAGGTTAGGTCAGGAAGGAAAAAATAATTCCATCTTTCAAATACACATGAAACAAAGTCTTTTCCAACCAACGGTTGAGTCATAAACACAGTCTGTGCAACGGCACATACTTTTGGCTATGTTCACACAGTAAACCATAGAAACACACTGGCTCTGATGGCTACCTGCAGAAGACAGACTAATCCAGTGTTATTTAACGTAGCCACGGGTGGCTTCTTCTGTCAGCAGGCCTTTAGAGATGCTTACCGTATGCCCACAGTCCAGGAAGGACATGCCCAGTGCAATCAAACATTGCCAACCCTGAAAGACAAAACATGGTCATCACTCACCAGGCTCTTTGAAGAGCCATGACTGCTCACACAGCACTTCTCAAATGCAAACCTGCTCCCTTCCTTGAACATCCAGCTGTGCCCATCTTCTACCACCAAGGGTTGCACAAGTCATTCTCTCAACCTCACTCCCCCTTCAAAAAATCAGCTGCCTTCCTCAACAAAGTTTGTCCATACTATTTTTAATATTGAATTTCTCTGTTCTTACTGCTTTGTGTCTGTGGTTTTCCTTTTTTAAAAAATCTTTATTATTATTTTACATTTTAGAGACAAGGTCTCCCTCTATTGCTCAGGCTGGAGTATAGTGGTGCAATCATAGCTCACTGAAGCCTCGAATTCCTGGGCTCAAGCAATCCTCCCTCCTCAGCCTCCTGAGTTGCCAGGATTACAGACGCACACCACCATGCCCAGCTAATTTATTTTTTTTTGTAGAGACAAGGTGTCTTGCTATATTTCTCAAGCTGGTCTGAAACTCCTAACCTCAAGCAATCCTCCTGGCTCGGCCTCCCAAAGCACTGAAATTACAAGCGTGAGCCACCTCGTCCAGCCTGTTGTTTGTTTCTTTTACCCAACTGTAAGTTCTCGGAAGTCCACTTTTCCTCAGTCCTCCCCATGATAAGAATGACTAACAGACTAATAAAATTGGTGTAGTCTCCTAAGCTGCTCTATGAAGTTCCTGTTTTGAAGTTAAACAACAGTAACCCACTCTAGAATCAGCCCTCTCCTCTCAAAATGGGTCTTCAGGCCAGACACGGTGGCTCATGCCTGTAATCCCAACACTTTAGGAGGCTGAGGCAGGTGGATCACCTGAGGTCAAGAGTTTGAGACCAGCCTGGCCAACATGGCAAAACCCCATCTCTACTAAAAATACAAAAATTAGCCAGGCATGGTTAGCACGTGGCTGTAGTCCCAACTACTCAGGAGGCTAAGGCAGGAGAATCACTTGAACCCAGGAGGCAGAGGTTGCAGTGAGCTAAGATCATGCCACTATACCCTAGCTTGGGCGATAGAGAAAAACTGTCTCAAAAATAATAATAAAAATGGGTCTTCAACAAGCTCATTAGCCTTAGGCTGACTGAGGACAAACTGGCACCTTCATATCCAATTTGCATTCTGAAAGGATCCCCCTAACTTCTATAGTGAATTTTTAAAAACAATTCCTGTCAAGGACACATTCAGTTACTTGGTTTTCCTTGAAGTTAAGTTCCTAGATCATAGGGTCAGTACAGTCTTTGTGTGCGCAAAGTTTATTGGGAAGAAAAAAAGAAAGAGATCTAGGAAATAATTTTTCAACATTTACTGAAGTGATTTTCTTAATAAAGTATCTAATGTGTGGCACACTGGTGTGGGGAAGTGTTCTAGAGATTAACAGCAGGTTTCCAGACTCCATCTTTAGCCATTCGCTGCAGCAAAAATGGTATAAATTCTACTATTCCTTATCCCTAACCCCTGTGTCTTTTCAAAGAAACCTGTATAGAACATGGAAATGGATCTGTTGTTATTTTGGCTGTTTTTCATTAATATAAGCAATGCTAAAGAAGATTTGGAAAATAGAGAAGAATATATCTATAATCCTAGCTTCCTACAACAACTATATTGCCATTTTTATATAATTCTAGACTTCTTAAAAAATTTTTTATAATTGAAATATAAATTTTACATACCTTTTTCATGTAGCTATAGTTTTATAACCATGATTTTTAAAAAATGACTCTAGAATGAGAGTCAAGGGGAGACTATCACTATTTACTTATTTCCTTGGACAGCTAGTAAGTGATGGAGCTGAGCGGGGCTGTGTGCCGCACGTGTCCCACCCCGAATCTCTAAATCACACTGCATGCCCTATTCTCCACCTCTGTTTTGTACCGTTCTCCACTCTCTGTACTGCTACCCTTCTTTTAGTTCCTCAAACATACTATACTCTCTTGTTAGGAATTACTAAGAATGGAAACTACAGAAGTGACAGAAATTGAAAAATGACAAATCTTAGTAACCAAAGTGAATTTTATGGTTAGAAATATTATTTTGTAAACAGCTGATTTGACAATTCCATATACATTGTCTCGATCACCTGGAGGTAGATTGTTATGTGCTCTTTTGGGTCTGTTCCTTTCTCTTTTTTTGTAGAGACGGAGTCTTACTATGTTGCCCAGATTGGTCTCTAACTCCTGGATTCAAGCAATCCTCCCGCCTCAGCCTCCCAAAGTACTGGGAGTATAGGCATGAGCCACTGTGCCCAGCCTGGGTCTGTTCATTTCTGAATGTCAGTGAACCCCACCTCAACCATCCCTGATACCTATGCCCCTGCTCTTCCAGGCCAGACTTACCAAGTAGAACACAAAGCCCAGATAAGCCACGCTGACCATAGCAGCCACCACATATAATGCCACATGCCCTAGGTCCCGGACATAAACCACCACAAAGTACATATTGATGGAACAGATTATAAGGACCAAGATTCCTCCTGCAATCCGCCAGCCTCTGTAAAAGAAATCAGCACAGTCACTGATGGAATAATCCAACTTGGCCACAGACAGAAAAGGAAACAGGATGGGAATTAGAGGCAGTTCAAAATGAATGGAAAAATTGTTCTTAATTTGAAAAAAAATGATTCTTCATAAGTCTAAGTTAAATCACCCAAAGTTAGATACTGGTAGACAGGGAGAAAGAGGGGGGAAAAGACACCAACAAATAATCCCTAATAGTTAAGTCCCTAGAGATGCAACAAGGCCTAGAAACGCAATGAGCCATTTTATTAACGTTCCCAGAAATGCAACAAGTCACTTCAGATACCTCATATCCTTTAAAGATATATATAAAAGGTACTAACTTATGCCTTTTTTGTTAAGATCATTTAACAAAGAATTAAGGTGCCTCAAACTTCAGTGGCTGAAGCTGAAGAGTTATGCTGTAAAAGCTGAACTTTCTCTCCCCTTCATATGAAAGACGTGCTTTCTCTTCCTTTACTATATTCACAGTTTCCATTCTCTAAGCCAAAGAGGAAGCAGCTAGCAATCACCTCTCAAAGCATATCGCTTCCCTCTGTGTTTCACGTCTGACTGGCCTACTGCATGAAGATACCCTTTCCCCATATCAGCATCCCTTTTGGGAACGAAGAGGAGTACACTCACAGTCCATTGGCAAAGTCACTCATTACTGGCCGCAAGCTCGTAAATGTGAGGATGGGTATGAGAGCAAAGGGAAGCTGGAAAAGAAAGAAGATCAGATGGGATTACTATGGGTCCTTGTATCACCCTAGAGAACAGCACAATTAATGAAAGGGAAACATAAATGCTGCCTCAACTACTCCATGAGAAATAATTATTCCTATCATCCCAACATGCTTGGGCATTATGCTGAATTCTGCAGAGCTGTCATTAACCTAGCATACAAACCTTTGTATGTGACTTGTCTTCTTAACCTCCACAGGACCTAGCACAGTGTCCTATATGTTCATTTAATGTTTGCTTGCATTAATGAACTACAATTTTGTGTCCCATATGTAAGTAAAGTTCATAGTTCCCATTCAACAGGTTTAAAAAACCAACCATTTCTAAAATCCTTTTAGATGCCAAGGATTTCATATACATTTACTGCAGACCACAACCATGCCTCTGTCTTCCTCTCAATATCCCCCCAGCACTCAGCTAGGCTTGGTACCCAAGGGCAGTACATAATGCTACCTGAATAACTAGGATGTGTTTCCTCAGCTTCCTCCTCACCTGTAAGCTCTGTAGAACATTCAGAAAGTCATTCATCCCTGTTAGATGCTCTACATCTTGGAAGACAGCAACAAGCAGAGTGGGGATGATGGCAATAGAGCGAGTCAGAACCACTCGGGCAAAGCGTGACCACTTTAGGTTCAGGAATCCCTGGAAGAAAACATAGGAGCAGATGACTGTCTGCAACAGGAAACAAAAAAAAATTTTGGGGAGGTTCAGGAGAGACCTCAGAAGAATGGGATTAAGCAGTGACAAAAGGGGCCAGGCACAGTGGCTCACGCCTGTAATCCCAGCACTTTCAGAGGCCAAGGCGGGTAGATCACTTGAGGTCAGGAGTTCAAGACCTGCCTGGCCAACATGGTGAAACCCCATCTCTACTAAAAATACAAAAAATTAGCCGAGTATGGTGGCCAGAGCCTGTAATCCCAGCTACTCGGGAGGCTGAGTCAGGAGAATCACTTGAACCCGGGAGGTGGAGGTTGCAGTGAGCCAAGATCGTGCCATTACACTCCAACTTGGGCGACGAGTGAGACTCCATCTCAAAAAAAAAAAAAAAAAGAAGAAGAAGAAGTAACGAAAGGGTTGTGTTATCTCCCTCTATCCTATACCAGCACGTACCTCCATGACAAACTGGCCAGAATAGGTTCCTGTCATGGTGGAGCTCTGTCCTGCAGCCAGGATCCCCACTGCCCAAATGTAGAGTGCAGCAGGCCCAAAGTAACATCCCAGCACAACACCCTGTGAGAGGCCAAGAGGAAGGATATGATTGTGGCAATAATCTGCTCAGACAATATCCAAAACAGCAGTTCCCTGTGGCATTTCTCCCTTCTTTGCTATGCACCACCAACACCAAGTGCTGTGCTGGGCACTGTGCCAGAAGCTAGGCTCAAGTCCTGACCTCATTCCAGAAGCTTTCAGTCTAAACTTTACTGGATGCTCCTTCGTTTCTCTGCCTAGTCCTTTCTCTTCTCCAAGCTCCTAAACCTCCATCTTAAATATTTAAAAAAAAAAAAAAAGAGGTCTACACCATTTTCCCCAAATTATATTCCTTTACACACTATTCTGGAAAATGGCAATAGAAGTACAGGGAAATATCAAATAAATTGGTGAAATGCTACACACTATATATTCTACTGTTGGAGGATCACAATGTAACCAGCATAAAGAACTGAGAGACTCCAGTAAAAACACTTTACTAAGAACACTTTCTTGGGGCTGGGTAGGGTGGCTCACGCTTGTAATCCCAGCACTTTGGGAGGCCAGGGTTGGAGAATCCCTTGAGCCCAGGAGTTTGAGACAAGCGTAGGCAACATGGCAAATACCCTGACTCTACAAAAAAAATACAAGGCCAGGCATGGTGGCTCACACCTGTAATCCCAGCACTTTGGGAGGCCGAGGGGGGGGTGGATCACCTGAGGTCAGGAGTTCGAGACCAGCCTGACCAACATGGAGAGACCCCATCTCTACTAAAAATACAAAATTAGCCAGGCGTGGTGGTACACACCTGTAATCCTATCTACTTGGGAGGCTGAGGCAGGAGAAGCACTTGAACCCGGAAGGCAGAGATTGCAGTGAGCCAAGATCACGCCACTGCACTCCAGCCTGGGCAACAAGAACAAAATTCCATCTCAAAAAGAAAAAAAAATTAGCCAAGCGTGGTGGTGCTTGCCTGCAGTCCCATTACCCAAAAGACTGAGATGGGAAAATCACTTGGACCAGGTAGGTGGAGGCTGCAGTGAGCCATGATCGAGCCACTGTACCCCAGCCTGGGCAACAGAGCAAGACCTTGTCTCAAAAAAAAAAAAAAAAAAAAAAAAAAGCTGGGGTGTATACTGCATCTTTTTTTTCTTTTCTTTTTTTTTTTTTAAAGACAGAGTCTTACTCTGTCGCCCAGGCTGGAGTGCAGTGGCCCAATCTCGGCTCACTGCAACCTCTGCCTTCCAGGTTCAAGCAATTCTCGTGTCTCAGCCTCCTGAGTAGCTAAGATTACAGGTGCCCACCACCACATCCAGCTAATTTTTGTATTTTTGTTTTTAGTAGAGACAGGGTTTCACCATGTTGGTCAGGCTGGTCTTGAACTCCTGAGCTCAAGTGATCCACCCGCCTCAGCCTCCCAAAGTGCTGGGATTACAGGCGTGAACCACCGCACCCGGCCTGTATTATATATCTTTTCAACTGATCCTCTATTCCTTCCCATTTAATCCAAAATGCTTGTCTGATGTCTGGAACTCTGAAATAAATGACACTCCAGAGGAGATATGCTCATATCTGAAGTGAAGTCACAAAAAAGACCACATACTATGCTAAAAATACTGATTCAGGAACAAAGATCACAAATCCAAACATGCTTACCCCTTTGTAGATGTCCACAGCCAGTGTCGAGTTATCTTTAGGAAAGAGGCCAGCATGAGGACTGCTGGTATTTGTACAGACTTCAACCTAGAACCCAAAGCAATTCAACAGCAACTTTTGTTTCAGAAGCAAGGACCAAATAAGAGCTCTCCTACATATCATACACAATCATCTATAAGAGGTAGGCTGGAGGGAAAACACTGGACATATGCTGTGATGTGGGCAGAGACTAGCAGCAATGTTATCTAGGATCTTCCTCTATAATCCTTCTACACCCACAGGTCATCAAAAATCTTTACTGAGTTACAGTGTGCATGGTAATAATGTACAAACGCTGGGGTACTTTAAATGATGACAGGAGGAGAGGCTCTGAAGAAGGCTTCAGACATGAGAGAACACCCAGAATAGAATCCTCAGTCAAAGCAGACAGAGGAGTCAGAGGTTCCATAGACGGGAAACAAATGGTGATCAAAACTACACAGGCAGGCCAGGCACAGGAGCTCACGCCTGTAATCCCTGTACTTTGAGAGGCCGAGGCAGGCGGATCACTTGAGGTCAGGAGTTTGAGACCAGCCTGGCCAACATGGTGAAACCCCATCTCTACTAAAATTACAAAAAATTAGCTGGGTGTGGTGGCAGGCACCTGTAATCCCAGCTACTCAGGAGGCTGAGGCAGGAGAATCGCTTGAACCCAGGAGGTGGAGGCAGTGAGCCCAGACTGTGCCACTGCACTCCAGCTTGGATGACAGTGCAAGACTCCGTCTCAAAAAAAACACTACATAGGTAATCGGAAATCAAGATTGATACAGAATTCAAAATGACAAGACAAAGTCTGTCATCATCACAGTTTCTGTTTTCTGTTTGTTGACTACTCCCAAACAAAAGCTGAGAAAGAGGGTCCAGGCTTGGTCAGCCCCATACTGTAGACTCTGACTGGTGCATGGTGATTTTGGGGGGCAGAGGAGAAGCTAGAGATTATTCCTCCTGAACATTAACACTAGAATGAGGTATTTTCCTTCCCCATCCCATTGCAGTCTTCACTTTACCCTCACATTCACTACCACCCATAACCCTGGCTTACTCACCACCTGCTCGTTGGTTTTCCCAAAAAATGCTTCAGCAAAGACTGAGACAACAAAGACATTGATGATGAAGGAAACAAAGAGTGCAATGCAGGATTCAATGAAAAAGTACTTATTGGCTTCTCGAACTTCCTGCTTATTGTTCCGGTTTACCTGTCTAGACTAGAAAGATAACAACAGCAGTCACTTTTTGACCAGTTAGAACAAGTTTCCTTGTGACATTTCAGGAGTTTGGAGTCAGCTGAGAGATTTAGGGGACAAAAGTTGACCAGACGAAAAGTGAGAGATCCAACACTCACCTACATCCTAGTTCACTGAGCAATTAAGAACTTCATATGGGGGGAGAAAAAAGAACTTCATGCCCTTTCGTTGAACTGTACATTCCCCAAATAGGGAACAGAGACTAAATGACTACTGAGCTCTCAGTTACTCTCAGTGGCTGGAAGGACCACTGACCTATAAAAACGACCTGATTTCAGTCCTAAGGTGTGCATATACCTATTTATAAAGGTTTCTAAAATCTCCCAGCAAACTATTACATAATACTGACAGTAAAAGCCTGTTTGGGCTCCTTTACTCCTGACCTCCATAAGGCCACTCGAGCTTTTGAAATTTAAACACAAGAGACTTGATGCACTTCCAACCTTTTATGAAGAACTTTAGTCCCAGCTGGGTACAGTAGCTCACGCCTGTAATCCCAGCACTTTGGGAGGCCAAGGCGGGTGGATTGCTTGAGCTCAGGAGTTCGAGACCAGCCTGGCCAACATGGTGAAACCACATCTCTACTAAAAATAGAAAAATTAGCCAGGCGTGGTGGTGCACGCCTATAATCCCAGGTACTCAGGAGGCTGAGGCATGAGAATCGCTTGAACCCGGGAGGGAGAGGTTTGCAGTGAGTAGAGATCACGCCACTGCACTCCAGCCTGGGCAACAGAGTGAGACTCCATCTCAATTAAAAAAAAAAAAAAAAAAAAGAACTTTAGCCCCACCTGCTTTATGCAGTTAGTAATCTCTGGTCAATTTGGTGATAAAAACAGCATCTAAGTATATGGAGTTTATAAATGTCCAGGCTTGGAAAATACCTTGCTCCTTCATGGTCCTAATAATTGTAAACTAACTTTGTGTCCCTTGCAATTGAAGGAAAAGATCCCATGAACTGTCTAGGAGGTGAAGGAGATAAGGGCCTTGCTCACCTTGACTAAGGCAGAATGCAGGTACATGTTGTGTGGCATGATGACAGCTCCCACGATACCCACAGCCTGTTCAATCTGTGGAGTGCGACAGCCTGAACAGGATGGTACGAACATGCCCTTGAGTACCTGGCTCTGGCTGGGTTTCACTGTAACATACTACATACCAACATAACAATGATTAGCCTTTACAGGAACGTGAAACGGGAGTAACATAGTACCAGGGAACAGTTAGCATCCTTTATCCCTTACAATGCCTTCTTCCTTATTTTTATATTTTTTGAGATAGGATCTTGCTCTGTCACCCAGGCTGGAATGCAGTGGCATGATCACAGCTCACTGAAACCTCAATCTCCCAAGTACAAGCAATCTTCCCACCTCAGCCACCCAAAGTGCTGGGATTACAGGCCACCACACCTGGCCAAAATCTTTTCTTCTGCAACTACCTAAGATAATGAGGAATACAGAATCATCATAGGACCAAGCAACATAAGGGGCTTACTATCAGGGGCCAGAGAATTCAAGACTGAGTATCCGGATAGTTTACAACACATCTTAGATATATGAAACAGATGTGTATGATACATAATTAATTTCTAAAGAAAGGGCTGGGTGCGGTGGCTCACGCCTATAATCCCAGCACTTTAGGAGACCAAGGCAGGCGCATTGCTTGAGCCCAGGAGTTCAAGAGCAGCCTGACAACACAACAAAACCTTATCTCTACAAAAATTACCTCGGTGTGGTGGTGCATACCTATAGTACTAGCTACTAGGGAGGCTGAGGTAGAAGGATCACTTGAGTCCAGGAGGTGAGCTGAGATCGTGCCACTGAACTCCAGCATAGGCAATAGTGTGAGACTCTGTCTCAAAAAAAAAAAAAAAAAAAAAAAAAAAAAGCCAGGCATGGTGGCTCATACCTGTAATCCTAGCACTTTAGCAGGCCAAGGCGGGTGGATCACCTGAGGTCAGGAGTTCAAGACCAGCCTGGCAAACATAGTGAAACCCCGTCTCTACGAAAAATACAAAAATTAACCAGGCACGGTGGCGGGCACCCATAATCCCAGCTACGTGGGAGGCTGAGGCAGGAGAATCCCTTGAACCTGGGGGTGGAAGTTGCAGTGAGCAGAGATCGCACCACTGCACTCCAGCCTGGGCGAAAGAGGGAGACTCCATCTCAAAAAAAAAAAAGAAAAGAAAAAAGAAAAAGCTGCTAAGGGACTTGTGGTTATTAGTAATTCCACAAGGCTCAAAAATATACAACCAGGGCCAGGCACAGTGGCTCACAGCTGAAATCCTAGCACTTTGGGAGGCCAAGATGGGCAGATTACTTGAGGTCAGCAGTTCAAGACCAGCCTGGCCAACATAGAGAAACCCCATCTCTACTAAAAATACAATAAGTTAGCCAGGCATGGTGGTACACGCCAATAATCCCAGCTACTTGGGAGGCTGAGGCACAAGAACCACTTGAACCTGGGAGGCAGAGGCTGCAGTGAGCCAAGATCACACCCACTGCACTCTAGCCTACATGACAGAGCAACGCTCTGGCTCAAAAATAAATAAATAAATAAAAATCTAAAAATTAAAAAAGAATATAGAATCAATTTTTATTATCCATACTGAGCATACTTCTGTTCACCCATGTTCATTTAAAAATCACTTGCTGTTTGCCACTAGTACGTGTGTAATGAGAGACTCATCCTTAAACACTCTCATATATACTCTTCCCCGGTTCAGTATTTCTCTTGGAAGCCTTAGGCCAAGAGGCATAATCAACCCATAGATTACATATATTTTTTAAAGTTCAGCCAGACCAGTAAGCAGAAATCAGTTTATAAGAATTGTACAAAGAAAGGTGCTAGTACTGCAAATAATGTTAGTGACTCTAAGGAGTTTCTGGGTTGGGGCACAAACCAGGAAATATCCAGTATATTTCATATAATTCATTAACTGTTTTAATATTGGGAAAGTTCAAGCTGCAATTAATATAAACCAGGATGAGCAAAAGCAGAACTCCTCTAAGTTAACACCCAAGAATAACCCTGCAACCCCCTCCTTAATTAACACTATCCATGGCTGTTCTGTTGTCAGATGGTCAACTTGGGACCAAAGAATCTAGTCTGGAAAGCCCTAAAATATCTAGTCATTTTAAACCTGGGAGCCCCTGCAGGCCTTTCTGCACGCTAATCTTTGCTATGGATCATATTCCTTTAAAATTGGCCCAGGGAAAAATTGGCTTTTTGTTGATACACCCACTATAAGTGAACCATACTAGCATTATTACTGTTTTTTATAATAAAAGGCTAAAAAAAAAAAAACCACAAAAACTTATTTTAAGAAGCTAATGAATATCCTGTACCACTTGCCTCATATCCAAATGTGAGGGCCATAATAGTGATGAGAAAGCCAAAAAATGCTTCTAGCTTCCGCAAGCCTAAAGGAAAAAAGGCAGCAGTGAGCTCAGAGAAGCTAGACTTCCCCATCTGCCACATGACAGAGAGCAGCTCCTTTGACCCTCCCATTCCCGCTCTCCTTACCATATTTGTCCAAGAAGAGAAATACAAAAGTATCTGCAATGGTGATGAGAACGCCACCCCACAGAGGAATTCTAGGTCAGAGATGAGATATGGAAGTCAGAGAGACGGAAAGAAAGGAAACATTGAAAAACACTCTCTTCCCAACAGCTCTCCAGATAAAGAACACTTGGAGAAGCTAGGACTTGAGGGACGAGGGACAATGGCAGAAAACTAGGCCTTGGGTAAAGTAGGGTAACAGCATCAACTTAATTACATTCATTTAAACTTTGATTGAGAGTCTACTATGTCACTCTTAGGATACAAAGCTGAAAAGTTTGGGTCTTACCCTCATGGAGTTAGACAGATAGAATTTTATAGGATTAGATAGATAGTATCTAGTGGGGGCTGGGTGTAGTGGCTCATGCCTGTAATATCAGCACTTTGGGAGGCTGAGGCGGGCATTCCTAGACCTGAGGTCAGGAGTTAGAGACCAGCCTGGCCAACATGGTGAAACCCCGTCTCTACTAAAAATACAAAAATTAGCTGGACATGGTGGCAGGTGCCTGTAATCCCAGCTACTCAGGAGACTGAGGCACAAGAATTGCTTGAACCTGGGAGGCAGAGGTTGCAGTGAGCCAAGATCATACCACTGCACTCCAGCCTGGGTGACGGAGAAAGACTCTGTCTCAAAAAAATAAATAAATAAAATAAAATAAAAAGATAGTATCTAGCGGGATAAAATGACATACAAATCAATAATTGCGATACAAAACGCCACACATTCTAATAAAGGTAAGCATAACCCACCATGGGAAATGGAAGATGTAGAGTCTACATCTACCAGGGGAGAAGAAATTGTTTCCAGAAAGGTTCCACAGAAGAAATAACAATTGAGTTGAGTCTTCAAAATTAAAAATGAATTGGGTTTTTGTTTTTATCTCTGCTTGGAAATCCAGCAAAACACTGATGACTTTCTAGAGGAAAACCCCTCACCTTCCTACAGACAGAAGATTGATAGCAATGGCTGAGCCAATGACTTCTTGCATGTCTGAGCCGATGATAGCCAACTCCACCATCAGCCACAGGATGACTCGTGGGACCTAAACACCAAACAGTAGAAAGACATGGTTCTGATTAATCATTTCTAAAAAATTCCTCCACAATTTGGAATTCACATTTTGGCACTAAACCATAAACAGTCCTTTATAAGCCTCCAGACTAGAGAAGAAATACCAGAACGTGCCTCCACTTGGCCGATCACTGCACTGTGGCTCTCACCTGGAGAAGGAAAAGTGTGCTACCACGTGGCAGAACCTGTGAACGAAGGTCAAGGCAGTAATTGATCTTTTTTCTTTTTCCTTTCTACTTGAGAAGAATATAATTGCCATTTACTAACTTCCACTTAATTTCCTAAAAACAATCCTAAAAAGTTTAGAGGAGAATAAGGATGCTAATACGGTCCAAATATGGGTCAAGAAAGAATATTAAATGATTGCAGAAGAACATATCTATCCTGACCATAGCTGGGAAGACAAAACAAACATGAAAAGGTTGGGGTCAGGCCGGGCGCGGTGGCTCACACCTGTAATCCCAGCACTTTGGGAGGCTGAGGCAGGTGGATCACCTGAGGTCAGGGTTCAAGATCAGCCTGGCCAACATGGCGAAACCCCGTCTCTACTAAAAATACAAAAATTAGCTGGGCATGGTGGCACATGCCTGTTAATCCCAGCTACTCAGGGGGCTGAGGCAGGAGAATTGCTTGAACCTGGGAGGCGAAGGTTGCAGTGAGCCGAGATTGCGCCACTGCACTCCAGCCTGGACAACAAAGCGAGACTCCATCTCAAAAAAAAAAAAAAAAAGGTTGGGGTGGACCAGGCACAGTGGCTCATGCCTGTAATCTCAGCACTTTGGGATGCCAAGGTAGATCCCTTAAGCCCAGGAGTTTGAGACCAGCCTGGGCAACATGGCAAAACCCCATCTCTACAAAAAGTATACAAATTGGGAGCAAAATGATAAGAACTTATGAACACACAGACAGAAACAACAGACACTGGGGTCTACTTGATGGGGGAGGGTGGAAGGAGAGAGAGAAGCAGAAAAGGTAACTATTGTGTATTGGGCTTAATATCGGGGTGATGTAATAATATGTACAACAAACCCCCATGACACGTGTTTATCTATGTAACAAACCTTCACGTGACTGCTCTGCCTACGGAATAGCCTTTCTTTATTCCTTTACGTTCTTAATAAACTTGCTTTCACAAAAAAAAAAAAAAAAAGAAAGAAAGAAAAAAAAAAAAAACCTTCACATGTATCCATCTCCAAACCTAAAATAAAAATTATAGGAAAAAAAAAAAGTACAAAAGTATCCAGGCGTGATGGCATACACCTGCAGTCCCAACTACTTGGGAGGCTGAGGCAGGAGGACAGCCTGAGCCCCAGTGGTCAAGGCTGCAGTGAGCTATGATCATGCCACTGCACTCCAGAGTGGGCAACAGACAAGAGCAAGACTGTCTCAACAAACCACCACCACAACAACAGAAAAGGTTGGAGTCACCTTTAATGTAATAATAATGCCCAGGTATGCAAAAGGACTCAAGGGAAGATGGTTGGAACTGGGTGGCATATAACAAAGTCAGAAACTTATCTGGCCAAACAATACAGCTGAAAATCAGATTTAGTTATGCTGACTCACTGAAGCCAGAAAAAAACACCTCCAGATAGGTAGCATCCAAAAAATTTGTCAGGTCACCCATGGTAGTTCACACCTATAATCCCTGAACTTTGGGAGGCAGAGATGGGAGGATTACTTGAGCCCAGGAGTTCAAGCCCAGCCTGGGCAACATGGCAAAACCCTGTCTCTACAAAAAATTTTAAAAATAGCTGGGTATCATGGTGCACACCTGTGGTCCCAACTATTCAAGAGACAGAGGTAGGAAGGCTGCTTGCGCCTGGGAGGTCAAGGGTATAGTGAGCCATGATTGTGCCACTGAACTCTAGTCTGGGTAATAGAGCAAGATCCTATCTCAAAAAAACAGGCCAGGCACAGTATCTCACATCTGTAATCCCAGCACTTTGAGAGGCTAAGGCAAGTGGATCACTTGAGGTCTGGAGTTTGAGATCAGCCTGGCCAACATGGTGAAACCCTGTCTCTACTAAAAATACAAAAATTAGCTGGGTGTGGTGGTGCGCACCTGTAATCCCAGCTACTCGGGAAGCTGAGACAGGAGAATCGCTTGAACCTGGGAGGTTGAGGTTATAGTAAGCCAAGATCACACCACTGTACCCGAGCCTGGGTGACAAAGCGAGACTTGGTCTCAAAAAAAAAAAAAAAAAAAGGGCAGAGCCAGGCGCAGTAGCTCACGCCTGTAATCCCAGCACTTTGGGAGGCCAAGGCGGGCAGATCACGAGGTCAGGAGTTTGAGACCAGTCTGGCCAACATAGTGAAACCTCATCTCTACTAAAAATACAAAAATTGGCCAGGCGTGGTGATGCACGCCTGTAGTCCCAGCTACTCAGGAGGCTGAGGCAGGAGAGTAGCTTGAACCCAAGAGGCAGAGGTTGTGGTGAGCTGAGATCACGCCACTGCACTCCAGGCTGGGCAACAGAGTGGGACTCCATCTCAAAAATACCAAAACAAGGCCAGGCGCAGTGGCTCACGTCTGTAATCCCAGCACTTTGGAAGGCCGAGGTGGGCAGATCACAAGGTCAGGAGTTCGAGACCAGCCTGGCCAACATGGTGAAACCTCGTCTCTACTAAAAATACAAAAATTAGCCAGGCATGGTGGCAGGCACCTGTAATCCCAGCTACTCGGGAGGCTGAGGCAGGAGAATCACTTGAAACTGAAGGCGGAGGTTGCAGTGAGCTGAGATCATGCCACTGCACTCCAGCCTGGGTGAAAGAGTGAAACTCCGTCTCAAACAAACAAACAAACAAAAAAGCAGGCTGGGCACAGTGGCTCATGCCTGTAATCCCAGCACTTTGGGAGGCGAAGGCTGGCAGATCACCTAAGGCCAGGAGTTCAAGACCAGCCTGACCAACATGGTAAAACCTCATCTCTACTAAAAATACAAAAATTAGCCAGATGGTGGCACGTGCCTGTAATCCAAGCTAGTCAGGAGGCTGAGGCAGGAGAATCCCTGGAATCGCCTCACTGCAAGAAGCAGAGGCTGTAGTGAGCTGAGATCACACCACTGAACTCTGAACTCCAGCCTGGGCAACAGAGTGAGATTCTGTCTCAAAAAAAAAAAAACAAAACAAACAAACAAAAATATACATATATAATTATTATTACAAAATAACTATTAACGTGTATGAAGAAAGAGAAGCTAGGCTTGGTGCAGTGGCTCATGCCTGTCGTCCCAGCACTTTGAGAAGCTGTGGTGGGAGGACTGCCTGAGCCCAGGAGTTTGAGACCAGCCTAGACAACACAGCAATACCTCATCTCCACAAAAAAAAAAAAAAAAAAAAAAAATTTTAATTAGCTGGGTGTGGTCGTGCTCGCCTGTGGTCCCAGCTACTTGGGAGGCTGAGGTGGGAGAATCGCTTGAGCCTGGGAGGTCAAGGCTGCAGTGAGCCATGATCACATCACTGCACTCCACCATGGGTGACAGAGTGAGACTCCGTCTCAAAAAATAAAAAGAAAGAAAGAAAAAGAAGCTAGAAGGATTATAAATTACCAAGGTTTTGTTTGTTTTTTAAAAATTTTATGGGTACATAGTAGGTGTATATATTATGGGGCATATGGGATATTTTGATATAGGCATAAAATGTGTAATAATCACATCAGAGTAAATGGGGATATTATCAAGATTTTTTTATTTTTTTGAAAAGCAGATAAGGATACTTTTTGCTCACACCCAGGAAAAGAAACAAAACAAGAGACAAAACTAAGTTAAAAATATCTTCCAGACATAGTGTTCATTCTTGCCTTAGGCAACAGTAAGAAAGGCCCAAAATGTCCAGAAGAAGCTGCAGAGGACAGTGTAGCCCCCGGCGGGAGGGGAAACTGAAAAATAATTATTAGCAAATCCAAAGATCTTGCCACATATAGTTTGTAGTAAAAAGAAAAAAAATTACTTTTTCAAAGTGATGGCAAAGTCAAACAAAAAAAGAACATATATAAAATGCAAACTGATGGAGTAACATGGAGGTATGAATAAAAGTGCTTAGAGGGAGTATCCTCCTCCCCTTGGGCTGGGCATTGCTAGATACTGGAAGCCAGAGTGAATGGTAACACAGTTTTTCTAAGAAAACCTTCTAGGAAATGCGAGTCTCAAGTTAGATTTTGAAAGAGTGGGAAAACATGGCCTGGCAGCAGGAGGAGCTACAGTATTTCCGTTGGTACCGTCTGTCTTCAGGGCCACTGACCCCCAAGTCCTTGACTGTCTCACTACAGAATGAGGCCAGCACATACTGCCAGACACACAGATTCCTATGGCATGGGTGAGAGACAAACAGGACATACATTGCTCACCTTGGGATACTGACGGTGACATACTTCAGCAAGATGCAGCCCAGTAACCACTCCCAGTCTAGCTGCAAGCCGCTGGAGCAGCAGCCCCACAAGGGTGGCCAACAGAAGGATCCAGAGCAACTAAGAAGAACAAAATCTCCTGTAACACTCATTGAACAACTGAGTTTTTGTCTGTTTGTTTGTTTAGTTGTTTGGCAACATGAGTGGTAAATACTGCATTCAGAAAAGAGCCCAGGTCAAGAATCAAATGACTTGAGTTCTATAACAGATTTTGCACATGACCTGCTAAGTCACCTTGTACCTTTCTGAGCCTCAGTTTCTCCTATATGTAGTTTCTCCTTTGTTCAAGGAAACTATGTGGATAAAAATAAGACCAAATGGAAAGTACTTTACACATAAGAGCCACTGCCAATGAAGTATCTGCATGTAGCCCCTGAGGCTACTATCCAACATGCACGGTGGAGAAAAGGATGTGAGAGTGTATTATGTGCTTAAAAGGACAGGGGTAGGACTAGATGTTCACCTTAAATCCAGCCACTGCTCCAGACTGCAAATCGGATTCAATATTTCCTGGATCCAGGTAGGCAATGCTCATAAGAAAACCTGGTCCGGTGAAAGCCCAGAGTTTACGAAAGCTAAAACAAGAGTACTGTACAAGAGAGGAAAAGAGATTAAACTGAACATCACCATTGAACTACTGATATAATTGATCTGTTATCACATATGAAGCAACAAAATCCAGCCTCACAAGAAAAAAGGATTTACAATGTCAGATATTGCATGTGTCCAAGTTTCACCTCCATCTTACCCACTTTTTATTAAGAAGCTGGCCACTTCTCTGTCCAAGTCAAAGCTCTTCCCTTACCTGCAGGTTCCATCAGCCTCTTATTCTAAAACCAGAATAACAGTATCAGTACCTCTGTGCCCAAACACTTCCCAAAAAGGACAAGAGCCACCATTTTAAAAAGGAAACAAGCCAGGTGTGGTGCTGTGTGGTGTGTGCCTATAGTCCAACTACTTGGGACACTGAGGAGAGCAAACAAAAATAAAATTCTAAGCTCCCCCAACCAACTGAACGGATCCTCTTCTTGACCAGGGGCATTCCAAAGAAAACCTGAAAAACTAGTTCAGGCCATGATGGGAGGGAGGGGTCAGACAAACCTCATTATACTCCCTTCCCTTTGGAATTCAGACACAAATGACCAGCATTAAAACAGAGATCTTGGCCAGGCACAGTGGTTCATGCATGTAATCCCAGCACTTTGGGAGGCCAAGGCGGGCGGATCACCTGAGGTTGGGAGTTCGAGACCAGTCTGACCAACATGGAGAAACCCTGTCTCTACTAAAAATACAAAAACAGGTGGGCGTAACGGCACATGCCTGTAATCCCAGCTACTCGGGAGGCTGAGGCAGGAGAATCGCCTGAACGCGGGAGGAGGAGGTTGCGGTGAGCCAGGATTGCACCATTGCACTCTAGCCTGGGCGACAAGAGTGAAACTCCGTCTCAAAAACAAACAAACAAACAAAAACCAGAGATCTTAAAACTGACAAAACAGATTCCTTGTAGCAATAACATGCTAAATTCCAACCTGACTCTAGCATAGCAGCACATGACAGATAACAGGCCCTGAAAGAAATCAAAGTATTTTACTCCAAGATATATTTCTTTGTATATTTTGAAATAACCCTGCAAAGCTGTCTCTTATGAGCAAAACCTAGAATATGTAGAATCTCCTTCCCTTTTCAGGTCTTTTCCTGATCCAGGAGAGAATTAACTAGGAGTCCGGTACCTTTTTAAGTCTGATAAAAGACATTTACATCTATTTTCTCTGAAGCTTGTTACCTAGAGGCTTCACCTACATAATAAAAACCTTGGTCTTCACAACCCCTCATTTTAGACACTCCATAGCCCCTCATTTTAGACCAGGTCTTTAGAAAATAACTCTTTCAACCAATTTCTTTTTTTATTTATTTTTATTTTTGTAGAGACGGGGTTTTGCCATGTTGCCCAGGCTGGTCTTGAACTCCTGGGCTTAAGCAATCCTCCCACTTCAGCCTCCAAAGTAGCTGGGACCACAGGTGTGCACCACCACACCCAACTAATTTTATTTTATTTTTTTTACTTGGAGACAAGGTCTTGTCACATTGCCCAAGCTGGTTGGTCTCGAACTCCTGGGCTCAAGCGATCCACCCGCCTCAGCCTCCCAAAGTGCTGGGATTATATGCATGAGCCACTGCACCCAGTGTCAATCAATTTCCAATCAGAAAATCTTTAAATCCACCTTTGACCTGAAAGGTGCCCCCTCCCCACTTCAAGTTGTCCCACCTTTCCTGATGGAACCAATGTACGACGTCTTAAATATATTGGCTGATGTCTGCCTGTAACTTCTGACCCTAAAACGTATAAAATCAAGCTGTAACCCAAACACCTTGGGCACATGTTCTCGGGACTTCCTGGGGCTGTGTCACGGGCCTTGGTCACTCATATTTGGCTCAGAATAAACCTCTTTAAACATTTTACAGAGTTTGACTCTTGTTTGTTTGTTTGGTTTTCAGACAGTCTCACTCTGCCACTCAGGCCGGAGTGCAGTGGCGCGATCTTGGCTCACTGCAGCCTCTGCCTCCTAGGTTCAAGTGATTCTCCTGCCTCAGTCTCCCAAGTAGCTGGGATTACAGGCACCCACCACTACGCCCAGCTAACTTTTGTATCTTTAGTAAAGACAGGGTTTCACCATGTTAACCAAGCTGGTCTTGAACTCCTAACCTCAGGTGATCTGCCCATCTCGGCCTCCCAAAGTGCTGGGATTACAGGTGTGAGCCACCGCGCCCGGCCTGTTTTGTTTTGGTTTTCATTTTTGAGAGGAGGTCTCATTCTGTTACCCAGAGTGGAGTACCATAGCATGATCTTGGCTCACTGCAACTTCTGCCTCCTAGGCTCAAGTGATCCTTCCACCTCAGCCTCCCGAGTAGCTGGGACTACAGGTGCATACCACCATGCCCAGCTAATTTTTGTATTTTTTGTAGAGACAGGGTTTCGCCATATTGGCCAGGCGGGTCTTGAACTCCTGGGCTCAAGTGATCTGCCTTAGCCTCCCAAAGTGCTGGGATTACAGGTGTGAGCCTGGGCCCAGCCAGAGTTTGACTCTTTTTCATCAACAAACAAGAGGAAGGATAGCTTGAGGCCAGGAGTTCAAGACCAGCCTGGGCAACATAGTGAGACCCTGTCTCTAAAAATAAAAATAAAAATAATGAGCCTGGCATGGTGGCATGCCATCTATAGTCCCAGCTACTGGGGAGGCTGAAGTGGGAGAATCACTTGACCCCAGGAATCAAGGCTACAGTGGGCTATGGTTGTGCCACTGCACTGAAGCCTAGATGACAGAGCAAGACCCTGTCTGTAAAAAAGATTAGATAGATAGATAGATAGACAGACAGATAGACAGACAGACAGACAGAGATAGATAGATATAGATAGGGGTGTGTGTGTGTGTGTGTATATATAGATATATAGATATATAGATATAGTCTTCAGAGATTGCCAGCCAAAATTAAACCTGAGGCTGCTGAACTTGAGCCATCCAGCAGATCTTTCACTCACAGGTTTTCCCCAGACAATAGTGTTCTCCTCCAAGGACCTGATACTAACCTCCTCCTCAGGAATGGAGATCTTCTCATTAAAGTAAGTGGCGAAGTACTCCTCTGAGTCCCCAGGGGACTGTGGAAGAGAGGGATTACTATAGGCAGGGTTGATGTTACCAAGACTGGCAGACTCCCCATGATCTCCAGAAACACTGTCTGAATTAACAGATTTGAAAATAAATTAGTAAAAAATGAACAAAATACACTAACAATTCATCCTTAGTATACTGAAATTAAATAGTTTAATATCTAAATGCACAAGAGACCAACCTGACTCTAGCTCAATTTATTTTGAATAGTTTATTTTTAATGTACATTTTAGAATAAGTAATACATTCACATGGTTAAAAATTCAGGAAGTAAAAAATTTAGCCTACACTAAAAAAGTTATCTCCCTCCCCCTCCCCCAGTCACTCAATTCTCTAGATCAGTTTTAACTCACAATGGTTTTCCTACTTCCACACTTCTACTCCTACTTGGGAATTTTTAGAGCCATTTCATTTTCCTCTAAAAACACTGACATATGGGCTCAAAATATCACATTCCCAGACCAGCTCCTGGTAACCTAAAATCCTAGCTTTTAAAAGAAAAGAACTAGGCCTGTCTAGCGAAATGTCCTCCCCACCTCCTATATTTGGTAGGACTTACTCAAAGAATCGACCGTGGACATTATACCTCCATCAGACTTCTCAAAAAATGTGCAAGTTACAAAATCCTGCCACAGTTCAGGCTAAACTCTGAAGCTGCAGCAAAACCACCAAGCAGGAACCCTTTGTACTCTGACTAAGGCTTGCAGTAAAGTGCCGCTGGTCACGGGGTACTGGCACCCTCGTGATGGCAGGGCTCATCTCAGACTGATATCAGCGTTTCCCTGAGTTCTGCATTTTGCAGTCAATCTTAAATACTGGGAAGCAGAAGGTCTGGGAGAAAAGGGATACCATGCCAGAAATACACAGAGCCTAGTTTGCTTCAGCCATCAAATGGCTATTTTGAATCACAAAGCTCTAATCTCTGTGTTTGCAATAAATACTTACAACCTCTAATTTAAACAAATAAGAGCTTTCTTTCCATAGGGAGCTGACTCATATCATCTTAATTAAGCAGCTTTGAATTAATGAAGAAATTTATAGAAAAGGAACAGAAATTCCAAAGAAGCTCAGATTTAGGAAGGAATAGTCAAAGCACTCAAGAAGCTCCAATCAAATACAGAGCGTAAGGTACTCGCCCTGTATTTTACTGCTCCACACACATCTGAAACACCAGGAAGCATCATGAGTAGCCAAAACACTCCAGAGGTTTTTATCCTGGGTCTGGGAATAACATTGCCCTTGCAAGCATTACTGCCAGAAACCAAATTTCAGCTAATCTTGGCTCAACTCAGAATTGTAAAAAAGATATGAAGCAGGTCTCTGGTTAAAAATCTGTTTTCAGGGCCAGGCACAGTGGCTCACGCCTGTAATCCCAGCATTTTGGGAGGCTGAGACGGGTGGACCACCTGAGGTCAGGAGTTCAAGACCAGCCTGACCAACATAGCAAAACCCCATCTCTACTAAAAATACAAAAACATTAGCCGGGCGTGGCGGCAGGTGCCTGTAATCCCAGGTGCTCATGATGCTGAGGCAGGAGAATCCCTTGAACCGGGGAGGCGGAGGTTGCAGTGAGCCAAGACAGTGCCACTGAACACTAACTAGCCTGGGCAACTAGAGCAAAACTCCGCCTCAAAAAAAAAAACCAAACAAACAAACAAAAAAAAAACATTCTGTTTTCAGGATGGGCGCGGTAGCTCATGCTTGTAATCCCAGCATTTTGGGAGGCTGAGACGGGCGGATCACTTGAGGTCAGGCATTTGCGAACAGCCTGGCCAACATGGCGAAACCCTGTCTCTATTAAAAATATAAAAATTAGCCGGGCATTGTGGCGTGTGCCTTTAGTCACAGCTACTCGGGAGGCTGAAGCAGGAGCATCACTTGAACCCATGAGGCGGAGGTTGCAGTGAGCCGAGATTGTGCCACTGCACTCCAACCTGGGTGACAGAGTGAGACTCCACCTCAAAAAAAAAAAAAAAATCCATTTTCATTTACAGCCTAAGTCACCAGATGGTGACTTTTGAATGGAGTTGTTACAATAGATGATGATAGATGATGACAAGAGGAAAAATATGATAAATTTCTGTTACCAACATAAACCTAATTACAAATAAAATTAGACAATAACGCAAAGCGGTAAATTACCATCTGACATCTTCTGTTCAGGACCCAGCACCATGGTGGATACCTGAGTGGCTGAGTTCTTAGAATATGATTCTGGAAAGGAGAAAAGTGAGGGAGAAGAATTAGGAAGAACAAACTAACAAGTTCAGAACCAGCAGTTTGTTACTCTGTATGACTGAATCCTTACTATGAAAAGAGTAATTCTACTGAATTAGGTAACCTTGAAAATAATTACAGTTTTCAGAATATGACTGACAGATATTTAACAAAAAAAGAAAAGTCTTAGTCAAGATTTTGCTGGCAAGACTTCAAAACCAAATTGAAGTGTTACAGCTCTTTTAGAATGTGTCTAGCAGGCTTTCTGGTTTTCGCTGTGAAACCCTTCACAGATGGCAGGGGGTGGTGGACAAATTGAACAGGAGGTATTTTAGTGAGACAGCAAATACCATTTTTTTTTTTTTGAGTCTTTGAGTCGGAGTCTTGCTCTGTCGCCCAGGCTGGAGTGCAGTGGTGCAATCTCAGCTCACTGCAACCTCTGCCTCCTGGGTTCAAGTGATTCTCCTGCCTCAGCCTCCCAAGTAGCTGGGATTACAGGTGCCCGCCACCACGCCCAGCTAATTTTTTGTATTTTTAGTAGAGACAGGGTTTCGCCGTGTTAGCCAGGATGGTCTCGATCTGCTGACCTCGTGATCCGCCCGCCTCAGCCTCCCATAGTGCTGGGATTATAGGCATGAGCCAACGCACCTGGCCAGGCAAATACTTTTTTAATAAGCATCTACACAGAGGCTGCTAGGCAAGTATCCATTCTCTGCCTTTGCCTCCAAATTATCCCAAGTGTCTAAAGCCAGACACATTTCCCCCTATTTTATGAGTTGTTTTTTTTTTTTGAGACGGAGTCTCACTCTGTTGTCCAGGCTGGAGTGCAGTGGCACGATCTCAGCTCGCTGCAACCTCCGCCTCCCGGGTTCAAGCGATTCCCCTGCCTCAGCCTCCAGAATAGCTGAGATTACAGGCATGTGCCACCACGCCTGGCTAATTTTTGTATTTTTAGTAGAGACACGGTTTCACCATGTTGGCCACGCTGGTCTCAAAGTCCTGACCTCATGATCCGCCCACCCCACTTCCCAAAGTGCTGGTATTACAGGCATGAGCCACCACACCCAGCCTATTTTATGAGTTTTTAAGGACAGAAATCTGTAATTCTCTTTGGTCTAAAATATGTAATTTAAGCTCATGGTTCAATCTTCTAGAAAGGGTGGGAAAAAGCACCATACAAGCATACTGGTAGTGGAGGGCCACTATTTGGCAGCCTCAAATCTTCCTAAGAAAGTAAAGTCTACAGCCATAATGTTCTAGACCTCATTCCTCAACCCTCTGACAACTAGAAGAAACTAGTCACCCGTGGCCCAGCCCCTCCCAAGCTCTCCAAGAGAGCTGAAGCACCAGCAGGATTAAGCATAGCGTGTGGGATGCCAGCCTTTGTCTACAGGTCCTGTACTAAGCAACCCGCAGTGGGGTGGGTGGAGTCAGGGGTGGGGTGGAAGTTCCAGATGTCCATCATCCTGTTAAGTTTAATTGGGAGGGAGGATTTTAGCAAGCTCACTTGGGAACAGATCTATGGCATATTCTCCATTGAGCCTCACCAATAAGGCTATTAAAAAAAATGTTTCAATCTTCTTATCTACTTCTCAGTTGATTTCAAATTTAGAAGGGGAAGGACAACATAGTATTCATTGATAAGCCCCTCTTTGAATCCCAATAATAACTGTCCTACTGAAGAAGTGATGAAGCCTCACTTAATGATCTTTTACTGCTTAAATCTAGTCTTTTTTCCACCCTTGTCCCTTATATGTTGTTCCTACATGAACAATCTTCTACTTGCTGTTTCAGGTTTTGGGTAATCTTTCTATCTACCAACATATTCTGTACTTATAGAATTACAGAATTCAGACCAGAAAGGAGATTTTCTTTTCTTTTTAGGTTTCATCTGTCTTCTGGGGCATATATACCACCACCTGCTAATTTGGAAAACATAATCCTTCCTCTCTAGAGTCACCAATGCCAAGTATTATATTACAACGGACAACTAGCCATGTCTCTCCTGTCAGGTTTTAAGCCACCAGATGACTAAACATCAGCCAACAGCCCCAATGATACTGACTAAATTCAACCCCTCTTTCAGTCAATGACAATAGCACCTCACCTAAATGGGATTTAAATATTTGACCACTCAGAATAGCAGTACTCACTTGGATTCCAATCACAGCACAGCCCCGTCATTCCCGGCAAAGCCTTTTTACTTTTGTTTTACATATAATTTTAACAAACTAATGTTATCAGATTGTCTTAACCCACAATAAATTGGAAACCACAAATCAGATCTGGAACTATGCATAGCTCTTCCAGGAAAAGAGGAACTTGGCACACTGAGGAATCAAAAAACTCAAGTACATCAATTAGTCTTGGGCTATTTGATATGAGGCAAACAGTCCTTCCTTATGCGTCAATCAGTTCTGAGAATATTACTACAAGTATAGTAACTCATGTTTCCAATTGTGGCCCTGATCAAAATGAGCTGAATGAATTAAATTGCTTTTTTTTTTTTTTTTGAGACAGAGTTTCACTCTTGTCACCTAGGCTGGAGTGCAATGGCATGATCTCAGCTCGCTACAACCTCTGCTTCCTAGGTTCAAGTGATTCTCCTGCCTCAGCCTCCGAAGTAGCTAGGATTACAGGCGCCCACCACCGAGCCCGGCTAATTTTTGTATTTTTTTTTTCAGTACAGACAGGGTTTCATCATGTTGGCCAGGCTGTAAATCACTTTTGTAATGATGATTAATATCATTAAGGCACTGGAAAATCAGCTGGGCACTGTTTAAGGCACTGGAAAATCACGTGGGCATGGTAGTGCATGTCTGTGGTGCCAGCTACTTGGGAAACTGAACTAGGAGAACTGCTTGAGCCCTGGGGTCAAGGCTGCGGTGAGCCATGATCGCACCACTGCACTCCAGCCTGGGTGACACAGCGAGGCCTTGTCTAAAAAAGAAGAAAAAGAAGACACAGAAATGTCTCGTCTACATCTGAGGAAGATTTTTATCCAGAATAGGCAAAACAGGCCTTAAAAGTTTTTATTTTTTTTTGAGATGGAGTCTCACTCTGTCACTCAGGCTGGAGTGTAGTGGTGCGATCTTGGCTCACTGCAACCTCCGCCTCCCGGGTTCAAGAGATTCTCCTACCTCAGCCTCCCGAGTAGCTGGGATTACAGGCACGTGCCACCACACCCAGCTAATTTTTCTATTTTTAGTAGAGATGGGGTTTTGCCATGTTGGCCAGGCTGGTCTCAAACTCCTGACCTCAGGTGATCCACCCACCACGGCCTCCCAAAGTGCTGGGATTACAGGCATGAGCCACAGCCCCTGGACAAAAATTTTTCTTTTAATATGGAACACTTCACAAATTTGCGTGTCATCCTTGTGCAGAGAGGCCATGCTAATCTTCTCTTGATTGTTCCAATTTAGTATACGTGCTGCCGAAGCAAGCACCAAAATAGGCTTTTAAGTTATATTTTAAAAGCAAACAATTAAGGTAATAGTGTGATCTTCCCAGGACTGTAGTCTGCAAATATTTTTAGACAGAAATATTTCATGATAAAATTTTAAATAATTATTAGTGATATTCTAAGTTCATTCCTATACCAAGTACATACAGAGCCGTTCAAATACAAAAAGTTTCGTCTTCTATCTGAAATCTCAAGAATGAATTATTTCAAGAAAGAAAACAAATTCTAGATTCCAGTCTCCAGCCTTTTCAACAAAGCTTTTAGTCAACAAACTACATGTTTCATTACAGTGCCTACAGAATAAAACTTGGGGCCAGACGCGGTGGCTCACGTCTCTAATCCCATCACTTTGGGAGGCTGAAGTGGGCGGATCACCTGAGGTCAGAAATTCAAGACCAGCCTGGCCAACATGGGTGAAACGCCGTCTCTACTAAAAATACAAACATTAGCCAGGCGTGGTGGTAGGTGCCTGTAATTCCAACTACTAGGGTGGCAGAAGCAGGAGAATCGTTTGAACCCAGGAGGTGGAGGTTGCAGTGAGCCGAGATCGTGCCACTGAACTCCAGCCTGGGTGACAGAGTAAAACTCCGTCTCAAAATAAAATAAAATAAAATAAAAGAGGTCAGGCGTGGTGGCTCACGCCTGTAATCTCATCACTTCGGGAGGCTGAGGCAGGCAGATCACCTGAGGTCAGGAGTTCGAGACCAGCCTGGCCAACATGGTGAAACCCCGTCTCTACTAAAAATACAAAAGTTAGCCAGCGTGGTGACGCATGCCTGTAATCCCAGCTACTCGGAAAGCTAAAGCGGGAGAATCGCTTGAACCCGGGAGGTGGAGGTTGCGGTGAGCCAATATTGCACCACTGCACTCCAGCCTGGGCAACAGAGCAAGACTCCGTCTCATTAAAAAAAAAAAAATTAATAAAACTAGGGAGGGGCTGGGCGCAGTGGCTCACACCTGTAATCCCAGCACTTTGGGAGGCTGAGGCAGGCGGATCACCTGAGGTCGGGAGTTCAAGACAAGCCTGACCAACATGGAGAAACCCCGCCTCTACTAAAAATACAAAATTAGCCAGGCATCATGGTGCATGCCTGTAATCCCAGCTACTCAGGAGACTCAGGTGGGAGAATCGCTTAAACCTGGGAGGTGGAGGTTGCAGTGAGCTGAGATTGCGCCACTGCACTCCAGCCTGGGCAACAGAGCAAGACTCCATCTCATAAAAAATAAATAATTAAATAGTTAAAAAAAAAAAAAAAAAACTAGGGAGGAATAGAAAGGGCCAGGCCAGTTATGCATAGCATTCAAGTCTCCATGAAAATTTATGACCCATATGGAAGCAGTAAGTTAATATTAAGACAGTTTTGCTCTCCAGGGCTGTAGCACCAGGTTGTTTCAGTTACTTCGTCACATTAAGGAAAAGATCCAGAGTTAGGACACAAACAACTAGAATCAACCCAGCAATACTTTGATAAGTAACCATCACAATTACGATTAACACTGCTTTGATATTTCAGCTTACCCCTAACCATAAAGTGTCACCTTCTCTTAAACCCATTAAGTTTCTTCCTATCGAACAGCAATTAACAGAAAAAAAAATGGCACTCATGGTTAAATGTAATATGACTATTTTATCCCATTCTCCTGCCTCAGCCTCCCTAGTAGCTGGGATTACAGGTGCATGCCACCATGCCCAGCTAATTTTTGTATTTTTAGTAAAGACGGGGTTTCACCGTGTTGGCCAGGATGGTCTCAATCTCCTGACCTTGTGATCCGCCCGCCTCAGCCTCCCAAAGTGCTGGGATTACAGGAATGAGCCACCATGCCCAGCCTATTTTATCCCATTCTCTAACAAAAGTTGTAAGACTGGCTGGCTGTAGTGGTTCATGCCTGTAATCCTAACACTTCGGGAGGCCAAGGCAGGCAGATTGCCTAAGCCCAGGAGTTCAAGACCAGCCTGGGCAACATAGAGAAACCCCATCTCTATAAAATATACAAAAATTAGCTAGGTGGAGGCCGGACACGGTGGCTCACACCTGTAATCCCAGCACTTTCGGAGGCTGAGGCAGGTAGATCACCTGAGGTCAGGAGTTCGAGACCAGCCTGGCCAATATGGTGAAACCCCATCTCTACTAATAATACAAAAATTAAAGCTAGGTGCAGTGGCTCACGCCTGTAATCCCAGCACTTTGGGAGGCTGAGGCGGGCAGATCGTGAGGTCGAGAGCTTGAGACCAGCCTGGCCAACATGGTGAGACCCCATCTCTACTAAAGATACAAAAAATTAGCCAGTGTAGTGGCGCATGCCTGTAATCCCAGCTACTCAGGAGGCTGAGGCAGGAGATTCACTGGAACCTGAGAGGCAGAGGTTGCAGTGGGTTGAGATCGCACCATTGCACTCCAGCCTGGGTGGCAGGGGGAGACTCCATCTCAAAAAAAAAAAAAAAAAAAGTTAGCCGGGTGTGGTGGTGAACACCTGTAATCCCAGCTACTGGGGAGGCTGAGGCAGGAGAATCGCTTGAACCTGGGAGGCGGAGGTTGCAGTAAGCCGAGATCGCGCCACTGCACTCCAGCCTGGGTGACAAGAGCAAAACTCTGTCTCAAAAAAAAAAAAAAAAAAAAATTAGTTGGGTGTGGTGGTGGGCGTCTGTAGTCCCGGGAGGCTAAGGTGGGAGGATCACCTGAGTCTGGGAGGTCAAGGCTGCAGTGAGTGTTGATCAGGCCCCTGCATTCCAGCCTGGGTGACAAAGCAAGACCCTGTCTCAAAAAAAAAAATGTTATAAGACTGTTTTACAAGATAAAAATGCTAACAAAATTTTATTTTCTGTCTAAAATTTCAAAAGTCTACATATTCTTTGATCTAGCAATTTTACTCCTAAAAATGTATTCTTTAAAAAAAAAAAAGCAAAAAGTACTCATCAAGGAAATATGTACAAGGATATTTCCCACAGCATTGTTTGTAGTATGAAAAGGCTGTAAACAACCTTGATATTAGTAGAGGACTGGTTGAATAAACTGTGCACATTCATTGGACAGAATACCATGCAACCACTATAAATAAGATGATCTATCATGTATAGATAGGAAACAATCTCTAAAATATTACATGTTGTCAAGTCAAAAAACCAATTTGTTGAGCAGCATGCTATCATGTATGTAGCAAAAAGAAAAAAGAGAAAACACACACGTACACATACAATCTCCAAAGGACACACCAAAAACTGGTAATAAAGGCCATCCCTGAGAGAAGGAAGGAGTAGGAGAGCCCAAATGAGGTCATGTGAAGGGAAAACCTCTCACTGAATATACACTGTATACCTTTTGCACATAAAAAGAAGTTTTACCAGATACATGTATTATTTGCCTTATAAAAAATGTCAAGGTCATATAGATTCACTCAGCTTCTCAACAAACATTTTAGGGATGTTCAGTTGAACTCTCTGATAAAGCTTCTGCAATAGATAATCAGAAGTCTACAGCTGTCTAATTGGCAGGTATTTATTGCCTTCAGCCTAACTTACTACTAGTGTGTCTTAGTGCCACCTAAATGCAAAATATTAAAAATCCCCTCTCAGGAAAGCATTCCTGACTCCCCAATTTGGCTTAAGTGGCTTCTCCGTGTTCCCTCAAGGCACCCACTGCTTACCACTGTCATTTTCTTGAAATTGTCCATTCCCTGGTACTACTCTTACAACTTTTCTGCAAGTGTGAAATTATATGAAAATTAAGTTACCCCCCAAAACACATACTAGCTATAATAAATTCTAACATCTAATTAACAGTAATTCTGTATATTCTCTTAGCATTTATAAGAACTCTGGAAGAACAATTTGGATAGCCCAAACCTGTTTTAAAAACTGCCCCTGGCTGGGTGGGGTGGTTCACACCTGTAATCCCAGCACTTTGGGAAGCCAAGGTGGGTGGATCACTTGAGGTCAGGAGGTCGAGACCAGCCTGGCCAACATGACGAAACCCTGTCTCTACTAAAAATACAAAAATTAGCCGGGCGTGGTTGTGGGTGCCTGTAATCCCAGCTATTGGGAGGCTGAGGCAGGAGAAACACTTGAACCTGGGAAGTGGAGGTTGCAGTGAGCCGAGATCATGCCACTGCACTCCAGCCTGGGCAACCAAGCAAGACGCCATCTCAAAAAAAAAACAAAAAACACAAAACAAAAAACTGCCCCTAAGAAAGTTTGAAATACTGAGTATTAATATATACAACTTCAACTTTTTTTTTTTAATCTACGATTAAAACAAAAGTTTGGGCCGAGAGCGGTGGCTCAAGCCTGTAATCCTAGCATTTTGGAAGGCCGAGGCGAGCAGAGTTCAATGCCAGCCTGGGCAACAGGGCAAAACCCCATCCCTACAAAAAATATACAAAAATTAGCTGCGTGTGGTAGTGCGTGCTACTTGGGAGACTGAGGTGGGCAGACTGCTTGAGCCTGGGAGGTTGTGGCTGCAGTGAGCCGTGATCAGGGCACCCCAGCCTGGGCTACAGAGCAAGACCCTGGCTGTCATAAACAAATAAATAAATAAATAAATAAATAGTTTGGGTTTGAAATAATTCGTTTTCATATAAAATTCCCCTATAGAGAATAAAGGTACTCAAAACCATTTCACTAGTCTTACAGCTGAAAAGGTCTCCCTAAAATTAATTGTAGATTTAGAGAGGAATGTTTTTAAATACAGTCCCTTAATTCTTTCCTCCTTTTTTTTCATCACCTTCCTCATCTCAATAAAATCAAAGACAACATTAAATAGGAAAAAACTTTCATAGAAGCAGCCAGAAAGGTGTCTTCATGGAAGTAACTGATGAAATAAATGCTAGCAAGAATGTGTTCAAGCTACATGGCAAAGCCACCTCTTCCTCTTGACACTGTTCAGTTCATTCTTCCTCAGGCACTGTTCAGTGCCAGAGACATGCTAGTGACAAAAGAGAAACTGCTAGGTGCACAGATCAAGGCTTAGCGACACCCAAAGTGTTTATTAGAGAATAACAAAGAATTCTCATTTTTTAAAAAAATTATATTTGTCCTAAAGAAAATGAAAAGGTTTCTAGATTCTTCTAAAATTCTCTTTTCCCTAATGGTCTACTTCAAGGCCAAAGTACTTGACAGTTCTACTAAACCATTACTGTATGATTAACACAACACCTTGTTGTACCGGGTGCTCTTCATGAAGGTGGGCTCCTGACATTTGGATGACTGACAGTCAACAAAACTTTCTGAAATATTCTAGCAGCTCAAACAGAGCTAATTATTTTCTGAACCCTATGTATTTTAATGAGGAAGGTTATTAATCACTTTTTTAAAATAAGAGATCATTACTCTCCCTCTATTTTTCCATTCTAGGTCATGAAGAAGCAGCATTTTCTGAGTCTATCAAAAATATCCATCCAACTTGTTTGTTGTTTTTTTTTTGAGATAGGGTCTTGCTCTGTCACCCAGGCTGGAGTGCAGTGGCGTGGTCTCAGCTCACTGTAGCTTCAACCTCCTGGGCTCAAGTGATCCTCCCGCCTCAGCCTCCCAAGTAGCTGGGACTAGAGGCGTGTGCCATGCCCTGCCAATTTTTGTATTTGTTGTAGAGACATGGTTTCACCATGTTGCCCAGGCTGGTCTTGAACTCCTGGGGTCAAAGGATCCATCCACCTCAGCCTTCCAAAGTGCTGGGATTACAGGTATGAGCTACCATGCCCAGCCCAATTAGTTCTAAAACTCAATCTGCTCCCATTCGAGGTGTGGGGAAAGAAACAGCTTAGAATAGACATGTGAATTTCCAAATTGTTCTTGAAGGTATAAAGTCTGGTATTGTTTTTTATTTTATTTTTTGAGACAGGGTCTTACAGAACAATTATTTACATATTTCTAGCCTCCCAGGCTAGAGTGCAGTTGCACAATCCCAGGCTCAAGTGATCCTCCCACCTCAGCCTCCCAAGTTCCCAAGTAGCTGAGACTACAGGCACGTACCACCACAGCTGGCTTTTTTTTTTTTTTTTGTAAAGGTGGGGTCTTGCTATGTTACTCAGGCTGGTCTCAAACTCCTGGGCTCAAGTGAGGTATTATTTTTTACACTGGAGTAAGTTTATCCTGTTTTCCTCTTATTAAAATGAATTTGATATAAAATGATACACAGAAAAAAAAAAGTCAGGTTGAAGACTGATTATGTGTACTTCATGGTAAACAGTGAAAAGCCCCTGTGGTAAGTATTCATTTTAGAAAAAGGCCTCAAAACTCTAATCCCCTCTACTCAAGTGGGTAATATTAGAATGTCTTCAACCAAAAGCCACACAAACACAGTCAGTTTATAAAGTACAAACAGAGCTGCTATTATACAATGTGCTTAACATGAACCAGTCTCTCTCTCTCTCTCTGGCATAATGGCCACTGAGATACAGTCAGGCCTCTGTAACCCTGGGTTCCACATTTGTGGTTTCAAACAACTGCAGATCAAAAAGATTTGGGGGAAAAAACGGTTGCTTGTGCCTGTACTGAACATATACACCATTTTTTTCTTGGTATTATTCCCTAAACAATACAGAACAATTATTTACATAGCAATTACATTGTATTAAGTATTATAGACCCAGTGCAGTTGCTCACACCTGTAATCCCAGCACTTTGGGAGGCTGAGGCAGCCCAGAAATTTGAGACCAGCCTGGGCGACATAGTGAGACATTGCTCTACAAAAAATTTAAGAATTAGCCATGTGTGATGGCCACACGCCTGTAGTCCCAACTACTCAGGAGGCTAAGGTGGGAGGATCCCTTGAGCCCAGGAAGTCAAAGCTGCAGCGAACCATGATTGCACCACTACACTCCAGGCTGGATGACAAAGCGAGACCCTGTCTAGAAGAAAAAGAGGGGGATTATAATTGATATAACTAATCTAGAGGTGATTTTAAGTACATGGGATGATGTACATAAGTTAAATGCAAATACTACACCATTTTATAGGGACTTAAGCATCATCCCAGGATTTTGGTATGCATGTGAGTGAGGTCCTGGAACCAATCCCCTACAGATACCAAACCATACTTTGCATGCCCTAGTAATAATCTCAAAATTGGAGACATCCTATTTAACTTACAAAACCATAATTTCGGGCCAGGCGCGGTGGCTCACACCCATAATGCCAGCACTTTGGGAGGCTGAGGCAGGTGGATCATTTGAGGTCAGGAGTTCAAGACCAGCCTTGCCAACATGGCGAAACCCCATCTCTACTAAAAATACAATAATTAGCCAGGCAGTAGTGGCACGCGCCTGTAATCCCAGCTACTTGGGAGGCTGAGGCAGGAGAATCGCTTGAGCCTGGGAGGCAGAGGTTGCGGTGAGCTGAGATCACACCACTGCTCTCCAGCCTGGGTGACATAGTGAGACCCTGTCTCAAAAAAAAAAAAAAAAAGACAACCACAACTTCAACTCAACACCAAGTTTGCTGTTTCTCACCTGAGCTGGACTTTTAAGTGTTTTGTAGTTGAATGAAAAACCTGACATTGAGACCATCTTAAGATAAAGAAAAAAGAAAAAGAGAAAGTGGAGAAAATGTTAGGAAGCAAGAAGAGGAGGGGGAGGAAGATGTAAGGAGGAAGAGTACAGCTGATAATGAAACCAGCTGCCTGGGTGTCAAAAACGATAACAGTTGGGAGAAATGTGGCCAGGCTGTCAAGGAGTACTTATCTTTTAAACAAAAATATCACACATCAACCAGAGACATCAGAATTAGAAGGGGCTGGTACCCATTAAATACAACTCTTCACCTTCTCCCATCAGCGCTCTTGAGGCTTAACCAGCTTCCAAATCTCCCTGAATGCTCACAAGTCAGGGTCACTAAAGTCTTACTTCCAGTGACTATAGCTTCGTCTTTGTTCTTCCCAACTCTCAGTGTGAGCTTCCTCTAAACTTCCTCCTAACCAGAAGTTTACAGCAGTGTGTTTCCTTTTGGGGGACAAACCTGGCCTCCTGATCTGACACCTCTATCATGGAACACAATGCCAAGCTCTGTGAACAATATCAAAGACCCCTTTCTATTGGAATAAGAAAATTCCCTATTAGACTGGCCATGGTGGCTCACATCTGTAATCCCTTAGCACTTTGGGAGGCTGAGGCGGGAGGATTGCGTGAGCCCAAAAGCTTGAGACCAGCCTGGGCAACATAGCAAGAAACCCAGTCTCCAGTAAAAAAAAAAAAAAAATTCCTTTTTTCCAAAAAAAAAAAAAAAAAAAAAAATCCCCTATTAAACCAGACTATACCTACTTCTTGCCTCAGAAAATATGTTTTGCCCTCACACTTAAGTAGCTTTTCTCTGGCAAATATGAAGAATTTTCATTAGATTACATTCAACCCATTTTTCCTAATGATGGATATTGGCTCCCAAATGATGTAGATTGACCTTAACAACTTTAAGTAAATATTGTCCTCCAAGTTTCTTTTCCTAAAAGCAAAGAAAAATTAAGACAATATATACTACAAGATTCTCCAGCCTTTAACAAGCCTCTTTCTGCTCTTTGAAACCTGGTAAAGTTTTAATAATTAACTTGTAGCTTTCTTCTTTCATTTCCTAGGAGTTTTAACAGCTATCAGCTTAGTAGAGATGAGACCAAAACAAACACAAACCTGACACAAAATGACTTATCGGCAATAAGCACCAAAACAAGACTAAAAACCCTAATTTGTTCCTTATGCCAAAAAATATAAATTACTTTAACCTGAAATTAAAAGTGGAAGAGAAGTTAGGCCGTTTTGATCATTGCTGGCCAATTGTTTTATATTCCATTATGATTTCATTAAAATATACCTTATTATATACATGTCATTTTATTGTATCTAGAATATTCCTGATGATGCCTTGAAGGCTCTTCTTTGTGTCTCAAGGGGCCAATTAATGTAAATTGCTCCATAAATATTTGTTAAATTATAAAAAGAATAAATGGCAAGGCTGGGCACAGTGGCTCATGCCTGTAATCCCAGCAATTTGGGAGGCCAAGGCAGGAAGATTGCTTGAACCTAGGAGTTCAAGACCAGCCTGGGCAATATAGTGAGAACTCAACTCTACAAAAAAATTAAAAATTAGCTGAGCATGGTGGCGCAAGCCTGTAGTCCCAGCAACTCAGGAGGCTCTAGTGGGAGGATCGCTTAAGCCTGGAATGTGGAGGTTGCAGTGAACCAAGACTGAACCACTGCACTCCAGCCTGGGCAAGAGAGCGAGACCCTGTCTCAAAAATATAAAAATAAAGAATAAATGGCAGCCAGTAAGTGAGACATGGTCTGCATCTTCTAATTCATTATATTCCGCTCATTCAAATGCCCCTACCTTTTTTCCCAGAATGTTTTACTCAAACTACAGAGCCTCAGAGAGATGATAATAATGACAATACTAGGGCAGCAGACTTCCCTTTCTGCCTCAAATACACTCAGTTCTTTAAAGGTGTCATTCCCATGCCTCTCAGGGAAAAACAGATTACAAAGACATTGTCCTTCACTCTTACCAGGCCAACTTCCAACTTTAAATCCTAAAGAAGTATTAAACTGGTTGGGCACGGTGGCTGGCACCCAGGGGCTCAAGACAACCTGGGCAACCTAGTAAGACTCCATCTCCACAAAAAAAATTTTAAAAATTAGGGGTGGTGGCATGCACTTGTACTCCCAGCTACTAGGGAGGCTGTGGCAGGAGGATCACTTGAGCCTGGGAGGTCAACCCTGCAGTGAGCTGTGATCATGCCACTGCACTCCAACCTGGGTTACAGAGCCAGACCTTGTCTTGTGGGGGTGGGAGGGGAAGTCTTGAACTCTCTTATTCCAAAACTAAACAACTAAACTTATACTATCTGCACTTCAACTAAATTTGTCCAGCATGCAGCTGAAGTAAGCAATGTTTTTTTTTCATAAACTTAAAGTTTCTCATTTTCTGACTAGTTCCTAATAATGCTATGTGTATAAATAGCAGCTTCTTTGAAGGGAAGAATTAGAAGACAAAGCAGTCTTCCACTGGAGTATCCCAGATAGCACCACGAGAATATGAGAAGGCTTTTTAAGGTCATAGGAAGGGCAGATATCTGTCAGCAGACATTTGTACGTATGTGCATGGTGAGGAGGCAGAGAATAAAGATGTCTTTGATTCAACAACACTCACCCAAATTCTTAGCAATGAAAGTCAAACAAGAAAGATCTGGCAGGGTGCGGTGGCTCACACCACCCCAGCACTTCGGAAGGCCGATACAGGTGGATCACTTGAGGTCAGGAGTTCCAGACCAGCCTGGCCAACATGGTGAAACCCCGTCACTACTAAAAATACAAAAAAAATTCGCCGGGCATCAAGAGGCTGAGGCAGGAGAATCGCTTGAACCCGGGAGGCAGAGGTTGCAGTGAGCCGAGATCGCGCTATTACATTCCAGCCTGGGCAACAAGAGCGAAACTCCGTATCAAAAAACGAAAGAAAGAAAGAAAAAGATCCTACTTTGTAGATATAATTCTCTAACCTTCACTGAGTCATAACTGAACCAAAGCTGCCTACTAGCTTTGTAGAGTAATCCAAGGGACCACTGCTGATTTCCTAACATTAGAGTAAGATTAGATTCATAAGAAGCTTCCCCATTCCTTAACAAGAAGTGCTGCCAGGCTACCCAGAAATTCCCCTCCCGAGTCCCACTGCCATTCCGGAAACATGAGAAACCAAGTATGCTGCAATCATGGCCTTTTTAGTACTGGCTCCAAAATAAACTGCGTAGGCCAAGCAAGACTGTCAATGAAATACTGTCCAATGAAAAAATAAACAGCCGAAGGTTTCAGGTTTCATTTACCCAACACAGGTATCACAATAAATGACCTAGTATAATGATAGTTTCCAACCGTATTTAATAAAACAAACACGCAGCAGAAATCCTCTAGTCACATATAACTACACTATACCCTCAGATCAAAGTTAATGATGTCAATGGAAAGTATAGGCCGGCGGGTTCACTGGTGATAAGTCATGAGACTCTGAGCAAAGAATAAGTAATAAGGTTAGAATTCTTTAGAAGTGTTAAGGGGAAAGAAGGTAACAACAACAAAAACTGCTCCACATCAAGAGTTCTAAGTACTTTGTTGTTTATTAACTAATTTCATACCAACAACCCTGTAAGACTGATATTATCAATCCCCATTTTAAGTACGTGGAACAAAAGAAGAAAGAGGCAAACAACATGCTCAAAGATTTACAAAGCCAAGAAATCATGCGAACTGGTGGGGCTTCGGGTTCCAGAAGTCAATGTAAACATAGCTTCTCCATTTTTCACCAACAGTCACTAAAATTGAGGCCAGCAAGTTTTTAGAAGCCTATCTCCCCTTGCAAACTCTCCTTCCATATAATTTTTGCTTTTGCAAGAGATGTCACATTTAAGCGGTAGCTTTAAAAGTGGGGACACATGAAACGAACAGCTGGGAGAGCCATCCAGCCCACTTACATATGTGCAATATCCCCCTGTAGAAAAACCCTGCTCATTGGAGCCTGGAATCCAGAGGGTCCCTGAGAGCTACACAAACAGCCTTAAAACCAATCTACGCACAACTACTGAGCCGCGTATGCAGGCTATTCACACAGAAGGCGCTCCCTGAAGTCGGTTAGGCTATAACGAGTCTTTTGTTGAAGCGGGGCGGCGGGAGGCCCCGGAGAGCAGCCCGGCCCCCTGCGGCGCCGACGAAGAGGCCACGAAAGACCTTGCCCTGTGCCCGTCGGCCTCTTTCGAGGCGTCGAAGCAGGTCAGCGCACCCCGCACGGGCCGGGCGCGCCATCCGGTGCAGCTGGGAGCTGGGCCATGTGTCCTAGGCCGCGGCGGGGAAGGGGCGAGACCCCCGCGACCTCCGGCGTTCCCTCCCTGCCCCCATCTTTGGGTCTTTCTCTGAATGGCGCGACTCCATCAGTCCTGGACTCTGGGCCTGAGGCCCTCCCTGGCCACACCTCCCCTCACAGCCCCGCACGGCGAGCCGGTGTCGCATCCTAGCCCCGGAGCCTGACCCCCGACACAGGCCCTCGAGCCGCCCCGCGCCCCTCCCTGCCAGCGAGCGGAATGCCGTGACCCCTGACCTTGCCTTCCCCTCACCTTACCAGCTCCGCAACCACCTGACACGCCGCCCCCGCGCCCAGGGCTCCATATTCCGGGAGCCAGCGCCAAGCTGGCTAACGCCCTCCCCTCCCCGCGATTGGTCGACAGGACGGCAGCCGCACATCCCTATTGGCTGGAGTCCCTGCCGCGGCCGGGATGCGTGGCCCGCCGACCAGGGACCGAGGCTCCGCCCACGCGGAGTCTGGATGCGGCGGCCCCTGGGGCACCCGGCGGGAGCTGCATGCTGCCTAGTTGCTGCTTGCGTTGGCCAGACCCACACAGCCCCTGGACTGGGGCGCTCCAGTCCGCTAGCAGTCTGGGGACAGATAAGATTCCTGCCCTAGTTCGCCGTGGCGCCACGTTAGGTACTGACAATCAAGCTACGAGGTATAGCTCTATCCTGTAAAGGGTAGCCAGGCCAGGCGCGGAGGCTCACACTTGCAATGCCCAGCACTTTGAGAGACCGAGGCGGGAGGATCACTTGAGTCCAGGAGTTCGATACCAGCCTGGGCAACATAGTGAGACCCGGTCTCTACAAAAAATTTTAAAATTAGCCAAGCAAAGGCCGGGCGCGGTGGCTCACGCCTGTACTCCCAGCACTTTGGAAGGCCCAGGCGGGCGGATCACCTGAGATCGGGAGTTTGAGACCAGCCTGACCAACATGGAGAAACCCCGTCTCTACTAAAAATACAAAATTAGCCGGGCGTGGTGGCGCATGCCTGTAATCCCAGCTACTCGGGAGGCTGAGGCAGGAGAATCGCTTGAACCCGGGAGGCGGAGGTGCGGTGAGCCGAGATCGCGCCATTGCACTCCAGCCTTGGAAACAAGAGCGAAAACTCCGTCTCAAAAAAAGAAAAAAAAATTAGCCAGGCATCACGGCGCCCGCCTGTGGTCCCAGCTACTCGGAGGCTGAGGTGGGAGAATCACTTGGGCCTGGGAGGTGGAGGCTGCGGTTAGACAAGATCGCGCCACTGCACTCCAGCCTGGGTGACAGAGGAAAACCCTGTCTCAAAAAAAAAAGGATAGCCACCTGGAAGGAACATTTCCTCGCGCCCCCAGAGCCACATCATAGTATCTGCTGCCCCACCAAGAGCACCCCACACCTGGGAGGAACCGAGAAACATCAGCTAGTGCAGCCAGTTTGACCGCCTTAGGTGTCCTCCCAAGCCTCCGTAGTGAATTGTTTTCCTCCTCGCCCAGCTGACTCGATTCTCCCCAGACTTCATCCTACCTACCCAAAAGCAATCCCACTCTATCGCCAGTTTCAGCCTCACACCGTATCTTTTGCTCTGAAGATGAGACTGCCAGACTGCTGAAGAGGGAATAAATGGCCTAACAAATTACCGTAATTTTCTGCAATGTCGTTTACAGCCACCAAAAACATTAGATCCTCCCTCCACCCTCACTCCCCGACCCCTCGCACTGCTTACAGCATTAAAGGTAATTGAGCTTCTTTATTCACGTAAAAACAGCTAGGAGAAAATTTCATTAGTAAGAGAGACCAAGAAATGAGGAAAGGAGCGTGAACTGCAAAGAGAAAAATCCAAATAAAGTGCAAAGTAAAAACAAACTCGGGGACCAAAAAAAAAAAGGCGGGGGGGGGCTTGGCTTCCTGGAGCAGGTTGGTTTTCATATAGAATTTCTCCTGGAGAAAAAAGAAAATGCACAAATTAGTTCTGAGATTCTCGCTACAGTACATCTGTGGAGTTTCAGAAAGGTTTGATGAAGTTCCTCCAGACCGGAACCTTTCCTTTGGAAACTTCTATTATAACTAGAAAATAAAATTGCTAGAGCTGTACTTGTCACCCTTTCAGGCCTGCTCAGCTGGGCAGCTTCCCTGGGCTACTTACTTAGCTCACAGTGTGGAGCTGCCTCCGTCTTCAGCTGCTTCTTCCTCATGGTGCAGAACTAGTTTGACTTTCCCAATGCCAGCTCCTGCCTCTATATATGAAGACAAGTGCGCCTCCCTCAGTTAGATAAAGGGCACTTTTGGGTGCTCTAAGCAACACAGCTTTCTAAAGACGGGCAAGGAATTTCAAGAGGCAAACCACGCCCTCCAAAGCCTAATCAGATTTCATCTTTGACCTGTCGTGAAAAGAGAAGCATTATATATCTGCCACTCCTAGATATTAATTAACAATTTATTGAGTTCAAAAATTTTATTCTAAGATTTCATCTCTGTACCATTTGGCAGGAGCAAGAGTAGGTGGCAAGCCTGTGAGTGCCAGTGGTTGAAAGGGGTGGAGTAAGAAATTGCTTCCCTTCTCTGCTCCTCTTGGAGTGCAGCTGGTTCAGGCTCCACAGGTGCACTAGGACTCTGCTCCTCTGAGACGTGAGGTGAAACCATTAACCCCAAGCCTGATGGTGCACTTGTATTTTCCATATAGGTACGTGCAGCACTGAGGCAATTATGAGGAGTCTCAGAACGTGGGTGGAAATGCTGCCTGCTCTATTATCCCTCGGGATCTAAAGGACCCGCTGGCTTCAGCCTGGTCAATCAGTGATCCACGAGCAGACATCAGAGCCACACAAACTCCGGACTTGGTGCCTGATGGAAAAGAAAAAGAAAGGAAAAAAACCCAGAGACTACAAGAGAGAAGTCCAGGGCAAGCCTAGAATTTCTCAATCTGGGAGGAGGGGAGCTGAAAGAATGGGGAAATTTTGCCTCAGGGAAATAACTTAGACAAAGCTGCATACGAGAAGCATTGGGGTGGCGTAAAATACAGGAGAGAAGAAAACAGTTTCTTTCAGGTAGCAGGCAGTTTTCTAGAAGTTTTCAAGAAAATCTGCTTACTACCATAAAAACATAATAGCTTAGAATGGAAAAGAAAGAAAAGCAGTAATCGATTCAAATAAGTCAATGCAGGCTTCCAGCAAGTGGTTCTGGTTCCTACCTAGAACAACCATTGAGTCAGGAGAAAGAATTATGGATCTCCTGCCCAGGGATCCAGATGAAAGGTCTCTTTGCTTCAGGGCTCTCTTAATCACGAAAGTCAAATAACTACAACTTGACCTGTCTCCTGTCCTTGTTCTACATCAGGTAACTTCCCCAAGGCAAAGCTGTCTCTGCAGATTGGACTGGGGGCCAATTTGTTCCACTTGAAGGGAAAATAGAAGCACCTGTAAAATCACCCACGAACTAAAGTCTTGGCAGGAAAAAGCCTATTTGAGTTTAGGAATTCTTACCCTGGGCAACATAAGGAGACCCCCTCTCTACAAAAAATTTTAAAATTACCTGAGTGTAGTGGAACGTGCCTATGGAACATCCCAGCTTCTTGGGAGGCTGAGGTGGGAGGATCATTTGAGGCTAGGAGGTCAAGGCTGCAATGCGTCATGATCACACCAGAGCACTCCAGCCTCTGCGACAGAGCAAGACCCTGTCTCAAAAAAGTGGGAGTGGAGAAGGGACAAAGAAATCTGTAACTGTTATGAGTGTCAGGTTTAGACTACGCCAAAGGTCATGTTGAGGTCCGGAGGTAGTGGGTGGATGAGCAGAAAGAACACTTGGGGAGCTGTAGACAGGTGAAAGATGATTTTATTCAGCAGCAGCTCTCATCAACAGCTTTCTCACACTGTCTGCCCTGTCTCGACTGCTTAGTCTGGCTCCCACACACAGTTGTGTGCCCCCTGCCTTCAGGGTCAGCAGCTTAACTCTCTGAGCATGAGAAAGCTGAGCTGTGTCCTGGCTCCCCTCTGTCCATCTGCAAAAAACACACTCCATTTTTGCCTTCTTGGTCCCCAATTTATACTTAAGAGTAACTGACAACCTTAATTGAATTTTTATTGTGTACCAAACGCTATATTTAACACTTCACAAGCATTAATCCTTGTAGTAGGCTGGCACAAAAATTCACGCCTGCAATCCCAGCACTTTGGGAGGCCGAGGCAGGCAGATCACTTGAGGCCAGGAGTTTGAGAACAGCCTGGGCAACATAGTGAGACCATGGCTCTACCAAAAAAACAATCCTCATAATAAACTAATGGGGCAGGAAGTATTATTTATTATTATTCTCATTTTGCAAATTAGGAATCTGAGACTTGGAGTATAATTTGCCTAAGGACACAGCTAGTTAGTGGCAAAGCCAGGCTTTGAACACAAATCTGTTAGACCCACGAGCCAAGACTCAACCACCACACCATATTGCCTCCATCTTGTACACCTTAAACAATTCCCTTCCATTCAAAAATTGAGACAAGAATAACAGAGGGTAGTCACAGAAGAACAGAAAACTCCAGGAATTCAAGACTGCAGTGAACTGTGATCATGCAAATGCACTCCAACTTGGGCAACACAGCAAGACCCTGTCTCTGAAAAAAAAAATTAAAAAAAAAAAACAAAAAAAACCACTGTGGATTGCGGCCAGGCACAGTGGTTCACGCCTGTAATCCCAGCACTTTGGGAGGCCAAGGCGGGAAGATCCCTTGAGCTCAGGAGTTTGGGACCAGCCTGGCCAACATGGTGAAACCCTGTTTCTAATAAAAATACAAAAGTTAGCTGGGTGTGGTGGTAGGTGCCTGTAGTCCCAGCCACTTGGGAGGCTCAGGCAGGAGAATTGCTTGAACCCAGGAGGCAGAGGTTGCAGTGAGCTGAGATGGCACCACTTCATTCCAGCGAAAAAAAAAAAAAACTGTAGGTTGCAACCAGAATATTTTTTCTTTTCTTTTTTTTATTAAGAGAGCCCTGAAGCAAAGAGACCTTTCATCTGGGTCCCTGGGCAGGAGATCCATAATTCTTTCTCCTGACTCAATGGTTGTTCTAGGTAGTTGGACACAGCAAGAAAACAGGGTCTCCCTATATTGCCCAGGCTGGTTTCAAACTTCAGGACTCAAGGGATCCACCTGCCTTGGCCTTCCAAAGTGCTGAAATAAAACAGAATTTTTTTTTTTTTTTCCTGAGACAGAGTCTTGCTCTGTCACCCAGGCTAAAATGCAGTGGCACAATCTTGGCTCACTGCAACCTCTGCCTCCCAGGTTCAAGCAATTCTCCTGCCTCAGCCTCCCAAGTAGCTGGGATTACAGGCATCCGCCACCACACCCAGCTAATTTTTGTATTATTAGTAGAGTCGGGGGTTTCACCATGTTGGCCAGGCTGGTCTCGAACTCCTGACCTTGTGATCTGCCCGCCTCAGCCTCCCAAAGTGCTGGCATGACAGGCGTGAGCCACTGCGCCCAGCCAGAATTTTTAAAAAATAGAATAGAAAATATCAGAGAATGTCACAGGCACTAAGGTAGGTATTGTTTTGTGCAACTTTAAGAGTGTGTGCGTGTGTGTGTACATATGTACGGGGTTACTGTAAAATATATTTCTTGGCTGGACACGGTGGCTCTCACCTATAATCTCAGCACTTTGGGAGGCCAAGGCAGAAGAATCACTTGAGCCCAGGAGTTCAAAACCAGCCAGGGCAACATAATGAGATCCTATCTTTACAAAAAATAAAAAATTAGGCCAGGCGCAGTGGCTCACACCTGTAATTCCAGCATTTTGGGAGGCTGAGGTGGGCCGATCACTTGAGCTCAGGAGTTTGAGACCAAGTGGGCAACATGGCAAGACCTCATCTCTAAAAAAAAATACAAAAATTAGCTGGGAGCGGTGGCACATGTCTATAGTCCCAGCTACTGGGGAGGCTGAGGCAGGATAATCACTTGAGCCCGGGAGGCAGAGGTTGCAATGAGCTGAGATCACACCACTGCACTCCAGCCTGGGCAATGGGAGTGAAACCCTGTCTCAAAAAATAAATAAATAAAAATAAAACTTAGCCAGGCATGGTGGTGCAAGACTGTAATCCCAGCTACTCAGGAGGCTGAGGGAGGAAAATTGCTTGAACCCAGGAGGTGGAGGTTGCAGTGAGCCGAGATCACACCACTGCACTCCAGCCTGGGCAATGGGAGTGAAACCCTGTCTCAAAAAAGAAATAAATAAAAATAAAACTTAGCCAGGCATGGTGGTGCAAGACTGTAATCCCAGCTATTCAGGAGGCTGAGGGAGGAAAATCACTTGAACCCAGGAGGTGGAGGTTGCAGTGAGCCGAGATCACACCACTGCACTCCAGCCTGGGCGACAGAGCGAGACTCCATCTCAAAAAAAAAAAAAAAAAATTCAGCCAGGCATGGTAGCCTGCTCCTGTAGTCCCAGCTACTCTGGAGGCTGAGGCAGGAGGATCCCTTGAGCCCAGGAGTTCAAGGCTGCAGTGTGCTATGATTGTGTACTTCACTCCAGCCTGGGTGACAGGGTGAGACCCCATCTCTTTTTTTTTTTTTTGAGACAGAGTCTCACTCTGTCACCCAGGCTGGGGTGCAGTGGCGCAATCTCGGCTCACTGCAACCTCCATCTCCTGGGTTCAAGCGATTCTCCTGCCTCAGCCTCCCTAGCAGCTGGGACTACAGTCTTGCACCACCACGCCTGGCTAATTTTTGTATTTTTAGTAGAGATAGGATTTCACCATATTGGCCAGGCTGGTCTCAAACTCCTGACCTTGTGATCCACCCTCCTTGGCCTTCCAAAGTGCTGGGATTATAGGTGTGAGCCACCGCGCCTGGCCTGAGACCCCATCTCTTAAAAAAAAAAAATTAGCCAGGCTCAGTGGCTCACACCTATAATCTGAGCACTTTGGGAAGCTGAAGCAGGAGGATCCTTTGAGCCCAGGAATTCAAGGTTGTAGTGAGCTATGATTATACCTCTGCACTCCAGCCTGGGTAGCAGAGTGAGACTGTGTTTCAAAAAAAAAAAAATTACTAAATAAAAAAAATATGTATGCCCTACCTCACATAATTGTGTTAAAATCAAGTGATATGTAAATACAAGATTATTTTATAAACTATAAAAATGTTCATAAGTCTTAGGTAAAAACCTGTGTATAATATTAAGTAAACAAGTGAAATTCGACGTAGTAGAAATTATACAGCATTAGGTATGGTTTTGTTTTGTTGTGTTTTGTGATTGTCAATGACAGAAACCCAATTCAAACTGCTTGTGCTCAAAAGGAGCTGAATCACTCACATAAACTGGGAAACCCAACAACACAGCTCACTGTAGGCAGGACTGAAGCTGGGGACCCAGATATCACCAAGTCACTGTCCACCTGTCCCTTTCCTTTTTTCCCTCCCCCACCCCTCCTCCTCCTTTTTTTTTTTTTTTTTTTGTAATAGGGACAGGGTCTCATTTTGTTGCCCAGGCTGATCTCACACTTCTGGTTTCAAGTGATCCTCCTGCCTCAACATCCCAAAATTCTGGGATTACAGGCTAGGGCCACTGCACCAGGCCCTGTCTCTTTCTTTCTATTTCTCACTCTCTAGTCTCTGCTTTAGAATCAGTGTGGTTTTGTTCTCAGGCAGGTTTCCCTGCATGATAGAACAGTGACCACCATCTGCACTGGGCTGACTTGGTCCTTTTTCCTATAGTTCCAGCAAAAGTCCCAGGGAAACTTACTCAGGAGGCTGAGGCAGGAGGAACACATGGGCCCAGGTGGCAGAGGTTGCAGTGAGATTGCACCACTGCACTCCAGCCTGGGCAACAGAGCAAGACTCTGTCTCAAAACAAAAACAAAAACAAAACAAAACAAAACAAAACAGATGAGTAGTGTCCTAGCCTAGACTCCAAGAAGTCTTTCCAGACTAACACAGAAAGCTCTGCCTGCTACCTAGCTTGGGTCATGAGCCAGTCCCAAACCAAAAACAGTGACCATGGGGTGCCTGGGACACAAGCTGATCCTTGGAGGCAGGGGATGGGGTCAGCCCTGCTTGAGTCACCTGAACTGAAAAAGAGGTTGGTGGCGGAGTCTTCTCAAGGGGTAGAGTGAGAGATTCAGAATGATTGCGCTTTTTTTTTAATTTGAGACAGTCTCGTTCTATCACCCAGGCTGGAGTGCAGTGGCATGACCTAGGCTCACCGCAACCTCCACCTCCCAGATTCAAGCAATTCTCCTGCCTCAGCCTCCCAAGTAGCTGGGATTACAGGTGCCCGCCATCACGCCTGGCTAATTTTTGTATTTGTTTTGTTTTGTTTTGTTTTTTGAGACAGAGTTTCACTCTTTCGCCCAGGCTGGAGTGCAGTGGCACTATCTCAGCTCACTGCAACCTCTGCCTTCTGGTTTCAAGTGATTCTCCTGCCTCAGCCTCCCAAGAAGCTGGGATTACAGGTGCCCACCACCATGCCTGTCTAATTTTTGTATTTTTAGGAGAGACAGGGCTTCACCATGTTGGCCAGGCTGGTCTCGAACTTCTGACCTCGTGATCCACCCGCCTTGGCCTCCCAAAGTGCTGGGATGACAGGCGTGAGCCACCGTGCTGGGCCTAATTTTTGTATTTTTTTGGTAGAGACAGGGTTTCGCCATGTTGGCCAGGCTGGTCTCGAACTCCTGACCTCAGGTGATCCGCCCACCTTGGCCTCCCAAAGTGCAGGCGAAAGCCACCCCGCCCGGCCTATGACTGTACTTCTAATGCTGAATAGGATTAGTCTGGAAAGACTTCTTGGAGTCTAGGACACTACTGATCTTGCTGTTAGTTTCTTCTGTTTAATTTTCTCATATGCCAATCAATGCAGTAAGGATACACAACATATATGTTCATTTAATTTAGTTTCATTCATTTAACAAGTGCACTATTTGTAGAGAATCTACTATGTTCCAGGCACTGATTCTGGGCAGTGGGATATAGCAATGATAAAGACATAAAAAGTTCCTGTTCTCTGAAAACCTATATTCTGTGGGGCAGACAGATAACAACCAGTCAATAAGTATACATCGATAAGTACAGATCATTAAATTTTATTAAGAAACAAATTTAAAAATCAGGAAATGGAGCAGCAAGAGCTATAGGTGGGAGATCAGGACTATTTCAGAAGAGATGGTTAAATACCTCGCTCAGTGACTTTTGCTTTTTTTAAAAATTTATTTATCTTATTTTTTGAGACAGAGTCTAGCTCTGTCACCCAGGCTGGAGTGCAGTGGCGTGATCTTGGTTCACTGCAACCTCCGCCTCCTAGGTTCAAGCGATTCTCCTGCCTCAGCCTCCTGAGTAGCTGGGATTACAGGTGTGGGCCACCACACCCGACTAATTTTTATATTTTTTTTATTTTAGTAGAGATGGGGTTTCACCACGTTGGCCAGGCTGGTCTCGAACTCCTGACCTCGTGATCCGCCCGCCTCAGCCTCCCAAAGTGCTGGGATTACAGGCGTGAGCCACCGCGCCCGGCCACTTTTCGTTTTGTTTTTTTGAGAGAGAGTCTCACTCTTACCCAGGCTGGAGGGCAGTGGTGCGATCTCAGCTCACTGCAACCTCTGCCTCCTGGGTTCAAGCAATTCTCCTGCCTCCCTGAGTAGCTGGGATTACAGGCGCATGCCACCACGCCTGGGTAACTTTTGTATTTTTAGTAGAGATGGGGTTTCACCATGTTGCCCAGGGTGGTCTCAAACTCCTTACCTCAAGTGATCCACCCACCCTGGCCTCCTAAAGTGCTGGAATTACAGGTGTGAGCCACTGCATCCAGCCCATGTACATTTCTTAATGAATATATATGAAATATGTTAACCTTTTTTTCTACATTGAAACAATTTTTATGACAGTGATATCAAACTGCAAAATCCTTGAGGCCTTTCTAATATTGATTCAGCTAGGTAAGACATTTATGAGTCTTGCTGAATGTGCAAATGCATTTAAATTGAGAGCACAGCCGGGTGCAGTAGCTCACACCTGTAATCCCAGCAGTTTGGGAGGCCGAGGTGGGGGATCACCTGAGGTCAGGAGTTGGAGACCAGCCTGACCAACATGGTGAAACCCCATCTCTACTAAAAATACAAAAATTAGCTGGGCGTGATGGCGGGCCCCTGTAATCCCGGCTTCTAGGGAGGCTGAGGCAGGAGAATCTCTTGAACCTGGGAGGTGGAGGTTGTGGTGAGCCAAGATCACACCATTGCACTCCAGCCTGGGGGACAGAGTGAGACTCCATCTCAAAAATTAAAAAATAGTAAAAATAAATAAATAAATTGAGAGCACTTTGAGGCAAGGGCTTCCTTTCTTTTATAGGAACTGAACACAGAGGAAGCTCAGTAAATGGTGCTAGTGGAACAACGGGGGTACCACAGTGAATATCAATACTGATGAGAGGGCTCCCAGGTGACCCTGCCAAAGCTGGGTGGGGAAAATTTTCCTCAAAGAGTTTCCTTAACTCTGTCCTTTTGCTCTAATTGCTGTGGACGTGCCAGGCAGCACAAAGTGACTCCTGAGGGTGGTTCCTGCTGATGCTGGGTAAAGGTCCACTTATTGAGAGCTAAGTGCTAACACAAAGTAAAAACTCCTCTGATTTCAAGCGTTAGTGAGGCTTATGTTGCTTGGAGGAGAAAAAGCTTGGAGTGGGGCACATGTGTGGAGGGTGGAAAAGGAGAGGATGGGAGAAGTCAGAAGAGACCCACCCTACCTAGTTGATTGATGACAGTTTCCCTGAAGTTGGAACCCCTATAACAAATACATACTAGGCACTGCTTGTCACCCAGTGATGCCTTTATCCTTGAATTGCACCGACTTTGATGTGTTTGATGTTAATTCTTTACTATATACAGTAGTTCTAGATTGCTCTTTTTTATTGTTATATGGTTTGTCCTTTGCTTATCTGTTTTATTAATTTTCAGAGTATAAATTCTTAGACTATATTTGTGAGTAATACATTCTAAATTTAGTTCAGTGTCTACCTTAATTGCCCATTGCAAGCAATCACTGATGAAAACTTTTCTGTTTTTTGTTTGTTTGTTTGTTTTTAAGACAGAGTCTCACTCTGTCACCCAGGATGGAATACAGTGGCATGATCTCAGCTAACTGCAACCTCCCGGGTTCAAGCAATTCTCCTGCCTCAGCCTCCCAAGTAGCTGGGATTACAGGTGCATGCCACCATGCCCGGCTAATTTTTGTATTTTTAGTAGAGACAGGCTTTCACCATGTTGGCCAGGCTGGTCTCAAACTTCTGACCTCAGGTGATCCGCCCGCCTTGGCCTCCCAAAGGGCTGGAATTACAGGCGTGAGCCACCGCACCCGGCCTGATAAAAGTTCTTTGATGATGCTTTTTGATGACTGCAATTACGAAAATCAAAGGCTACTTCTTGGCTGGGCACTGTGACTCACGCCTGTATTCCCAACACTTTGGGAGGCCGAGGAGGGCGTATCCCCTGAGCCCAGGAGTTTGAGACCAGCTGTGCAACATGGTGAAACTCCATCTCTACTAAAAATACAAAAATTAGCTGGGCGTGGTGGTATACTCCTGTACTCTGTCTCTTAAAAAAAAAAAAAGCTACTTCTTGTAAGTTTAGAATACTGCTCCTTCTCTGGAGATACTAGTCTCCTCTTCAAGTCGTCTCTCACAAACTGATTTCAGGTGGACTCTCCTGAAACCTTTCAGTTTGATGGTCAGGAGATCCGGGTACTAATCTTAGATTCACCAACAACTTATGTGTAACTCTGCTTCAGTTTCACAATCTTCTGGAAAAAAAAAAACAGGAAAAAAAAGCACATAGGATTCTCTTTACCTCTTCTTTCCCACTTGCTTCTTTTTTGTTTCTTTGTTTTTTGAGACGGAGTCTCACTCTATCACCCAGGATGGAGTGCAGTGGCTCGATCTCAGGTCACTGAAACATCTGCCACCCAGGTTCAAGCAATTCTCCTGCCTGAGCCTCCCAAGTAGCTGGGATTACAGGGGCCTGCCACCATGCCCGGCTAATTTTTGTATTTTTAGTAGAGATGGGGTTTCACCATGTTGGCCAGGCTGGTCTTGAACTCCTGACCTCGTAATCCACCTGCCTCAGCCTCCCAAAGTGCTGGGATTACAGGCATGAGCCACTGCGCCCAGCCCTCCCACTTGCTTCTTTAAAGGCCTTCAGTGAACCAAGATCACCACTGCACTCCAGCCTGGTGACAGAGCGAGACTCTGTCTCAAAAAAAAAAAAATAAGGCCTTTGAAGAGCTATTCTAAGCCTGGGGCCTTTTATATTCCCATTCTCTTCAAGAAAAAGACTCTGAGGGAGGAGATTAGAAGCAGAGAGTCCCAAAGATGGTGAAGAATCACATAATGAGGTGCTGAAGTATCAGAAGACAGAAAAGGAATAGGCAAAAATAAACTCCAGGGCAATTAAATATCTAAAGTTGTAAAAACAAAACAAAACAAAACGCCAACCAACTTCAAAATTATCTGGTGCTCACTTTGGCAGCACATATGCTACAACTGGAACGATACAGAGATTAGCATGGACTCTGTGCAAGGATGACACGCAAATTCATGAAGCATTCCATATATATTTTTTTAAATTTATTTTTAAAGGCTGAGCACAGTGGTTCACACCTGTAATCCCAGCACTTTGGGAGGCTGAGGCAGGCAGATCACTTGAGTCCAGGAGTGCGAGACCAGCCTGAGCAACATGGTGAAACCCTGTCTCTACAAAAAATACAAAAATTAGCCAGGCATGGTGGTGCATGCCTGTAGTCCCAGCTACCTGAGAGGCTGAGGCAGGAGGGCCGTTTGAGCCCAGGATGTGGAGGTTGCAGTGGGCTGAGATTGCACCATTGCAGTCCAGCTTAGGTGACAGAGTGAGACCTTGTCTCAAAAACAACAACAAAATTATTTGAAAAAATATATAGTATTTTTATACTCAAGATAAAATTTTAACAATAAAATTATGAAAAAGCAGAAGTAAAAATGGACCATTCTGATTAAATTGACTATTAAAAATATTTAAAACTCCCATCTAAAAAACTTTTTTTTCTTTCTTTTTTTTTTTTTTGGACACAAAGTCTCACCCTGTCGCCCAGGCTGGAGTGCAGTGGCCCAATCACAGCTCACTGCAGCCTTGACCTCCTGGGCTCAGGTGATCCTCCCACCTCAGCCTCCCAAGTAGCTGGGACTACAGGCACATGCCACCATGCCTGGCTAATTTTTTCCAAATTAAACTGACAATGATATTTGTTTCACATCTACAGGACCATCAATAATCTAAAATTCTGACCATTTCAATTGTCAGTGAGGATATGGAAAAACTAGGACTCTGATATCCTGTAAAACTGATACACCCACTTTGGAGAGCAACTTGATAATATCTACTCAAGTTGAAAATGCACTTATTCTTTGATCTAGAAAGTCTACTTCCAGATAAATGCCTTAGAGCATTGTTTTTCCATCCATTAGTGAGTCATAAAATCAATGTAGTGAGTCATGTCCAGCATTTTACAAAAATGAAATAGGACAGAATGCAATAGAGTAGGAAACAGAGTGCATATAGCAAGGGCAGGTATTATTTTGTTAAATTTTGTTAAATTTTTATTTCATCTATGAACTGGGTCTTAATATAAAACATATTTCCATAGTGGTTTCAAAAAAAAAACCTCTAAAAACATTCCTTCATAGAAACTCTCATCCATTAGCACTAGGAGACCTGTTGGAGGATATTCCCTGAAATGTAGTGTTTGTAATAATGAAACACTAAAAACAATGTAAATGTCAATCAGCAGCAAATGGATAAGCAAATTGGGGTGTATTCATGTGATGGAACACCATTCAGCAAGCTAAATGAATGAACTTGCTGGGCCAGTGGCTCACACACGTAATCCCAGCACTTTGGGAGGCTGAGGTGGGTGGATCACCTGAGGTCAGGAGTTTGAGACCAGCCAGGTCAACATGGCAAAACCCTGTCTCTAATAAAAATACAAAAATTAGCCTGGTGTGGTGGCATGTGCCTGTAATCCCAGCTACCCAGGAGGCTGAGGCAGAAGAATCGCTTGAACCCGGGAGGTGGAGGTTGCAGTGAGCGAAGATCATGCCACTGCACTCCAGCCTGACAGAGCAAGACTCCATCTCAAAAGAAAAGAATAAAAATTTAAAAAATTGAGAAAATAAAATAAATCAATGAACTTAATCTAGATGAACAAATTATGAAAACAAAGTTAAGGAAACAAAACAAGATGCAGGAAAATAAGTGCCACATGAAACAAATTACATGAATTTTTAAAACATTAAGAAATACCATATATATGTAAATGTTCATATGTATGTATATGTATGTGTGTATAGATGTATGTATGTATATATGTATGTGTGTGTAAATACATCATAGATAGATAGATAGATATTCAAAGAATTAAAAGCAGACTAGGCTGGGCACAGTGGCTCATGCTTGTAATCCCAGCACTTTGAGAGGCCGAGGCAGGCGGACCACTTGAGGTCAGGAGTTCGAGACCAGACTGGCCAACATGGCAAAACCCCGTCTCTACTAAAAATACAAAAATTAGCCAGGCATTGTGGTACGGGCCTGTAGTCCCAGCTACTCAGAGGCTAAGGCAGGAAAATCGCTGAAACCCAGGAGGTGGAGGTTGCAGTTAGCCGAGATTGTGTCACTGCACTGCAGCCTGAGAGACAGAGTGAGACTCTGTCTCAAAAAATAAAACAATTAAAAATTTTTTAAAAATGAAAGCAGGCTAATATAAAAGTGATGCCTAAAGGGAAGGAGAAAAGGAAGAGAATTGGACTTGGAAGGCGAAAATAGGTATGATACTATTTATTCATTTTGGGTAGTGGATACATAGAGGAATGTTATAGTATTCTTTCTTATTATCCTTTTAAAACATTTTTAATACATACAAAAGAAATAGGATTAGGTGGGTTTTTGGGAATTAGGTTTTACTCTTGCTCAGAGAGTATCATAAAACTGTATTAACCATTGGTTATTAAGACCCTTGGCCAGGGCTGGGCGCGGTGGCTCATGCCTGTAATCCCTGCACTTTGGGAGGCCAAGGTGGGTGGCTCACCTGAGGTCAGAAGTTCGAAACCAGCCTGGCCAACATGATGAAACACTATCTCTACTAAAAATACAAAAAATTAGCTGGGTGTGGTGGTGGGTGCCTGTAATCCCAGCTACTCAAGAGGCTGAGGCAGAAGAATTGCTTGAGCCCAGAGGGCGGAAGTTGCAGTGAGCCAAGATGGTGTCACTGCACCCAGCCTGGGCAACAAGAGTGAAACTGTCTCAAACAAAACAAAACAAAACAAAACCCTTGGCAGGGCTGGGCGCAGCGGCTCATGCCTGTAATCCCAGCACTTTGGGAGGCCGAGGCAGGTGGATCACTTGAGTTCAACACCAGCCTGGGCAACAGGCCAGGCTAGAAACCCTGTCTCTACTAAAATAAAATTAGCCAGTCGGGCATGGTGGTACATGACCTGTAGTCCCAGCTACTTGGGAGGCTGAGGCACCAGAATCACTTGAACTCAGGAGGTGTAGGTTGCAGTGAGCTGATATTCAGACACTGCGCTCCAGCCTGAGCAACAGAGCCAGACGCTGTCTCAATAAATAAATAAATAAATAAATAAATAAATAAATAAATAAAACCCTTGGCCGGGTTCGGTGTGGTTCATGCCTGTAATCCTGGCAATTTGGGAGACTGAGGTAGGAGGGTTGCTTGAGGCCAGGAGTTTGAGACTGACCTGGGCAACATAGTGAGGCCCTGTCTCTACAAAAAAATTAAAACTCACTTAAAAAAAAAAAATCCCTCTTTAAGACTGGGCCCAGTGGTTCACACCTGTAATCCTAGTCCTCTGGGAGATCAAGGTAGAAGAATCCCTTGAGGCCAGGAGTTTAAGACCAGCCTGGGCAACATGGCAAGACCACCTCTCTATAAACAGATTAAAATACAAACAAAAACTCTTTCATTCTGGTATTTTCCCCCCAGTTCCTTGGGAAGAATAACTGTCCCGAATCAGCTTGTCAAATTTAGTGAATTAGTAACTAAAAGTGGCAAATCACTGCAGTTATTACCTCTGCTACAAAAAGTAACTTTACCTTTCCCTAAGGTTGCATTCTTCTGTATCTTTGCACATATTGTTCCTTCTTTCTTCCTAGAAATGGTACTCCCAGTGATACTTGGGTTTGGGGGCTCCAATCTTGTGCCATTTATTCCTACTACTTGTCTGCCAAGCAATCTCCAATTGACTCTCCACAACCTACTTCAAATCTGACTTTTCTTCACCTGGAAGCACCACTACTGCCACCACCATCAGAATTTATAAATTTACAGCCAGGCGCAGTGGCTCACACCTGTCATCCCAGCTACTCAAGAGGCTGAGGCAGGGAGAAGTGCTTGAACCCAGGAGGCAGAGGTTGCAGTGAGCCGAGATCACACCATTGCACTCCAGCCTGGGTGACGGAGCGAGACTCTGTCTAAAAAAACAAAAAATTATGAATTTACTACTCCTTCGACTTTTTTTTTTTTTTGAGACAGAGTCTCACTCTGTTGCCCAGGCTGGAGTGAAGTGGTGTGATCTCGGCTCACTATAATCTCCACCTCCCGGGTTCAAGCGATCCTCCCACCTCAGCCTCTAGGGTAGCTGGGATTATGGGCAAGAACCACCACGCCTGGCTAATATTTGTATTTTTGGTAGAGACGGGGTTTCACCACGTTGGTCAGGCTGGTCTCAAAGTCCTGACCTCAAAGATCTTCCCGCCTTGGCCTCCCAAAGTGCTGAGATTACAGGTGTGAACCACTGCACCCAGCTGCACATTTTAATGTAAGGCAATGCCTTATGTTTCCCAAGGAGAAGAACTAAAAGATAGTTTTTGGCCAACCTTTTATGAAGTAGTCAGATGTCTACTTTAAACACCTACTTAGTGGAAAATGTAAGTCTAATATTATTTAGCAACACATATTTTAAATCACATATAAAACATTTATTTAGAAATAATGCTTTTTCAGTCAAATTTTATATCATAATTTTATTCAAATCATCAATGTCATCATCATTCACGCCACTTTTATCGTTAACTAGCCCCATTTGCAGAGCAAGACATCCTTACATGTATCTAAGTTGAGGACAGTTTTTTTTTTTTTTAGTCCATGCTGTGTTTGTATGTTCTTGGCTTATACAATATAATTTCTGTTTGTTTGTTTGTTTGTTTTTGAGATGGAGTTTTGCTCTTGTTGCTCAGGCTGGAGTGCAATGGCGTGATCTCGGCTTACTGCAACCTCCACCTCCCGGGTACAAGTGATTCTCCTGCCTCAGCCTCCCGAGTAGCTGGGATTACAGGCATGCACCACCACGCCCGGCTAATTTTGTATTTTTAGTAGAGATGGGGGTTTCTCCTTGTTGGTCAGGCTGGTCCCAAACTCCTGACCTCAGGTGATCCACCCGCCTCAGCCTCCCAAAGTGCTGAGATTACAGGTATGAGCCACTGCGCCCGGCATGTTTTTTGTTTTTTGGGTTTTACTGAAATGGATTCTGGGTTTGTCACCCAGGCTGGACTGCAGTGGTGCGATCTCAGCTCTCTGCAACCTCCGTCTCCCAGGTTCAAGCGATTCTCCTGCCTCAGCCTCCCGAGTAGCCAGGATTACAGGTGCCTGCCACCTCACCCAGCTAATTTTTGTATTTTTAGTAGAGACAGGGTTTCACCATATTGGCCAGGCTGGTCTCGATCCGCCTGCCTTGGCTTTTCAAAGTGCTGGTATTACAGCATGATCCACTGTGCCTAACCCTTTCTGGTTTTTTGTTTTGTTTTCTTGAGATGGAGTCTCCCTCTGTCACCCAGGCTGGAGTGCAGTGGCATGATCTCGGCTCACTGCAACCTCCCCCTCCCGGGTTCAAGTGATTCTCCTGCCTCAGCCTCCTGAGTAGCTGGGATTACAGGTGCACACCACCACGCCTGGCTAATTTTTGTATTTTTAGTAGAGACGGGATTTCACCATGTTGGTCAGGCTGGTCTCAAACTCCTGACCTCGTGATCCGCCCACCTTGGCCTCCCAAAGTGCTGGGATTACAGGCATGAGCCACTGTGCTCAGCCTCTGTAGTTTTTATTTTATTTTTGAGATGAAGTCTCACTCTGTCACCCAGGCTGGAGTACAGTGGCATGATCTCAGCTCACTGCAACCTCCACCTCCCGGGTTCAAGCGATTCTCCTGCTTCAGCCTCCAGAGTAGCTGGGATTACAGGCGTGTGCCACCACGCCCAGCTAATTTTTGTATTTTTGGTAGAGACGTGGTTTCACTATCTTGCCCAGGCTGGTCTCGAACTCCTGACCTCAAGTGATCATCCTCCTCAGCCTCCCAAAGTGCTGGGATTACAAATGTGAGCCACTGCGCTTGGCCATATTCATTTAATAAATATTTAATAAGCCCCCCTTGTGTGCCAGGGACTGGAATACAGTGAGCTTAGACTCCTGTGGGGAAGATAGCCATGAAATGTATAATGACACAGCTAATTAATTATGATGTTAAGTACTATGAAAAATAAGTATAGCTAGCTACAAAGTGAGTAACAGGAACCTCAGTCTGTGGGGTTAAGAGTTTCCTGTAACAGAGCTGTTTATATACAGTGCAGCACTAACTCATATGCCCAGCCTGCCTGGGTTCAAATTCTGACTCAATCTTGAGCAGATTATTGAACCTCATTTTCCTCATGTATAAAGTGGAGCTAGGTCTGGCTTAGTGACTCACACCTATGTGAACCCAAAATATCTGAGACAGGTCTCAATCAATCTAGAAAGTTTATTTTGCCAAGGTCAAGGACATGACACAGCCTTAGGAGGACCTGATGACACGTGCCCAAGGTGGTTGTGGCACAGCTGGGTTTTTCTTTTTTCTTTTTTTTTTTTGAGACAGAGTTTCGCTCTTGTTGCTCAGGCTGGAGGCAATGGCGTGATCTCGGCTCACCGCAACCTCTCCCTCCTGGGTTCAAGCAATTTTCCTCTCTCAGCCTCCTGAGTAGCTGGGATTACAGGTGTATGTCACCATGCCCAGCTAATTTTTGTTTTTTTTTTTTCTTTTTGAGATGGAGTTCCGTTCTTGTTGCCCAGGCTGGAGTGCAGTGGCGCAATCTCAGCTCACCACAACCTCCGCCTCCCGGGTTCAAGCGATTCTTCTCCCTTGGCCTCCTGAGTAGTTGGGATTACTGGCATACGCCACCAAGCCTGGCTAATTTTGTATTTTTAGTAGAGATGGGGTTTCTCCATGTTGGTCAGGCTGGTCTTGAACTCCCGACCTCAGGTGATCCACCTGCCTTGGCCTCCCAAAGTGCTGGGATTACAGGCATGGACCACTGTGCCAAGCCTAAGTTTTGTATTTTTAGTAGAGACGGGGTTTCATCATATTGGTCAGGCTGGTCTTGAACTCCTGACCTCAGGTGATTTGCCTGCCTCAGCTTCCCAAAGTGCTGGGATTACAGGTGTGAGCCACTGTGCCCAGTCCACAGCCTTTTGTTTGTTTGTTTTTTGAGACACAGTCTCACTCTGTTGCCCAGGCTGGAGTGCAATGGTGTGATCTCAGCTCACTGCAACCTCCACCTCCCAAGTTAAAGTGATTCTCCTGCCTCAGCCTCCTGAGTAGCTGGAGCTGGGATTATAGGCACGCACCACCATGCCCGGCTAATTTTTGTATTTTTAGAAGAGATGGGGTTTCACCATGTTGGCCAGGATGGTCTTGATCTCCTGACCTCGTGATTCGCCCGCCTCGGCCTCCCAAAGTGCTGGGATTACAGGCGTGAGCCACCGCGCCCAGTCGGAAACCTGAAAGGTTTTATAAAGAGAAATGACAAGCTTAGATTTGCAATTTTAAAAGTTCTCTCTGGCTACATACAACATGGAGAACTGGTTGGAGGGAGGACAAAACATATGGCAGGGAAACCAGTAAAGAGGCTGCTGTAGAAGTGGTGACCAGAGGCTTGCAGCTTAGCCTAGGGTGGTGGCAGAGAAGATAGAAGGAAGCTGGCTGATTGAAGAACAGCTAGAAGATAGAACCAACAAGATGCGTGTGTGTGTGTGTGTGTGTGTGTGTGTGTGTGTGTGTGTGTGTGTGTAGCGGGGGAAAGGGGGAAGAGGCCTAAACACTAAATAAATATCTCAGGAAAGGGCTGGGTGCAGTGGCTTAAGTCTGTAATCCCAGCACTTTGGGAGATCAAGGCAGGGGAATTGCTTGAGTCTAGGAGTTCAAGATCAGCCTGGCTAATGTGGCAAATCTCTATCTCTACTAAAAACACAAAAATTAGCTGGGCGTGGCGGCATGCGCCTGTAATCCCAGCTACTTGGGAGGCTGAGGTGAGAGGACCACTTGAGCCCAGGAGATCAAGGCTGCAGTGAGCCATGATGGGGCCACTGCACTCTAGCCTGGGCGACACAGCGAGACCCTATGAAAGAAAGAAAGAGAGAAAGAGAAAGAAAGAGAGGAAGGAAAGAAAGAAAAGGAAGGAAAGGAAGGAAGAGAAAGAAAGAAAAGTCTGAGGAATGACCTGTGTTCCTGCCACATTCTTTCATTGCATGAAATGCCTTCCCCTCTACTCCATCCTTTCAGACACAGTTCCTTCCTATTTTCTCCACAAAATTCTGATTTTGTCTCCTTCTTTCCAAGAGAGTTCCAGAATTTTAGAGCTGAACATTCTTGAGTAGTTGACATGACTCAGAAGCTACCTGAAGATGGCTGGGCACGGTGGCTCACGCCTGTAATCCCAGCACTTTGCGAAGCTGAGGTGGGCAGATCACCTGAGTTCAGCAGTTCGAGACTAGCCTGGCCAACATGGTGAAACCACGTCTCTACTAAGAATACAAAAAGTGGACTGGGTGTGGTGGCTCACACCTCTAATCCCAGCACTTTGGGAGGCCGAGGTGGGAGGATCACAAGGTCAGGAGATCGAGACCATCCTGGCTAACATGGTGAAACCCCGTTTCTACTAAAAATACAAAAAATTAGCCAGGTGTGGTGGTGGGCACCTGCAGTCCCAGCTACTCGGGAGGCTGATGCAGGAGAATGGTGTGAACCCGGGAGGCGGAAGTTGCAGTGAGACGAGATTGCACCACTGCACTCCAGCCTGGGCAACAGAGCGAGACTCTGTGTCAAAAAAAAAAAAAAAGAATACAAAAGTTGTCTGGGCATGGTGGCAGGTGCCTGTAAACCCAGCTACTCGGGAGGCTGAGGCAGGAGAATCACTTGAATCCGGGAGATGAAGGTTGCAGTGAGCTGAAATTGTGCCACTGCACTCCAGCCTGGGTGACAGAGTGAGACTCTGTCTCCAAAAAACAAAAACAAAAACAAAAAACTACCTGAATATGAAGACCACGTCTTAGTCAACTTTTCTTTTTTTTTTGAGACAGTCTCACTCTGTTGCCCAGGCTGGAGTGCAGTGGTGCGATCTTGGCTCACCTCAACCTCCGCCTCCTGGGTTAAAGCGATTCTCCTGCCTCAGCCTCCCAAGTAGCTGGGATTACAGGCGCCCACCACCACATCCGGCTAATTTTTGTATTCTTAGTAGAGACGAGGTTTCACCATGTTGTCCAGGCTGGTCTCGAACTCCTGACCTCGGGTAATCAGCCCGCTTCGGCCTCCCAAAGTGCTGGGATTACAGGCATGAGCCACGGCGCCCAGCCGTCTTAGTCAACTTTCTATCCCGTCCACCCCATCTACCCAACACTTGTGAAGATCCAGGGCCATCTTTTAAAACTTTTCCTCTGACTGCACGAGTGGTACAGTCATTAATAACCTGTGCTAATATAAAGCTCTGTGACCCATAAAGCATTATACAGATGTGGGAGCTTTCACAGCTGTATTCTCTTTGGATCCTCAAAGATTTCTTATAAAGTAGGTACTATTATAAGGGAAATAAACTCAGAGCTAAAGTGACATATCCAAGGTAACATTCACTAAAACAAACGTCAATGCCAAGATTGAACCTATATCCAGGGAACCCACATGGGATGCTCTACCACCTTCCATGAAGAATAAATATTCATATATATCCAAGAGGACTGTTAATTCTTGGAGGCAGTTAAGTACCACTTCTGGGAATCCTTCTTAGTTTCAAGTATGACTCTATTCAAACATGTTTACTGAGCACCTACTATGTGCTAAGTAAGGCACCTAGTGTTGGAGGTGCAGCAATGAACAAGGCAGAGAAGATGCTTACCCTCATTCTAGTTCAGGGAGCTGTCAAACAAGGACACAAATACATTAACACTGTAAGTGATAGATGCTACAAAGAAAATACAAGGCCGGGTGCAGTGGCTCACGCCTGTAATCCCAGCACTTTGGGAGGCCAAGGCTGGCGGATCACTTGAGGCCAGGAGTTGAAGACCAGCCTGACCAACATAGTGAGATCCCGTCTCTACTAAAAATACAAAAATTAGCCGGGCGTGGTGGCGGACGCCTGTAATCCCAGATACTCGGGAGGCTGAGGCAGGATAATCGCTTGAACCCAGGAGGCGGAGGCTGCAGTGAGCCAAGATCGCGCCACTGCACTCCAGCCGGGGCGACAGAGCAAAACTGTCACAAAAACAAAACAACAAAACAAAACAAAACAGAGTAACATGAGAATAAGTGTGAAGTGTGTCCTTTTCGCCGGCACTGCTTCAGATAGGGTGGTCACAGAAATCCTCTCAGAATAGTAACATTTAAGTTGAGACAGAGCTTGGTCTTCGGTAGGTGCTTAACGAAAACCATTTTCCCACAAACTTAGTTCTGGAAACGACAAAGAGAGGAAAAAGTGTACTCAGTCCGCACAGGGGCCGCTCCCAGGCCTCCAACCTTCGCCGCCAGACTCACTGGAAAGTGGACAGTTCCCGGCCTATCCACGCCGGCACCATTAGAGGGCGCCGCGGGTCCTCCCAGCCCCAGGCACTGGCAAACTGACATCTGCTACCTAACAGTCGAGGCTCCGACGCCCCGAGTCCAGGCAGAGGGCAAGGGCGGCGCTGGGAAGCCCTGAGGCCCTAAGGAATCGCGGAGGGTCACTGGGCGCCTCAAGGAGAGGGTGCCCTCCGCATCGCAAACCCACACCAGTGGCATAAGAACTCGCTCCCTCTGGGACACCCTGTTTCCGGCGCCTTTAAACCTGGAAGTACTGCTGTGTCCAATCCTGGCCCTCCTTCCGCACTTAGTCTTTGAGTCCTTCCCTCTCCTGGCTTGTGCTGGAGCCAAGCAGGCTATGGCTACCAATCAGCGCTCAGAAAAGACGCATGCGTCTTCGAACGAACGCGACGTACGGTTAACTTTGACCCAAAGACAACCTCTTCTCTCCCGCTTCCCTCGCTGTGAAGATGGCGCTCTCCAGGGTGTGCTGGGCTCGGTCGGCTGTGTGGGGCTCGGCAGTCACCCCTGGACATTTCGTCACCCGGAGGCTGCAACTTGGTCGCTCTGGCCTGGCTTGGGGGGCCCCTCGGTGAGGGACCTGTAGCGAGAAAAGCATTTTTGACGTCCAGACTCTTCCAGTGTCTCAACCTTGCTTGCATTCTGTCTCTTAATTCTCAGAGTTCCACGCCTTGGCCCTGGAATTTTTATTCTGTTCAGGATTCAAACTCCGATCCCCACTAGTGACCCGGCTTCCTGACCCTCTGTACTCTCAGTGCCCCTTATTGTCTGGTTTCCCCGCGTGTCCTGAGCTCATCTTTCAGCCTCAGTTTTTCGGCTCAGGTTTTACCGCTGCTATCTCGATTCCACCTCTTTCTGACTTAGCCTGCAGTTCAAATTGTCCCACAGGCATTGCGCTCTCTCCAGAGGCATACCCTGAGTTCCTTTCCTGCCTGGCCTTTGCCTGATTTGTGTTTCACAGTCTGATTGCCTATCTCTTCTTGACCCCAAGACCTTCCTTGGATTTCAGAAGTGTCAAGCCTTGGGATACAATCTCCGAGACTCCTGCTTTACATTAGGGACTCAAGGCGTGAGGGAGCTTCTAGGACTGATTCCCAGATAGTCTCTTTGATCTTCCTTGTAGGTCTTCAAAGCTTCACCTTTCTCCAAAGGCAGATGTGAAGAACTTGATGTCTTATGTGGTAACCAAGACAAAAGCGATTAATGGGAAATACCATCGTTTCTTGGGTCGTCATTTCCCCCGCTTCTATGTTCTGTACACAATCTTCATGAAAGGTAAAAACGAAACTATAATAGAAATTCCGGAATCAGCTCTTGGGCAGGGTCAAAGAGTTAGCATAAATAAGATCATTTGCAGGTTCTGCTATGGGGATGTGAGCCGAGATATATTTCATAAATGCCTGCGCCTTAAACTAATTCTTATAAATTAGCACTTCTTGAGAATGTTTCTAGAAAGATGTTATGAGAAACAACTTATGACAGCAACATGAGGGAGGGAGAATATAGGTATGTTCTCGTACTTTCTTAACCACACACCTGGCTATAGTAGAAATTTTTTGCCTTGCACACAGCAGGGATCTGTGGCTGTATAGACCTGCCCTGTGATTTATCAGTTGACTTATCCATAGGAAAATGAGGTCTAACCCTTGTTATGAATCTAAATTAGGTAGTATGTTGTAGTGGCAATAGCACTACATAATACTTGGTTTCTAAATGTTTTATTTCAAATCAGAGATCCTTAGTTACTAGGAGAAGATATGTATCGTGTCAAGTGTCTACTCTGGAGCCAGATTGCCTGATTCAAATCCCAGTTCGTCACTGTGTGATTGGACTAATTAATTAACCCCTCTTTCCTTGGTTTTCTTATGTGTAAAATGGGAGTAATGGAACCTACCTATCACATGGTTATGAAGATTTTAAAAATTGATACATGTAAAGTACCTAGAACAGGTCCTGATCCCTAGTAAGTGCCAAGTAAATGTTAAGTTATTTTCATCTAAATGTTACCTAACAATATTATAGGTTGGTGCAAAAGTAATTGCGGCTTTTGGCTTTCAGTGGCAAAAACCACAATTGCTTTTGCACCAAATCTATAATATGCTCTATGCTTTTATCATAACACTATAATAAACTACATTGTCAAATCTGAACATTATCATAATTACTAGCTTCATGGACTTGAAAAATTACTTATCCTTAATTTGTAGAGATAAAATTGGCTGCTTTTTCTGTTTTCATGTAGATAAATAGGATCAAATGAGAGAAAGGGATGAAAGCATGTGTTTGTTTTTAAGCTTTTTATTATGAATTTTTTTTTTTTTTTGAGTCTCACTGTGTCGCCCAGGCTGGAGTGCAATGGCATGATCTCGGTTCACTGCAACCTCTGCTTCCCGGGTTCAAGCAATTCTCCTGCCTTAGCCTCCCAAGTAGCTGGGAATACAGGCGCCTGCCACCACACCAGGCTAATTTTTTTATTTTTAGTAGAGGTGGGGTTTCACCATATTGGCCAGGGTGGTCTCGAACTCCTGACCTCGTGATCCGCCTGCCTCGGCTTCCCAAAGTGCTGGGATTACAGGCTTGAGCCACCGCGCCCGGCCAACTATTATGGAAATTTTTAAACACACAGATGTAGAGAGAGTAGTGTAACAAACTTCCATGTATTCACCTCACTTCATTATCATAACTCATGGCTGCCAATCCTAGTTATATACTTGCCTTATGTATTATTTTGAAGACAATCGAGACATCATATAATGACATGTAAATCATTGATAAATATGAAAGCATTAAAAAAATAGATGCAAGAAGCCGGGCGCAGTGGCTCATGCCTGTAACCCCAGCACTTTGGGAGGCCGAGGCGGGCGGATCATCTGAGGTTGGGCGTTTGAGACCAGCCTGACCAACATGGAGAAGCACCGTCTCTACTAAAAATACAAAATCAGCCAGGTATAGTGGCACATGCCTGTAATCCCAGCTACTAGGGAGGCTGAGGCAGGAGAATCGCTTGAACCTGGGAGACGGAGGTTGCGGTGAGCCAAGATCGCACCATTGCACTCCAGCCTGGGCAACAACAGTGAAACTCCCATCTCAAAAAAAAAAAAAGAAAAGAAAAAAATTAGATGCAAGAATTTTCATAAAATGAAAATTTTAAATGTAATCATAAAAATATATTGAACTAAACTACTTTAAAAAGTGTTCCAGGCTGGGCACGGTGGCTCACGCCTGTAATCCCAGCACTTTGGGAGGCCAAGGCGGGCGGATCATGAGGTCAGGAGTTTGAGACCAGCCTGGCCAACATGGTGAAACCCAGTCTCTACTAAAAATACAAAAATTAGCCAGGTGTGGTGACGGGCACCTATAATCCCAGCTACTCGGAAGGCTGAGGCAGGAGAATTGCTTGAACTCAGGAGGTGGACGTTGCAGTGAGCCGAGATTGCGCCACTGCACTCCAGCCTGGGCGACAGAGCAAAACTCCATCTCAAAAACAAAAATAAGTGTTCCAGGCCGGGCGCAGTGACTCATGCCTGTAATCCCAGCACTTTGGGAGGCCGAGGCAGGTGGATTGCTTGAGGTCAGGAGTTCAAGACCAGCCTGTCCACATGGTGAAACCCCATCTCTACTAAAAATGCAAAAATTAGCCAGGCATGGTGGCACACGCCTGTAATCCTGGCTACTTGGGAAGCTGAGGTGGGAGAATTGCATAAACCTGGGAGGTGGAGGTTGCAGTGAGCCGAAATCGCACCACTGCACTCCAGCCTGGGCAACAAAGTGAGATTCCATCTCAAAAAAAAGAAAAAAAAAAGTTCCAGAAAGGAGATTAAATTAATATCTGGCTGGGGAATACATAGGGTTAATTTAGCAAGACTTTCTGAAGTTAGGGAGCTTGATTTTTAAAAAGGAGTGACCAATGAAACAGAAGAGGGAGACCATTCCATAGCAGATTACAGAAGCCAAACGTAGCTAGAAGAGAGGCAATGTGCTAGGGGAAAAAATGTTGAGAAAAGAGATTCGGGTTGACCTCAGGAGTTTCAAGTTAACTAGTTTAAAGCTTTGAGTATTGTTGGGGAGGGGTGAGAGTGTTTGCATGTGATTGAACATGGAGTAGGAAGCTGTGGTTAAGATTTAAACTGGGATAACATCACACTCTGTCCTCTACTTTAATGAGGCAGGATTGCAGATGTTATGGGCTGATGCCAAAAAGGCTAGAAGAATAAAGACAAATATGTGGAAGCACAATATAAAGTTTCATCAACTTCCATACCGGGAGATGGAGCATTTGAGACAGGTATGGGCCAGGGGCAGATATCCAGAAGTTCATGGTGAGGTAATTACATTTAATCAAGATCTCAAGGTTTTTTCTTTCATTTGTTGTTCACCATTGATCAAGCTTTTGCCCTTTGCCATGAGAACAAAATATTGAACTGAATGAGGCATCAGATTATTTGTAAGAATTGGGTTCATCCAGAGTTGTAGCCCTCCATAGCAAGAGCTCCATAGAATTTCTGGCACACTTTCTGAATGAAAGTTGTAAATACTAAAATCTAAGTAGTTTCGGAACGTAACAAAAGTCTGCAAGGGGGCCGGGCGTGGTGGCTCACGCCTGTAATCCCAGCACTTTGGGAAGCCGTGGCAGGCAGATCACGAAGTCAGGAATTCGAGACCAGCCTGGCCCACAAGGTGAAACCCCATCTCTACTGAAAATACAAAAATTAGCTGGGTGTGGTGGCGGGTGCCTGTAATCCCAACTACTCGGGAGGCTGAGGCAGGAGAATCGTTTGAACCCGGGAGGCAGAGGTTGCAGTGAGCCAAAATCATGCCATTGCACTCCAGCCTGGGTGACAGGGCAAGACTCCATCTCAAAAAAAAAATAATAATAAAATGAAAATAAAAGTCTGCAAGGGCAGCCAGGCACAGTGGCTCTCGCCTGTAATCTCAGTATTTTGGGAGACCGAGGTGGACGGATCACCTGAGGTCAGGAGCTTGAGACCAGCCTGGCCAACATGGTGAAACCCCATCTCTACTGAAAATACAAAAATTAGCTGGGCATGGTGGCAGGCGCCTGTAGTCCTAGTCCCAGCTACTCGGGAGGCTGAGGCAGGAGAATTGCTTGAACCTGGGAGGCGGAGGTTGCAGTGAGTGAAGGTCGCGCCACTGCACTCCAGCCTGGGTGATAAGAGCAAAACTTTGTCTCAAAAAAAAAAAGTCTGCAAGGATCCAAAGGGCAGCATGAAAGTAGTATTTGGTGGTGACTTGGGTCGTTTTGAAGCTGAGAGTAAGAATCTAGGACCCATTCCGCAGATCAGGGAGAGTTCACTGAAGGATTTGGTATAATGTCAGGCTCTGTACTAGACATTATTTGGGATACAAAAGTAAATAAGTCAGAGGTTTTGTCCTCAAGGAACTAACCATCCAGAAGTAAATAGAAATAAACTTGGGGACCACATGCAGTGCTCATGCCTGTAATCCTAGCACTTTGGGAAGCCAAGGCGGGCAGATCACTGGAGGTCAGGAGATTGATACCAGCTTGTCCAACATGGTGAAACCCTGTCTCGACTAAAAATACAAAAGTTAGCCTAGAGTGGCGGCTTATGCCAATAATCCCAGCTACTCGGGTGGCTGAGGCAGGAGGATCACTTGAACCCAGGAGGCAGAGGTTGCAGTGAGCTAGGATCGCACCACTGCACTCCAGCCTAGGTGACAGAGCAAGACTCCATCTCAAAAAGAAAAAGAAAGAAATTTGGTCCTTTTTCTGGGCTGTAATAGAAGTTTACTGTACAGTGGGGTGGATGGATTGTCTATTGTATTAACAACTTATTTGGGTTAAAACTGCATCTGTGTTTATTTCTGCTTAGTTCCGCCAAGACGTCACCAAGTGTCTTTTCCTAGGTATTATTTCCATTCCACCTTTTGCCAACTACCTGGTCTTCTTGCTAATGTGAGTACAGACTTCCATCTCCCCAACATCTTGAAGATGTATCAATTTTTTAAAATTAAGAATTACTTTAAACAGAACTCACTTCAGAAGATAGGCAGAGGTTATCAAACTTCTGCTCCAATCTTCTCATTATTCCAAGGTTCATAAAAGCCACTTAGGAAGACCTTGGTTACTGTGACACATCACAGCTATAAGTGTAGGTGGCCTAGACTCTCCCTATCTCTTAGCTGCCCTGAGTCATGTGAAATAAGATAGTGACCTTCTCCATCATCCCTAGAGGCTCTCTCACTCCCCGAGAGAGAGTACTTTTAGACTAATTTCTTTAGGAAAAGTACATTTCGTATTCTGATAACATTTTTATTACTTCATATCCAAAAATGACATTTCTTAACTGTGATCTTGCATGTCATTCATTATCTATTGCTGTATAACAAATAACTTCAAAGCTTAATAGCATAAAACAATCGTATAAATCATTTTCATGATTTTGTAGGTCAAGAATTAGGGCAGTGCTCAGGTGGGCGGTTGATTTCTCTCTTCCATGTAGGGTTGACAGAGGTCCCTTAGTGATATTTAGCTGCTGAATGGACTAGTCTGGAAGGTCCAATATCACTCTTATGTCTGGTGCCCTGGCAGGGATGGCTACACGGCTAGAACTGTCAACCAGAGTGCCCAGATGTGGCTTCTTCAGTATGGCAGCCTCAAGATAGTGGGACTTCTAACTTGGGAGCTCAGGGCTCCAAGAGTGAGGGGTTCTAGTAAGAATCTACATGACTTTATAACCCTGTCTTGAAGGTCACATAGACTCACTGCTGCTCTGTCCTATTGATTGAATCAGTCACCTAGAATGAAAAAAGGGCAGGATGTAGACCTCAGCTCTCCATAAGACAAGTGCCAGAGAATTTGAGGTCATGTTTTAAAACCACCAAACACGTAGATAAATAAATTAAAAAACAAATCGTGGCCAGGTGCGGTGGCTCACGCCTGTAATCCCAGCACTTTGGGAGGCCGAGGCGGGCAGATCACAAGGTCAGGAGATTGAGACCATCCTGGCTAACACAGTGAAACCCTGTCTCTACTAAAAATACAAAATACTAGCTAGGTGTGGTGGCGGGTGCCTGTAATCCCAGCTACTTGGGAGGCTGAGGCAGTAGAATCGCATGAACCCAGGAGGCAGAGGTTGCAGTGAGCCGAGATCGCGCCACTGCAGTCCAGCTTGGGTGACAGAGCGAGACTCCGTCTCAAAAAAAAAAACAACAAATCAGTTGCCTTTTACATACTGGGTCCACATAAGGACTGTGCTATAGTTAGATTGTCAACATCACATATAGTGTCCAGGTCAGGCTGCAACTGTCTCTAAAGCATGCTCTTCACATGCTTTAGTTCAAAATGAGTCATTATATCTGATTGCTGCATGGCAGGCTATTCTGCTAGTCCTTCCTTTCACATCACATTTCAGTAATGGTGCTTGAAATTGTGCTTCAGTGTGTCTTATAAACTTTGGTCTGAGAGTCACTTAAGAGAAAGGGCTGACTGTAGTGGCTCTCACCAGTAATCCCAGCACTTGGGGAGACTGAAGCAGGAAGATTGCTTGAGACCAGGAGTTCGAGACCACCCTGGGCAATATAGCAAGACCCGTCTCTGCAAAAAAATTAAAAACTTAGCCAGGCATAGTGGCCTGTGCCTGTAGTCCCAGCTACTCAGTAGGCTGTGGTGGGAGGATTGCTTGAGCCTAGGAGGTCAAGGCTGCAGTGAGCTGTGATCTTGCCACTGTACTCCAGCCTCGGTGAGAGAGGGGACCCTGTCTCTTAAAAAAAAAAAAAAAAAAAACTAAGAAAGAAAAAGAACACTGAGGTAGAGAAATAGTGTCTCCATCTCTTCTTCCTAGTATTCATGTCTACCAAATGCTTTCTTTGGCTTCCTCTGAAAGAAGCCAGTTTCAGCAAGTGAGTTTGTGATTCTTTCTCCTTTCAGGTACCTGTTTCCCAGGCAACTACTGATCAGGCATTTCTGGACCCCAAAACAACAAACTGATTTCTTAGATATCTATCATGCTTTCCGGAAGCAGTCCCACCCAGAAATTATTAGTTATTTAGAAAAGGTCATCCCTTTCATTTCTGATGCAGGACTCCGGTGGCGTCTGACAGATCTGTGCACCAAGGTATTCCTGCAGTTAACCCTTCCTACAAATGTGGAATCTTGTTAGATTCAGTGTGCACTAAAACTAGCTAAGAGGAGTAGTCAGGACTTTCCTAACATCTACAAATCTCTTACCTCTTCCAAGATACAGCGTGGTACCCACCCAGCAATACATGATATCTTGGCTCTGAGAGAGTGTTTCTCTAACCATCCTCTGGGCATGAACCAACTCCAGGCTTTGCACGTGGTGAGCACTTTGAGGGCTTCTCTTTTCCATAGCATCACCATGTTTCAGGTGTTTGCTTGAGCTCATACTATTTGCCTTTCCCCTCCTATGTGGTTGTGTTACAGAAAGCCTTGAGCCGGGCCATGCTTCTCACATCTTACCTGCCTCCTCCCTTGTTGAGACATCGTTTGAAGACTCATACAACTGTGATTCACCAACTGGACAAGGCTTTGGCAAAGCTGGGGATTGGCCAGCTGACTGCTCAGGAAGTAAAATCGGTAAGAGCTTGATTGCAACATCAACCCTCAATCCTTGGTGTGCTTTTGAGCCTACGGCAGGCCGGAGGTTTACAGGGGCTCCTTGTCTTGTTTGTTATATAGAACCCAGCTTCTTTATTCTCTCACTTCATTTATTTATTTATGATTTATTTTTATTTATTTATTTATTTTGAGACAGAGTCTCATTCTGTTGCCCAGGCTAGAGTACAGTGGCACAGTCTTGGCTCCCTGCAACCTCTGCCTCCCGGTTCAAGTGATCCTCCTACCTCAGCCTCCCAAGTAGCTGGATTACAGGTGTGCACCACCACGCCCAGCTAATTTTTTGTATTTTTAGTAGAGATGGTTTCACCATGTTTGCCAGGCTGATCTCAAACCCCTGGCCTCAAGTGATCCATCCACCCAAAGTGCCAAGACTACAGGTATGAGCTACCGCACCCAGCATAGTAATTTATTTTTCAGTCTCACTATTTTGACCAAGCTGGTCTTGAACTCCTGGCCTCAAGCAATCCTCCCATCTTGGCCTCCTAAAGTGCTGGGAATACAGCCGTGAACCACTGTGCCCGGCCTTTTTAAAAATTATTTTTTAATTAGCCAGGAGTGGTGGCACATGCCTGTAATCCCAGGTACTTGGGAGGCTGAGACATGAGAATTGCTTGAACCCAGGAGGTGGATTGCAGTGAGCCAAGATCGCACCACTGCACTCCAGCCTGGGTGATAGAGTGAGACTCTGTCTCAAAACCCCCCCACCCCAAAAAAATTATTTTTTATTTTTGTAGAGACAGGGTCTCACTATGTTGCCCAGGCTGGTCTTGAACTCCTGGGCTCAAGTGATCCTCCCGCCTTGGCCTTTCAAAGTGTTGGGATTACAGGCATGAGCCACTGCGCCCAGCTCCTCACCTCATTTCTGTGTCTTTTTTCTCAAGAAACTTAGCTAGGGGGAAGGAATTGCCCACAGAAATTTTGGTTTGTATTTCTTTTCTTCTGGCACTTCAGAAAGCAAGGATACTGCAGTTTAGACCTACTATTTTAGCTTATATAGGACTCTTTGCTTGTCATCTTGTCCATCACTAGTTTTCAAATTGCCACGAGGAAAGGCTTCATGTGGGAATGAGGTTGTAACTTTTTTTTTTTTTTTTTTTGAGACACAGTCTCGCTCTGTTGCCCAGGCTGGAGTGCAGTGGCATGATCTTGGCTCACTGCAACCTCCGCCTCCCAGGTTCCAGTGGTTCTCCTGCCTCAGCCTCCCGAGTAGCTGGGACTGCAGGTGCATGCCACCACGCCTGGCTAATTTTTGTATTTTTTAGTAGAGATGGTGTTTCACCATATTGGCCAGGCTGGTCTCCAACTCCTGACCTCGTGATCCGCCTACCTCGGCCTCCCAAAGTGCTGGGATTACAGGCACGAGCCACCGTGCCCGGTGAGATTGTAACTTATTTAAAGGAGATTTAGGATTGTTTGTGGATTTCCATTTCCTTGGCGTAAGTAATCACTCTATGATTATTAAGGACCATTTCTGTTCTGAGTGGTATAGGCTTGTTATCTCCGTGGCCTGAATTCTACGCATATTGGTGAAGATAGGTGTCGAACTTGGCTGGGAGAATGGCTGCAGATTTCCTGCAGCCTGAAAGGTAAAACACATTTCTGTGATTATACCACTAAAATCCAAGTCACTTTTGTATTTTATTCTGAGGTCATTTTGGAGTTAATTATTGAGTACTGTGAGACATATATATACATACATCTAATTGAAAGGGCACAAACTCACATGCCTACTGCATGCCCGGCAGGTAACGAAGTAGGCCATAAGACAAGAGGGAGTAGTGGGGACTGTGGAAACATAAGAGTGAATGCATGCTAGTGTGAATTTTCCAACCTTGGCACTTCCTTATGGGGGGATATCCTGTGCTTTATTTATTTATTTATTTATTTATTTATTTATTTTGAGACGGGGTTTCGCTCTTGTTGCCCAGGCTGGAGTGCAATGGTGCGATCTCGGCTCACCGTAACCTCTGCCTCCTGGGTTCAAGTGATTCTCCTGTCTCAGCCTCCCAAGTAGCTGGGATTACAGGCATGCACCACCACGCCCAGCTAATTTCGTATTTTTTTTTAGTAGAGACCAGGTTTCTCCATGTTGGTCAGGCTGATCTCGAACTCCCGACCTCAGGTGATCCGCTGGCCTCGGCCTCCCAAAGTTTTGGGATCACTGGCGTGAGCCACCATGCCCAGCCTATCCTGTTCTTTATAGGTATTTATTATAGCAGTATCCCTAGCCTCTACCCACTAGATGCCAGTAGCACCCCTTCACCCGCAGTTGTCTCAACCAAAAATGTCTCTAGACATTGCCAAATGTCCTAGGGGTGGGGAGGAGAGAGGCAGGATTGTCCCCGTTGAGAAGTACTGGTCTAAAGGCATTCAAACTCAGAAAAAAAACAGTCTGCTGACCAAACACAAAGCATCTGAGGGTATGTATTAGGCTTGTTTGCCCCCTGTTTAGGCTAGGTCTTGATGTTTTGTGGGCCTTTGGATGTTAGGGTAGGCCTACTAATCTTGAAGCTGAGAAATGTCCCTAGAGCACCAACTTCTACCAGAAGAATCCCAAGGCGACTGGTGTTTAGTACCATTACCATCTCTGAATTTTCTACTGCAATCACATGAGAAATAGAGGATGAGCTGATACGAATATATAGTAGAAGGAAAGGAAGGCATGCATACAGGGGCTGAAACAAAGAAGGGGAACTTTGAGAAAAACAGCTTCTTCATTCCACCCCTCCCTGCACTTGGCTTCCTGCCTCCAGGCTTAAGCCATATATAACAAGGCAGTTATAAGGCAGTGTTCCCAAGCCAAACCACTAACACTGTGGTGTTTTCAGAAGCTGAGCTGTCTCTCTTGCTGCACAACGTGGTCCTGCTCTCCACCAACTACCTTGGGACAAGGCGCTGAATGAACCATGGAGCGGATGGCATTGTCCTGCAGTCGTATAGTATAGCAGTGCAGGAACAAACAGCACTTGCCAGCAAAGTCTGTGTGGACTGTTAAGTGTGTGGGAGGCAGAGAGAGGAGCAGGGGCCATGGGCTTCACAGCATGGCACACATGTGGGAACTGCAGACATTCCCCTCACAGCTAGAACTGAAACAAACCCTCTTGCTAGGGGTGGCCCGTGTGAGGTGTCATCCTGTCCCCCTCATAATTACTAATAGCTGGAACTGGCAGCAGCCTCTACTGGGCTTTTACTGTGATATGTTCAGTTCATGTCCTAGGAAGTCAGCTTTTGCCCCAGGTGGGAATCCTTATTTGGCTTAGGACTGATCCACTTCCATGTTACTTACATCTGTGGGGTTTTGTTGTTGCTGTTAGAAAATTTGTGGCTGGTGAAAACAGCACTCCTTTGGCTGGAGCACTCGTGTCTGTGCATGTACTTGGGTGTTTCCCTCCATCCTTTCTGATATGACCAAAAATCAAGTTGTTTTGTTTTTTGTCACCTTCACTGGCATGGGCTAACCACTTCTTTTTCAAACCCTCTGAACACCTTTTTTTGATGGGTAACTTGCAGGAATATTCTATTGGAAAAGATAACAGGAAGTACAAGTGCTTCTTGACCCCTTCCTCAATGTTTCTAGCCTTCACTCTCCATTGTCTTTTCTGGGCTGTATTACAGCCCTCTGTGGATCTTCAACTCTGCTGCCTCCACTGTGATGCAGCAGTCCAACTGTAACTGACAGTGGCTGCCTTCTCTGGGCCACGGATCACACCTGTAAGGTACTAATTACTGCCCAGCCTGGGGAGATCAGGAGAGGTCTGCATAGAGTTAGTAAGTTGGGTTTAGCTTTTGTGTGTGCATCAGTGACTTAGAGTTCTGTAATAACTTACTGTAAATGCATGAAGCACTGTTTTTAAACCCAAGTAAAGACTGCTTGAAACCTGTTGATGGAAATGACTTATGCATACTCTAATCATTTTGCTGTCTCCTTTTACAAGACTGACATAACCTAACAAATGGGGATTTAATTGGTTGGAATAGAACCTTCTGATGGGATGGAAGTTTTGCAGAAACTGATTTGAAGTTGATCTCCTTGCTGGACACTTTAAGGTGATAACAAGGAAAAGAGAATTTCATAAAGTTAATGGAATGAGGCCGGGCACGGCAGCTCACGCCTGTAATCCCAGCACTTTGGGAGGCTGAGGCGAGCGGATCACAAGGTCAGGAGATCAAGACCATCCTGGCTAACACGGTGAAACCCCGTCTCTACTAAAATAGCAAAAAATTAGCCAGGCGTGGTGGTGGGCGCCTGTAGTCCCAGCTACTCAGGAGGCTGTGGCAGGAGAATGGCGTGAACCCGGGAGGCGGAGCTTGCAGTGAGCCGAGATCACGACACTGCACTCCAGTCTGGGCGACAGAGTGAGATTCTGTCTCAAAAAAAAAAAAAAAAAAAAAAAAGTTAATGGAATGAGAAAATGGGAGCCCAGAGTAGGGACAGGGCTAAGCTCCAACAGAGCAGGAGCAAGGCCTGCTTCAGCTGAACAGGTACACAAGGGCATATGAATCAAGTCCAGCTCTTGGTACTCCAAAGAGAATATTCTATTTTTCCATCACAAAATGTTTCTATTGTTAATATTAATTCCTAACTGACCTAATTAGTTTTATAACGAAGCTAGAGAAGCATCCTTTTTCTAACAAGTAACTGAACTGTGGCCTGCCGAGACAAAGAGTAACACACCATTCTTTTGAATATTTCTTTAATATTACATTTAAATATTCTCTTTAAATACAGCATTATCACAATGTAAAGAACCTAAAGGGGAAAAAATTATTTTCAGAGAACCAGACAAGCTTTGGATTCACATTGAAAATACTACCTGTGTACAGTATGTGAGAAAGGAAATTGGAAAATAATAAGGGTTGTGGTAATAAGAGTCATTTATCTAGGCCTAGACTGGGACTGAAGCTATCTGCTTCTATGATCAGAGGCCTAGCTTTCCTAGCAACCATGAGCTAGAATTCTGTCCAACTCAGGTAGCACCAGAAGTGAGATGGACTAGGTTGTAGAGAAGGCCTTTTGCTTGACAAGACAGTTAATGCTAAATGTTAATATTTAGCACTTGTTTGGGATCAGTGTGAGTCACAACTGTAGAGTTAATGAAGGGGATGGACTTAAGAAACTACAGGTTTTCAGAAACATCAAATATCTTGTGGGTTGGCAATGAGCTTAATAATTACAGATTCATATTCCTGGTTTGATCCCAAAACCTAATGTGTTCCTCATCGTGCAGCTGGAATCTACTTCCTAGATTAAGCCGGAGCCTTCCTGCAGAGACAGTGGGCAAACCTCACCCTCCCCTTCCGACACAAACTTTGAAAAAGATTCTTTTCTCCATAAAGCCAAATTCCCAATTAAGCTTCAGTCCTGTGTTTGAGGGTACCAGTCTAAGGTAGGGGAGTCTAGTTCAGTTCTGGGTAGCTTCGAGATCTCAGGTACTTAAGACTCTCAACTGTGTTTTGTGAGGCTAGGGGATGGGGAGAGATAAGGATCTATGTACTTAAGTTCCCCTCCAAACTAAAACCAAGCAAAAACTGGAACAAATAGGAAAGGCAGAATGAACTAAAAAATGTTATGTGTATTAAATACAAATCCTTTCAGGCTCAGAGTTGAGAGACTTCAGGGGTGAAATGCTGCTGCGACATACGTGATGGTTTCTGTAAGACACCAGGGCCTTAATATCTCACCAGAAAAGGCTTTATGAGCAAGATAAGTAGGAGTAGTGTCTCCTCCCCAACACAGTTTTTCACTTTTGTGTGTGTGTGTGGTTAATAAACCATACCAGAAGTAAAGTATGGTGTAAAGGATGCTTGAGAAGAATAGTTTTGCTCCCTACTGCCTCCATTTTAGAACAGAGACAAAGATCACTTTGCTAGTGAAAGGAAATCAGTGCTGTTCAATGGAGATCTTAGAACACAGGATGAACAGGAACTGTATTCCTCCTGACAGAGGTAAGAACTGAATCAAACTGAATGAGTTCCATTCTATACGCTTTGAAGGTTATAATTAGAACTTGAATCCTTTGGAATCTGGGAGTTGCATGTAGCATTTAAGAACTGGCTTGGCTTCCAATTTTTATATATCATCAAGATGGAGGGGTCCAATAAACATTTGCAGTTCTTGGAATTGAACTGGAACGGTATAAGAACTCTAACCCGCTATGTTGAAAACGACCATGAGGGTAGGTCCAGGAAAAAAAAAACAAAAACTGATTGGTGACCTTAAGATTGCCACATTCTACATTCCACTAAAGCTCAGATCTCACAAAGAGGGAAAAACCTGGGTGAAAAAACAAGCATGGCACAAATATGTCATCTTTCCAGATAGCAAGCAGCCTGTTCCCGCTGCCTCCTTTGGCCACAGTTAACGCTCCACATAGGCCTCCTGTGGGATGGGTGAGCCCCAGCCGAAAGCTGCCTGACAGTGCTAGTGTCAAACACGTACAGAAGGCTCAGGCTCGTTATACCATATCCCCAACCAATCCAGCTCTTTCTCCGAAGGAAAAAGGATGGAGAGAAAAAAAGACACATAGACAAGTTTAACTCTAGTACTTAAGAACATGTGGAAGAAACAATTCAAGTTACAGACCAGGAATCCCCAGTGTGGGGAACAGGTCAGAGAACACCAAACATGTCAAATATTAACTTATTTACCAAATATGGGATTGAAGGAAGGCAGGTTACATTTTTGTAAATCCTAGAGATTTTGTACAGAAGCAGAGACCCTTCCACTCCCTCCTCCCTAGACTCGACCAGGTGACTTTCCAGTTTGAAGTATTATGACACACCAAAATGGGATATCAGAATAACCACCGAGAAAAATGAGCTTGTACCCTGCCTGGGGCTTGGGAGAGAAAGGGCTTTGCCATGCTCTTCAAATTCTCGTGTTCTGGTCCCTACGGAAAGAATAACTGCTTGAGTTACCCAGCTTTTCCTGTGAGATCCTAGTTCTTTGTTCCAGTGGCCCAGAAAGCTTAATGTTCAGCACTACGCAGCTTTCTTTGCCCCAAGACTATCCCCAGATCAAGGTAGGGCTGGTCTTGGTACTGTTTCCCTTTTAAAAAGTACTCAAACAATCCTTTCCCACCCATTCCCCAAAGACCCCAATAAAATAACATGGGAGCAGCAGCTGCTTCTACAGTTTTGTTTTGAAATGGTGTTAGATAAAATAAGGGAATAAATAGAGAATGGGTAAGAGGCAGGACCTCTAGCGCCTGTCACACTGCCAGAGGGAGTTCTAAGGAAGAATCTTCAGGGGGCCGATCCTCATTCTGCTGGGAGGTCTTCACCATCCCACAGCCCTCTTCATTGTCCGTGTGGAAGGGGAGGCTTGAGGGGGACCAGGAAGGGTGGAAGTCTTCATTTTCAGGCTCCTCAGGGTTACAATCTTCGGGCAATAGAGCTTCTAGGGTGGGTGTTTTCCCCACCTCTGATTTACAGAGGGCAGCTGGGTCTGTGGAGCTACAAGCCACGAGTGAGGTAACAGGGAGAGAGAAGACATTCAGATCCTTCTCCTTTGGGAAAGAGGCTGAGCCTTCTTCCGTACCAGGCTCTCCTTTCACTCCCAAGACTGGCCTCTGCTCCACTTGATAATAGACCAGGGGCCCACTGTTCAAGTAGGATGGGCTGTTCACCGTTGAGGCAGTTGGGTGGTCTGAGTTCTCGGTAAAACACAGGACAGAGGAGCCTGGGGGCAGCTGAGCCTGGATGAGAATGGGGGCTGTAAGGCCTGGGCACAGCTCTTCGGGGACAGCCAGGGGCTCCTCTAGGATGCACACACCCAGGCTCTCGATGCTCGAGTCCAGGCTGGCACTAGAGCCGCTGGAATCTTCTTCTGCCTTGAGCCGCTCCAGTTCCTCTGCACTCTGCAGGTGCATCACTGCTGTCTCATTCTCAGCAATGAACTCCTGGAAGTCCTGGGTCTCAGAGCCCTGTGCTCCTGTCAGGCTGCAACTGGCAGTCGGGGAGGGCTCCTCATCTGGGGCTGCTGGGCGGCTCACCTGCCGCTTGCTCTCCAGCTCCAGCTTCATAATGGTGTGGAGGTAATGAGTCCGGACCCGGATTGGATTAAATTCAATGCGCCCTGCCATGTTCCCACAGCCATCCCGGGAGCAGCCACATGGAAAGGACATGCGATCCACCTGAGCGGGGACAAGACGGTTGGGGCAAGATGAGACCTACAATCCTAACAATGGAGACAGGAGACATGAGCTGGCAAACAGGCAGTTGGGATTTGAGGTCTCCTTATAAGAAGAAAAGCAACCAATTCAAAGCATAGCATGCAGTGTGAGCTAACAGAACACTAGATGGTAGTTATCAGACCACTTGCATTTCAATCCCAGCTCAGCCATTAATTAGTGGTGTGACCTCAAGAGAATCATTTATCTCTCTAGGGCTTTGTTTCCTCTTCTAAATAACAAGTAGACAAAATCACAGCACAGGGTCCTTCCAGTTAAGAGTCCACAGATACTTCTCTGAATGCTGATAGTTTTCACAGAGGAAATTTACGAGCCTCAGAGACTTTCAGAACTTACCTGGTTCACTGAGACAACAAAAGGCTGGAACCAAGCCTATGGCCTGCAATGACAGGCATGGGAGAGTGAGTGGAAGATCTTGCTACTTCAAAAAAAATACATTCTGGGGAAACTAAGCAAATGTGCCTTAGTTTGCTAAGGTGCTAGAACGCAGGTTCACACAGTGGCCAATTTTTTAGCTACCTGCTTTATTTTCCCTGAGGGTTGACTAGTTTAGTTCTGAAGCAGTTACCAAGATAATTAACTTACAGACCAGGAATATCTGGAAAGGAGATGCTTTCTACCTCCTTATCACTTTCATATTCCAACAGGAAAAACACATAAACCAAAAATAAGAGGAAAAATTAAAACCACAAGTAAGCAAATAAGCATGTACAAATCACAATGTCTTTCTATGATACTGACTTATAGAAATCTCCACTCCAGTTATACCATTTTTTTTTCCTTTGGAGATAGGGTCTTGCTCTGTCATCCAGGCTGGAGTGCAGTGGCGCCATCATGGCTCACTGCAGCCTGGAGCCATGCTGGGATTACAGGTGTGAGCCACCACGCCCGGCCCTAATTTTAAAATTTTTTGTAGAGACAGGGTCTCGCTATGTTGCCCAGGCTGGCCTCAAACTCCTGGGCTCAAGCAGTCCTTCCACCCCAGCCTCCCAAAGTGCTAGTTACAGGTGTGAGCCAACGTGCCAGGCCCAGCTGCATCAATTCTTAGGACTGTTCTCAGGTGTGTGTGTAACAGAATGACTCATTATGGGACTTTGGGCTGAAAAGCAGTATTTGGCCAGATATACCACAGTTATTTGTTACCCAGCTAAAAATAAAGAAAGGGTGAGTTAGAAGAAATCCAACCACAAGGACTCAGCATCTACACCCTCAGTAATTAAGTTCCAGATAGATTTCATTCTTAGGGATGGTATTGCTGTTTTCAACTGAAATGTGTCTTAAACTGTCCCCCGTCAGAGGGCCAACAAGGGGCCAGGCACGGTGGCTCATGCCTGTAATCCCAGTACTTCGGGAGGCTGAGGCAGGCAGATCACCTGAGGTCAGGAGTTCGAGACCAGCCTGGCCAACATGATGAAACCCTGTCTCTACTAAAAATACAAAAGCTGGCCGGGTGCGGTGGCTCACGCCTGTAATCCCAGCACTTTGGGAGGCTGAGGCAGGCGGATCACGAGGTCAAGAGATCGAGACCATCCTGGCCTACATGGTGAAACGCTGTCTCTACTAAAAATACAAAAATTAGCTGGGTGTGGTGGTGTGTGCCTATAGTCCCAGCTACTCGGGAGGCTGAGGCAGGAGAATTGCTTGAACCCGGGAGGCAGAGGTTGCAGCGAGCCGAGATCACGCCCTACTGCACTCCAGCCTGGCAACAGAGCAAGACTCCGTCTCAAAAAAAAAAAAAAAAGAATTACAACAATACAACAATTAGCCGGGCATAGTGGTGCACACCTGTAATCCCAGCTACTTGGGAGGCTGAGGTGGGAGAATCACTTGAACCCAGGAGGTGGAGGTAGCAGTGAGCCAAGATCGCGCCACTGCACTCCAGCCTGGGCGACAGAATGAGACTCCGTCTCAAAAAAAAAAAGGGCAGCCAACAAGAGATGATACTTTCTCTTTCAGATAACTATGGTTTTAAGCTCTGCTAGGCCAGGTCTGATCCTGAATTATAAAGCTCTGAATACTATTTTGATTTTTTCAAAATTGGAGTAAAGGTACTGAAGAATAAGTGTTTGCAGATAGAATCTACAGGCCCACACCATTCCTCTGCTAACTTTTTGAGACAGGGTCTTGCTCTATCGCCCAGGCTGGAGTGCAGTGGCACAATCATATCTTACTGCAACCTATGCCTCCCAGGCTCAAGTGATCCTCCTCCCATCTCAGCCTCTTGAGTACCTGGGACTACAGGCCCATGCTACCATGTCCAGCTAATTTTTGTATTTTTTGTAAAGATGGGGCTTAGCCATGTTGCCCGGGCTGGTCTCGAACTCCTGGGAAGCAATCTGCCTGCCTGCCTCGGCCTCCCAAAGTGCTGGGATTACAGATGTGAGCCACCATGCCCAGTCCTGCTTCCTTTTATCTCAAGGAATCAGTATTTAGGAAACAGTATTTAGGAAATACTGTTTGGGAATCAGTATTTAGGAAACATTTACTAAATGTTAAATGTACTAACTCCTCTTCATCCCTTTCCTAACAGCTGCTTCTTATCACCTCTGAGAAATGAAACAAAAAAAGATGAGATACCTCCACAGCCTAAGAATCCTGTCATGCCTGTTTTCTTTGCAAAAATTTCAAGAGACAGGGTCTCACTCTGTGACCCAGGCTGGCGTGCACTGGTGTGAACTCAGCTCACTGCAGCCTTGACCTCCTGGACTCAAGAGATCCTCCTACCTCAGCCTCCCACATAGCTAGGATTAGAGGTGTGAGCCACCATGCCTGGCCGTGTGCTGTTTGCTTACTCTGTTGACGGAGGAGGGTTGTGGAACTGGAGAGTGTTCACAACCATAGGGAATCCACCCCTGAATGGGCCTCCCATGTTCAGTGGCACCCACACCTCACCCCGCTGACCCTGGTGTAGATATACTATCTCAGGCCAACTTGGACTGACCTGGCATTTAATCCCAGCCTGGCTGCAGGCACACGCTTCTGGGTCACAATACAGTCGGCAGTCACAACCACATTCTTCCCGTGACAGGCGGATGGCTCGAAGTTCTTGCTTCTCTTCAGCATCAATACGGTGGACCCCAGAAGCCCTCAGCAGGGCCCGTCGCCGTTTGGTGGGCAGAGGCTGCAGGAAGAAGTAATCATCCACCTCCACATTTTCCACATCAATATCTTCATCTGACACATCATCCAGCGTCAGGCCATCAGCCTCCACCGACTCCACTGTCCCGTTCTTGGTCAGCTGCCAAGAGACAGGAAAGGTTAGCCTCATAGACATGAGCAGCATGCACCTCCTCAGTGACCATCCCAGAGCAGCACTGTCCCTTGAACCTTCTGCAATCATGGGAATATCTGTGCTGTCCAAAATGATGGCAGCTACTAGCACATGTGGCTACTGAGCACTAGAAATGCAGCAATTGGAAAACTGTCATTTTATTTATTTTTTTGAGACAAAAGTCTCATTCTGTCGTCCAGGCGGGAGTGCAGTGGTGCAGTCTTGGCTCACTACAACCTCCGCCTCCCGGGTTCAAGCGATTCTCCTGCCTCCCAAGTAGTTGGGATTACAGGCGTGAGTCACCACGCCTGGCTAATTTTTTCTATTTTCAGTAAAGACAGGGTTTCACTGTGTTGGCCAGGCTAGTCTTGAACTGCTGGCCTCAAGTGATCCACACACCTCGGCCTCCCAAAGTGCTGGGGTCCACTGTGCCAGCCCAATTTACATAATTTTAATTAATAGCCGTATGTGACTACTGGCTGCTATATTCACTAGCACAAGTCAAAAGAATAAATCCAGAGTGGGAAGATGGGAAATCTTATGTACCATCACCTTTCTGGGTCCAAGCTTCTCAAAAACCCGTCTCATCTTCCCTCCTACACGAAAATCTATTTCCACAAACATACCGTCTATTTCCAGACATGTATCCCCTAATTTACACTCACTTGCCCTCTAACACAGAGAGGAAAAGGTATGTGAATGACTGGATGATCCTTGGATATACAGAAAAATGTGAAACACCCTTCAACTTGCACCCACTGAATGCAAAACTACCTTCTTGAAAAAAAAAGGGCAAATTAAAGTGTAGTAAAAGGCTACCAGGTCTTAATCAATGAATCCAAATCCCCACAGTGTGAACAATTATCTGTGCATGCACTAAAGAGCTTCATTCTACTGTAAGGAGAAAAAGCAAATATATTAACAGGTATTAAAGAAAGCCCTTGGCCGAGAAAAAATGTATTTCTTCTCCTTTCTTTTTTCATTTTTTTTTGAGACGGAGTCTCGCTCTGTCGCCCAGGCTGGAGTGCAGTGGCGTGATCTCAGCTCGCTGCAAGCTCCACCTCCTGGGTTCACGCCATTCTCCTGCCTCAGCCTCCCGAGTAGCTGGGACTACAGGCACCTGCCACCACGCCCGGGTAACTTTTTGTATTTTTAGTAGACATGGGGTTTCACCGTGTTAGCCAGGATGGTCTCAATCTCCTGACCTTGTAATCTGCCCACCTCGGCCTCCCAAAGTGATGGGATTACAGGCATGAGCCACCGTGCCCGGCCTCCTTCTCCTTTCTAACTTTTTTTTTTTTTTTTGAGACAGGGTCTCACTGTCGCTCAGGATGGAATGCAGTGCATGATCTCGGCTCACTGCAATCTCTGCCTCCTGGGTTCAAGTGATTCTCCTGCCTCAGCCTTCCAAGTAGCTGGGATTACAGGCTCCTGCCACCATGCTCAGCTAATTTTTGTATTTTTAGTAGAGACAGGGTTTCACAATGTTGCCCAGGCTGGTCTTGAACTCCCGACCTCAACTGATACACCCAACTCCACCTCCCAAAGTGCTATAATTACAGGCGTGAGCCACTGCACCGGGCCTAATCCTTTTTTATTTGACTTCAAAGAAAAGCTGTATGTGAGGAAAGGTGGTATCAATAATACTGAGCGTACTATGTACAGGCAGAAATCTGGGTTTTCTTTTCTTTTTTTTTTTTTTTGAGACGGAGTCTCACTCTGTCGCCCAGGCTGGAGTGCAGTGCCGCAATCTCGGCTCACTGCAAGCTCCGCCTCCTGGGTTCACGCCATTCTCCTGCCTCAGCCTCCCGAGTAGTTGGGACTACAGGCGCCTGCCACCACGCCTCGCTAATTTTTTGTATTTTTGTATTTTTAGTAGAGACGGGGTTTCACTGTGTTAGCCGGGATGGTCTTGATCTCCTGTCCTCATGATCCGCCCGCCTCAGCCTCCCAAAGTGCTGGGATTACAGGCGTGAGCCACCGAGAAATCTGGGTTTTCTGGGCTGAGATGGATAGAGAGCCAAGAAAGGGAGTCTTCGTGGAAGGACAGATTGAAGACAAGCCGTGGCTGAAAGAGTTCTGAAAACTCACTAGAGAACTCAAGAAAACGAGGCCTTATAATCCCTGGGGCTCTGGAAGCTGCTAGCAGGATGAAAGCCACGTGACTGGAGCCTTTGGTTGATTTCATCAGACAACCGCAGAGTAGAGCTGCTAAAGGAACAACTCCTGGGAGAGATGTGATGCAACGGACTTGGGTAATCAGCTACACACCTGGTTTTCTTGTTTGTGGGGGAGGCGGTAGAGAAATGAAGAGAAGTAAAGTGGGGCTTCTGGAGGTTTCCTAGTCAGTGATTTCGGTACTAGGCAGGCCAACTACAAAGGGCCTTTCTGTTTATCTCAGGATTGCTCCTGTCTACATCTCCAGGGTTGACCTCCCCCTAAGCATACCCCCTCCTGCGGTCCTCTCATAGGCAAGGGATTAGAGATGTAACACGAGGACACTCATATAGATGTGAGAATTTAAATATCGAGATAGAAGTGGCATTTCAAATCAGTGAGAAAAGAGTCTTCTAGTTATTAAATCGTATTGGAACAACTGGATATTTTCTGGGGGAAAAAAGATTCCCAATGTATACTATTCATGATAATGAGTTCCATATGGATAACAGGCCAAAATACAAAATATGAAATAAAAATATTAGAAAAATTATAGTTAACTAAAGTTGTGGAACACCAAGCAGCTGCTGGAACAACCCCAAAGGAAGACAAACATTAGATGGTACATGAGAGATGCAGAATGTACATTTTTTGAAACCAACTGCCTCCCTTATAGAGGGCTAAAAAACAGGCCTGGTGCAGTGGCGCATGACTGTTATCCCAGCACCTCTGAGAGACTAAGGTGGAAGAATCGCTTAAGACCAGGAGTTTGAGACCAGCTTGGGCAACAGAACAAGACCCCATCTCTACAAAAATTGGCCGGACATGGTGGCTCACTCCTGTAATCCCAGCACTTTGGGAGGCCGAGGCGGGTGGATCACTTGAGGCCAGGACTTCGAGACTAGCCTGGCCAACGTGGCAAAACTTCGTCTCTACTAAAAATAAAAAAATTAGCCCAGCATGGTGGTACATGCCTATAATCTCAGTTGAGGGAGGCTGAGGCACAAGAATCGCTTGAACCTGGGAGGCGGAGGTTGCAGTTAACCGAGGTTGCGCCACTGCACTCCAGCCTGGGCAATGGAGTGAGACCCTGTATCAAAAAAAAAAAAAAAAAAAAACTACAAAAATTAACCAAGCATGGTGGTGGGTGCAGCTGCAGTCCCAGCTATTTGGGAGGCTAAGGCAGGAGGATCGCCTGAGGATTGCCTCTGTGCTCCAGCCTGGGTGACAGAGTGAGACCCTGTTTCAAGAGAAAAAAAAAAATCTAAGCAAAGAATAAACTAGGTAAGGTAAAGCAAGGGATTCCTCTTGACATATAAAGATAAGCCTGGTGCAGTGGCCCACACCTGTAGTCCCAACTACTTGGGAGGCTGAGGTGGGAGGATCACTTGAGCCCAGGAGTTTGAGACTAGCCTGGGCAACAAAATGAGACCCCATCTTTAAAAAAACAAAGTGCTGTATTAGATGTCATCACTGCTGGTGCTCACTAAACATCCTGCTAACAAGTAGAGCTCCTGTATCTGTCTTGGGTTTGCCTGGCTTCGTCCCCAGAATTCCTGTAAGTGGAGAACACAGAACAGGATGGTATACTGTTTTGACAGATCATTCCTCTGCCAGATTTAGGAGAGTGGAGTTTTCTTCTAGGGAAAGGAAGGAATGCCTTCACTGCAATTGATGAGAACAGTGTTTATTTGCCCAGCTGTTGCTACGGCAGCTGGAAGGTGACAGGGTCAGTGATGGAATTCCTCAGACAGAGGAAAGGGAAGCCTGAATGTCATTCTAGAGTGAGAAAAACAGGTGTAGGGCTTTAGGAATAGTCTGAGGGAAGTAGACATACAGCTCTCAGAGAAAGAAAGGAATGAGATGCTCTGGTTAGCCTACATCCTCTGCCACCAGTCTCCAACTCCACCACATTCTAATGTGTCTCTCTCATGACTCTGGAAATAATGGAGCTACCTGTTTTAATATGGGTCAGCATGCTTTGGGCTTCAAAGAAACCTGGCCAGGCTTAAACTGGTGTTCTTCAAATTTGGAATCAGGATCTCTGGGAGAAATTTTTGAGAACTAGTAGAAACTATGGCTGTGGGAATACCAAACAGTGCTAAGATGAAAAATGGGTGGCCAAGTGCGGTGGCTCACGCCTATAATCCCAGCACTTTCTGAGGCTGAGGTGGGCAGATCACGAGGTCAGGAGATCGAACCCATCCTGGCTAACATGGTGAAACCCCGTCTCTATTAAAAATACAAAAAAAAAAAAAAAAATAGCCGGGTGTGGTGGTGGGCACCTGTAGTCCCAGCTACTCAGGAGGCTGAGGCAGGAGAATGGTGTGAACCCGGGAGGTGGAGCTTGCAGTGAGCCGAGATCGCGCCACTGCACTCCAGCCTGGGCAACAGAGCTAGGCTCCGTCTCAAAAAAAAAAAAAGAGTGGCTATGAAGAGCCATGTAAGGTGGGTCTTTTCCCAGCCTCTCTCTCTTTTGAAGAGGTGGTACTGTATCAGGTGGCAGGCACAGTATTATACAAATCTAAATAACTATTTGATAATGCTGTTTGTATCTACAAGATTATCACGTAAGGGTGATGGGGATTATAGAAACAGCAGGATCCTTTCAGAGACTGTGAAATATCCAAAACCTGTTCTGTGCATCCGGCCAAGGGACAATCATTTGACCAGAAATTGAAAATTGTGCTTCCTTGAGTTCCAGGGTGACAGACCTGAACGCCTTCACGTATTCATATTTTAAACTTAAAAATAAATTGGGGGCGGGGGTGTTGGGCATGGTGGCTCATGCCTGTAATCCCAGCACTTTGGGAGGTCAAGAGGGAAGGACCACTTGAGCCCAGGAACTGAGACCAACCTGGGCAACATTGCAAGACCCCATTACTATTAAAAAAAATACTAGCCAGGCATGGTGGCATGAGCCTGTGGTTCCCAGATACTTGGGAGGCTGAGATTGGCAGATGGCTTGAGGCCAGGAGTTCAAGGCTGCAATGAGCTGTGATTGAGCCACTGCACTCCAGCCTGGGTGACAGAGAGAGACCCTGTCTCAAAAGAAAACATACATACATACATACATACATAAAATTGAGGGAGGCAGTGGGGGTTTGGGAGGGGGAAATTCTAGGGAAGCCATTTTGCTATATCTGGTAGACTCCCCTGCCAGATGCAAAGAAGGGAGTCTTGGACTGAGATTTGATTTCAAATCTGAGATTTTTCATTAGAAAGAGTTGAAATCTCTATACCCCAAGGATAACAGTCAAATAAAAAAAAAAAAAATCAGCTGGGTGCAGTGGCTCACACCTGTAGTCTCAGCACTTTGGGAGGCCGAGGCAGGTAGATCACTTGAGACCAGGAGTTCGAGACCAGCCTGGGCAACATGGCAAAACCCTGTCTCTACTAAAAATACAAAAACAAGACGGATGCACACCTGTAATCCCAACTACTCGGGAGGCTGAGGCACAAGAAATCGCTTGAACCTGGGGAGGCCGAGGTTGCAGTGAGCTAATATCATGCCAGTGCACTCCAGCCCGGGCGACAGAGCAAGACTGTCCCAGAAAAAAAAAAAAAAAAAATCAATCAATCAACCAACCAATGAACCTAAATGGTTTCCTACATGGACAGCAGCAGATCCCAGAACCCTTAGGCACCTTCATTTTCTTGGCATGGAGTTTCTCTTCCTTCAGGTGCTCACGCAGAATCTCTCGATGGTTCACCTCCTGTTCCTGGGCAAACTCACAGAGTGTATAGCTCCGTACAGAGTTATGGCGCTGGGCCATGCCCAGAGAGCTACCACCCTGGCTGGGCACACTGGTAAAACCTTGGCGCCGGGCAAAGTAGTATACAGTCACCTGGTCAAAGCGTACATTCTTCCTCCGCAGCTGCTTCTGCCGCTTCAGGATGGATGTGGCTGAGAAGGGAGCACAGAGAGATGTTTTATTTATTTTTCTATTTATTTATTTAGAGACGGAGTCTCGCTCTGTTGCCCAGGCTGGAGTGCTGTGGCACTGTCTTGGCTCACTGCAGCCTCCACCTCCCGGGTTCAAGCAATTCTCCTGCCTCAGCCTCCTGAGAAGCTGGGATTACAGGCGTGTGTCACCACGCCCAGCTAATTTTTGTATTTTAGTAGAGATGGGGTTTCGCCATGTTGACTAGGCTGGTCTTGAACTCCTGACCTCAGGTGATCCGCCCGCCCCGGCCTCCCAAAGTGCTGGGATTACAGGCGTGAGCCACCGTGCCTGGCCGAGAGATGCTTTATTAACTCAGGGATGACCTGTTTGGGGAGCTTGCTCTTTCTCATCCATCTAGGCTCTCAACTCTTCTTCTCTAAACGTGCTCTCTATATCTAGAGAACTGTCTAATATCTTCAAATCCTAAATGCTCTGTCAGAAGGGACCTTGAACTTCAGCTGGTTCATACAACTGCCTCCAGACTGACTATACCTAAACAGATGACCACAAAATCCATTTTTAGACATCAGCTGGGAAGAGGATCTCTAGTTAATCTTTTCTGGATATAACAATCTATAGCTTTACTGTCCAATACAGCAGCTACTAGCCATGTGTGGCAATTTAAGCTAATTAAAATTAAATAAAATTTAAAATTCAGCTCGGGCTGGGCATGGTGGCTTATGCCTGTAATCCCAGCACTTTGGGAAGCCGAGGCAGGCGGACCATGAGGTCAAGAGATCAAGACCATCCTGGCCTACAGGATGAAACCCCATCTCTACTAAAAATACAAAAATTAGCTGGGCATGGTGGCACATGCCTGTAGTCCCAGCTACTCAGGAAGCTGAGGCAGGAGAATCACTTGAACCTGGGAGACGGAGGTTGCAGTGAGCCGAGATTGTGCCACTGCACTTCAGCCTGACGACAGAGCAAGACTCCATCTCAAAAACAAACAAACAAAAATTCAGCTCAATTATACTAACCATATTTCTTTATTTTCTTTTTTCCTTTGAGACAGGCTCTTGCTCTGTCACCCAGGCTAGAGTGCATGGCACAATCACGGCTCACTGCAGCCCCAACCTCCCAGGCCCAAGTAATCCTCCCACCTCAGCCTCCAGAGTAGCTGGGACTACAGTTGCACACCACCACACCCAGCTAATTTTTGTATTTTTTGTAGAGACGAGGTTTCGCCATGTTGCCCAGGCTGGTCTTGAACTCCTGAGTTCAAGTGATCCACCCACATCAGCCTCCCAAAGTGCTGAGATTACAGGCGTGAGCCACTGCGCCCAGCCACTAACCACATTTCAAGTGCTCAACAGCCACATATGGCAACTGGCTACTGTTGGACAATGCAGATACAGAACATTTCTATCATAACAGAAAATTCCATTGGATAGCATTGATCTGTAGCAGGGGACAGCAAACTGTCAAGAGCCAGACAGTAACTATTTTAGGCTCTACAGGCCATGAGGTCTCTGTTGCAATAATTCAACTCTGCCACTGTAGCATGAAAGCAATCATACACAATGGGTATAACTGTGTTCCAACAAAACAGGCATTGGGCCAGATTTGGCCCATGGGCAACCCCTCATATATAGTATCAGTTCTTTCCAAGAACTAATAGAGCCGTAAGAATTAAGAAAGCTTGGCTGGGCACAGTGGCTCACGCCTGTAATCCCTGCACTTTGGGAGGCCGAGGCGGGTGGGTCACCTGTGGTCAGGAGTTCAAGACCAACCTGGCCAACATGATGAAACCTTGTCTCTACTAAAAACACAAAAAATTAGGCGGGCGTGGTGGCAGGCGCCTATAATCCCAGCTACTGGGGAGGCCTGAAGCAGGAGAATCACTTGAACCCGGCAGGCAGAGGTTGCAGTGAGCTGAGATCTCGCCACTGCGCTCCAGCCTGGGCAACAAGAGCAAAACGAGAAAAAAAAAGAATTAAGAAATCTGGATTTGCCCCAGTTGTCCAAGCAGCAAGCATTTATATCCTGCTGCAGCTACAATTTCCTGGAACTCTCTGAGACTCTGGTGGGGGCAGGGTAGAGTCCTAGACTCCTTTTTCAATCTAATTTAACCCATTCTGGGAACCAGCAACCCACAAGACAAGTAAAATCAGCTAGAATAAATCAGACTTTAGTCTACGGTATGAGAGAAATGAGGTCCTCCAAAGAGCAAGGAAAGATGATGATTAAGGGCAAATCCCCAAGCCACACAGACGCTGTCTCGAGCTGCCATGGGTTCTGCTGCTTGGGGAATGTGGGTATAGGCAGGGACGGAGCAGCTTACTCACGTGTGAAGCTGGCAGTGGTAGGAGGATTGAGGCTGTCGCAGCTGTCAGCACTATCACTGCTGGAGATCTCATCATCTGAGTTGGAAACCGATGAGCCCACATCCACATCATCAAACTTCCTCTTGAGACCCGAGCCCGTGAATGCATCCATTGGTTTCAAAGGGGTTTCCTTGGGGAGCCCACCAAGTTGGCCCCAAAGCCCCTACTCACCACCAGCTAGCCAGGTACATTAGGATTCTGCCCAGGGAAAAAAAGGAATCAGCATTCCTGTCCCCAGACAGACTCCTCCCCAGTCTATACACACAGCTCTCTAAAGAAAGCACCTCACCTAGCACTGATGTCTGCTTTCTCAATATTACGTTCTTTCTCAATATTACGTTCTTTCTCTACTAGCTCTGGCCAACATTCTCCTACTTTCGTTTCCCTTCAGCCCCTCTATTCTCAATCACTCTTAGAATAATGAGATGGGTAGCAGCAGCACCTTTCCCAGTGAAGGAAAGGCCTTTGCTTCCAATCCAGCTGGGGTCTAGGCTTCATTAGCCCAGGAATCACAGTAGCTGCTCTTCTGATCATATAGAAAAGCTCTCCAAGGGACCAGTGAGAAGAACTTGAGATCAAAAACACAATTATCACTGCTGCTTGTTTGGTTGGCAAAAAAAAAAAAAAAAAAGGAAAAAAAGAAAAGCAGAATTAGACTTTGCCTAAACCAAGACTAGACCCAACTATTTATCTGTTTTAGAAACAGGGTCTCACTATGTTGCCCAGGCTGGTCTTGAACACCTGGGCTCGAGCAAACCTCCTGCCTCAGCCTCCAGAGTAGCTGGGACTACAAGGCACACACCACTGAACCCGGCTAGACCCACTTATTTTTCCTAGTGATAATACAGCCCGGCATTTCCCAAAGTGCGTGTCTTATGGTATTAATAGCTTTTACATAGAAATACGACTGCTGTGTCAAAAGGGTTTTAAAAATTGCCTATAGTGGAACTTCTTAGAGGCTTTTAATATACTAATAAGGATGGTGAAGGCTGAGAGAACACAGAATGCAGTGTTTCTACAAACGTGATTAAGGAACCCACTGTTTCCAAGGTATTTTAGAGTGCAAATAATGCTTGGAATACACTTTGGGAAATACTGCTCCAGGCACTCAATTTTGAAGGACATTAGCAGTCAGGAAAACCCTTTACCCAGATCTTCATAAGTGTAAAGTGTTTCACCAGGCTTCTATAAAGGTCAAATTTGGTACCAAAGAATGGACCCAAGATTAGAATCTGCATGGCTTCAAAACCCAGAATCTTTCCCAATCTCATACTGCTCCATAAAATAGGGCTCATCTGGTCTGTCACCATCCTCTGTGCAAGGACATCGTAGCTTTACAATCTTTGCCCTCTATAAAGAAATCAGCAAGGGGAAAACAAATAGCAAGAGAAGTAACTATTTATTCTGGTTATATCAATATGGCAAGCAGTGTTGTTTTCAACACACTTTCATACAACCAAGGAGTCTGAGATAGTCCATTTCCTAGGTACAAATCTTTTTCCTCCATCTTTGGATTTAAGTTCCAGAAGGACACGAATCTGCTCAGCAGAAATGCTGTCAAAGCGGGAGCCATGTGTGATGAGAAACGAACCCTCCCTTGCCTCAGTAATGCCAGAATCTCCCCAGACTATGATCTCACTAGTTGCTAATTATGCAGCAGGAATAACAACACTGCCCAGAACGACAGGGCTGCATTACTGCAGAGCAGCTACCCAGAATATACTGTGGTGTCAAGAGATGCCTGCTACAGAGCTGCTTTTCTGGACTGTGTCTGTTGGAAGCAATTTGCCTGCTCTTGGATCAGCTCTACAAAGTCAACCAGACGTAATAAGTACCTTAGAGAAGGTATTTCCTAATCTATCCAGATTGCATCAAATTCTGCATTCAAGTCACAAGATGTACCTAAGAAAGCTCAGCCATCAGAAGTCTCAGACAAGCACATTCCTGAAATAAATTTGCCAGGGAAGAAAAAAAAAATCAAGTATTTGATAAAAATTGTAATTAAATTAAAAAATGAGCCCAAAGTATCAGTTTAGCTCTTCATGTTACTGATCTTATCAGAGGTCACATTCTTAGGGCATGGTAAGAAAGGAGCGAGCCAAGGGCTTTTTATGGGTTAAGATTTTAGCTGGGTTTAAAGATACCGATCAACAAGAAGACATTTATGCATCCAACAGACACATGAAAAAATGCTCATCATCACTGGCCATCAGAGATACGCAAATCAAAACCACAATGAGATACCATCTCACACCAGTTAGAATGGCGATCATTAAGAAGTCAGGAAACAACAGGTGCTGGAGAGGATGTGGAGAAATAGGAACACTTTTACACTGTTGGTGGGACTGAAAACTAGTTCAACCATTGTGGAAGACAGTGTGGCGATTCCTCAAGGATCTAGAACTAGAAATATCATTTGACCCAGCCATCCCATTACTGGGTATATACCCAAAGGATTATAAATCATGCTGCTATAAAGACATATGCACACGTTATGTTTATTGAGGCACTATTCACAATAGCAAAGACTTGGAACCAACCCAAATGTCCATCAATGATAGACTGGATTAAGAAAATGTGGCACATATACACCATGGAATACTATGCAGCCATAAAAAATGATGAGTTCATGTCCTTTGTATGGACATGGATGAAGCTGGAAACCATCATTCTGAACAAACTATCGCAAGGACAGAAAACCAAACACCACACGTTCTCACTCATAGGTGGGAATTGAACAATGAGAACACATGGACACAGGATGGGGAACATCACACACCGGGGCCTGTCGTGGGGTGGGGGAAGGGGGGAGGGATTATACCTAATGTAAATGACAAGTTAACGGGTGCAGCACACCAACATGACACATGTATACATATGTAACAAACCTGCATGTTGTGCACATATACCCTAGAACTTAAAGTATTAAAAAAAAAAAAAAGATACCGATCGACAAACAAATTTCTCATTCCATTCTATTGTAGCGGGGAGGGGGAGCCCCTTGTGATTGAATGCTTATGTGGGTGGAATTTTTTAAGGAGACAGAATAAAGCTGGGCACAGTGGCTCACGTCTGTCATCCCAGCACTTTGGGAGGCCGAGGCGGGCGGATCACCTGAGGCTGGAGTTCGAGACCAGCCTGACCAACATGGAGAAACCCCATCTCCACTAAAAATCCAAAAAAAAAAAAAAAAAATTAGCGAGGCGTGGTGGCGCATGCCTGTAATCCAGCTACTCAGGAAGCTGCGGCAGGAGAATCGCTTGAACCCGGGAGGTGGAGGTTGTGGTGAGCCAAGATCGTGCCATTGCACTCTAGCCTGGGCAACAGAGGGAGACCTTGTCAAAAAAAAAAAAAAAAAAAAAAGCCGGGTGTGGTGGCTCACGCCTCTAATCCCAGCACTTTGGGAGGCCAAGGCGGGTGGATCACAAGGTCAAGAGATCGAGACCATCCTGGCCAATATGGTGAAACCCCGTCTCTACCAAAAATACAAAAATTAGCCAGGTGTGGTGGCGCGTGCCTGTAATCTCAGCTACTCAGGAGGCTGAGGCAGGAGAATCGCTTGAACCCAGGAGGCGGAAGTTGCAGTGAGCTGGGATTACGCCACTGCACTCCAGCCTGGGCGGCAGAGCAAGACTCTGTCTCAAAAAAAAAAAAAAAAAAAGGAGGGAGGGAGGGAAGAGAAGAAGGCAAGCAGGCAGGCAAGCAGGCAGGCAGGCGGTCTTTTTCCTTAGCCTGGAAACACTCAAGGATTTATGACTGGAAGTAAATGTCCACTCCTGTTCTTTCCTCAGGTGTCCCCAGGCTTCTGGTAGTATCTCCTGTGAATATTTCTCTTTAAGCCCCATATGAACTTGGGTCTGCTCCAAAATCATCTTTATTACTAGAATTCTCCACGGTCTTAACCCAGTTGCCCTCAGGAGTATCAGTTATCTTTAGGTTACTTTTTGTGAACTTGGATGCAGCAAGGATTGCTGGCTGCTTGTTCTATTCTCCTCTTTTTCTGTGTTTTCTCTACTTCTGGAATAGTGGTTTCTGGGCAATGATAGGAGATAGGTAAGAAAGAAGAAAAAAGATGTGACACCTAGGAGAAAAGTATTTTCCTTAAGCTGTCTGAGAATAACTGGAACCTATGGCTATGTGTGTAAATAACATGTATACTGACTTATGGTCAAACTCTTCCATTCACATGGATGGCACTCAGGGAAATCCTCAAGGATTCCTCTCTTCACCCTACCCAGGCTCTGTTAGCAGCATTTTCTCTGACATTAGCTCCATTATTTTTTTAAAAAGAAAAAAGATTATGTCCCAACAACAATGTAAGATTAAATTTCAACCCAGCTCCCCTTGTCCAACTCTCTGATATGAACTCGACTTTTAGATGAAGATGTTCACTGGGCACCAAGAACAAACCTCCTGTTCACTTCCATGGTGCCCTGAAGAAATCCTTCTTTGGGAGGCTGAGGCAGGAGGATTGCTTGAGGCCAGGAGTGCAAAACCAACTTGGCCAACATAGCAAGACCCTGTCTCTGTATTTTCAAAAAATTGGCCCGGCATGGTGGCACATGCCTGTAATCCTAGCACTTTGGGAGGCCAAGGCGGGCAGATCACTTGAGGCCAGGAGTTCAAGACCAGCCTGGCCAACATGGCAAAACCCCACCTCTATTAAAAATACAAAAACTAGCTGGGCATGGTGGTGTGTGTCTGTCGTCTCAGCTACTTGGGAGGCTAAGGCGGGAGGATTGCTTGAACCCAGGAGGCAGAGGTTGCAGTGAGCTGAGATTGTGCCACTGCACTCCAGCCTGGGTGACAGAGCCAGACCCTGCCTCAAAAAATAAAATAAAATAAATAAAAATAAAATTTTTTAAAAAATAAATCTTTCTTTGCAATAGTAACAGAATAGTTTCCATACTTTCCAATTCATCAAATTAATCTTTCAAACTACAACTAGAAAAATCAGTCATTCCTACCTCTCTCAATTATTCATTGGTAGAGGATCAATGCCTGTGTTCAAGAGATACACTTGTAAGTTTTAGCACCTAGGAATGCAGGTAAAAACCGACAGTTAACTGTCAAAATGACCAACTCAACAAATGCTTTTGGAGAAAATAATGCAACTCTCTTTAAAGCTTTTAAATACCAGTGAAACGAAAGGTCAGCTGACACTTTCTGGCTACATGTCTAATGGTCTTTTCTCAAGAGTTTCTAGCTGAACATTTTCCAAAGTTATATGAAATAGTTAAGATCCAGAGCACAGAATACATCAGGCTAGCACCTAATAAACAGTTCCACCAGCATATGTATATTTTAGTACTAGATCTAAGTTTTTTTCAGGCCTAAAAGGATTCCTATAACCACCAAAACAAACAAACAAACAACAACAACAACAACAAAAACCAGCATATGTGAGACCAGCAAGAGGGACTGCCCAGGCAAAATTTTCTGGAAGAATCTATTTGCAAAGTTTAGGTAATATAAGTCTCTTTCTTAAATGAGTCCAAAGTAATAAGCTACATCTCACAGGAGAAAGCCTCTTCACTTGACTGGAACCCAACCTTCTGCTAAAGGTCAAGGAATCAAAACCTCCAGTAAGATGGTCAGGGCTACCATCTGTAGCTGGGTTGGAAGGAAGGCTTGCTGCTGTGTTACCATAAACCTGAATAAAATGACCTGCCCTGTTTCTCCTTTTACAAGATACTGTGGTTGTTTCTCATATACTATGAATTTCATGGATCCATGTGTCTTTGTGATCACCAGGATCATGAACTTACAAAGCACCCAAGTGAAAACCCCCGCTTAAGCTAGGTGTTTAAAGAAAGCCGTGCACTCACCACCCCCACTCCCCGATTTTTACCCATTCACTAACACAAGGTTAGAATTTTCCATGCCTAAACTACCATCGTGTGGAAGACAGATCTTTGTGGGAACTGGAACATGATGCTGCATTAACTCTCAAGGATATCCAGTCATTTATAACACCGGCACAACCAACATCCTGGCTTTGTGGATTTGCAAGACAGAAAGCCAGTGAAGAAAAAAATCTGAACTATGGATTTACCTTGAACTGAAAACTGCAGGACAAGGGGACAGTGTTGTCTTGTGGGGATAACTTCTAGCATTTCATTCTGAAGAACAGTTTGTGTGTCACACTGCCACTCTCAACCCCTTTAAAAGGATGAATCAAGACCACAGCACTAAAAGGGACGGGTGGCAGTTGGCTGCGTAATTGGGCCTATGAAAAAAGATCAAGCTAGCAACCAGGGCAATTGATGCTTTCATTTTCCCACACGACGCCAGAAATATGGGAGACATCAGGAACCGGAGCGAAGGGACATGTCAAGTCACCAGTTCCTTTTAATGAACACTCCTGCCGAACCCTTCAGCTCTCGGCCCACTTCCCTCTGATTCCTGCTAACCTTCCCGCTCATTCCAATCCTCTGCAGCCCCTACCCAGCCTTCCTCATCCCTTCCTGCCTGCTACTCACAAATTCCCAACCACTCCTCCCACATTTTCCTCTGTTCCCCCTCCCCTTCCTTCACTTTCCTCCATCCTACATCATTCTCCACTCCATTCCGAACTCAATCCTCATCCGCAATCCTGCAGGCTTCCAAGCCGCCCATCGGTCTCCCGCGAGCTGCCCCCGCAGTCCGGGCCAGCGTCCTCGGTGCCCCTCGCTCCCACGCCTCTTCCCGACTCGGTTCCTTCCCAACGGCACCCGACCTCCCCGCCCCCCGACCGCTCCCGTCCGAGCCTCTCATTTCTGACCCCTCCATCCGCACGGCTCTGGGCTTGACCACTCCTCCACGGCCGCCCGAGGGCCGATCCCGAGAAAGGACGAGGCGGCACCCTCCGCCCCGCACCCCTAGGCCCATTACCGGCCCCGCCGCAGCTGCCTCCTCCCGTGATGGTCTCTGCCGCCCCCGCTGCCGCCGCCGCCCTAGCCCGGTGGGAAGGAGGGAGGAGCGAGCGAGTCCCGGGCCCCGCAGCGACGGCCGGGGAGCTCCCAGGGCGGCAGGGCGGGGAGGGAGGGCGGTGGGCAGCCCAGCCGGCAGGCAGAGAGGGCCGGGCGGCTCCGGCAACTCGGGCGCCCCCGGCAGCAGACGCCCAGAACCGCCCCGGCTCCGGCTAACAATAGGCTCCGGCCGCAGCGCACTGGCTCTTATAGGCGCCGGCACGTCCTGACCGAGACCCGGGGCTGGCTGGGAAATGGAGTCTACGTGCCGGCCCCACGCCCAGCAGCATGCCGGGAGTTGTAGGCGGTAACTGCTGCAAAGCCGAAGCCCGCGGGCAAACCGGCTCCCGAGGCGGCAGCTCTGCTGCAACCTTTTAATGGGGGAAGAGAGGATACTCAGCTACAGATCTTAAATAAACGAATTCTCCTCCAAAGCTCCCTTTTTCTTTCGTGTCCTGACCACACGCCATTAGGAACATGATCCCCCCTTCTCCTCGCTCATGGGGTCTTAGTCTTCAGCAATATGACTTATTGCAGCCTGCGCAGGTTATAAAGAATACAAGCAATATCTTGAGCTATCTACTTATATGAGGGAGTGCTTTGAGTGTTTTCTTTAAAAAAAAAAAAAAATTGCTGCCGGGCGCGGTGGCTCACGCCTGTAACCCCAGCACTTTGGGAGGCCAAGGTGGGCGGATCACGAGGTCAGGAGATCGAGACCATCCTGGCTAACAAGGTGAAACCCCGTCTCTACTAAAAAATACAAAAATTAGCCGGGCGTGGTGGCGGGCGCCTGTAGTCTCAGCTACTCGGGAGGCTGAGGCAGGAGAATGGCGTGAACCCGGGAGGCGGAGCTTGCAGTGAGCCGAGATCGCGCCACTGCACTCCAGACTGGGAGAAAGAGAGAGACTCCGTCTCAAAAAAAAAAAAAATCTTCTCAACTTCGCAAACTAATTTATTTATTTAAATAGAAAAGGGGTTTTCGCCATGTTGCCCCGGCTGGTCTTGCACTCCTGGGCCCAGGCGATCCGCCCGCCTCGGCCTCCCAAAGTGCTGGGATTATACGCATGAGCCACCGCGCCCTTCCGCAACCTATTTTTAAGAAAGGGCGCCAGGCGCGGTGGCTCATGCCTGTAATCCCAGCACTTTGGGAGGCCGAGGCGGGCGGGTCATGAGGTCAGGAGTTCGAGACCAGCCTGACCAACGTGGTGAAACCCTGTCTCTACTAAAAATACAAAAATTAGCCGAGGGTGGTAGCACGTGCCTTTAATCCCAGCTCCTCGGGAGGCCGACCCAGGAGAATGGCTTGAACCCGGGAGGCGGAGGTTGCAGTGAGCCAAGACTGCACCATTGCCCTCCAGCATGGTCAACAAGAGCGAAACTCCATCTCAAAAAAAAAAAAGAAAAAGAAAAAGAAAAAAAAGGGGAAAACCAAGATTAAGAAGTCAAAAGTTGTATGTGATTTGCCAAGGACACATAGCCTTGGTTTCTTCTCTGTTGTCTTTCCCTTGAACTATAAGGCTCGGCAAGCTCGAGCTGCATTCTCTTGTCCCCCGCCCCCCACCCCGCCCCCTCATTTTGTTCTGTCATCTTGTTTGCTTCTACTTTCCCCCTTCCATACTCTGCTTGAATACACTGGCCTCATTGCAGCTCCTTCAACTGGGCAATCATTCTCTTACCTCAGGGCCTTTTGTCTGGCTTCCACCAGCTAGCCACATACTTACTCCCTCACATAATATCTGCTCGAATGTCCCCATATCCGAGATCTTCCCTAACCATATTTCTTTTTCCCTGCATTAAGAGACAGGATTTCACTCTGTCACCCAGGCTGGAGTGCAGTGGTGCAATCACGGCTCACAGCAGCCTCAAACTCCCAGGCACAAATGCCTAAGCATATTTCTAAAATGGTGCTTCTCCTTAGTTTCTATCCCTGTGCCTTATATTTCTTCTTAGCATCCACGTATTTGTTTTTGTCTTATCTCACTTGACTAAATTCGGTGAGAGCAAGGAATTGTTTTGTTTACTGTATCCTCAACACACAGTACAAAGCCTAGTAGTTGACATTTAAGAGCATGATAGATATTTATTGGATAGATGGATGGACAGCAGGATTTAAACTCACGTTAGGCTGGTTCCAAAACCTGGTACATTTTTCACTGCAACCAAGAAACTTTGAAGCCAGATCCACTAGCTACCAAGCCATCTCAGCTTTAGAATTGAGAGGCTGGATGGCTTGGGAAAACATGCTAAGAATTTCAGTTCTCTCCCCTAGGTGACATCAGAGACTCCAAGAAGCTAGGACACTACACTGCAAAATAAAAAAGCAGTAGATCAGAAAAAAGCAATCTTTTGGTAACATGCACTTGTCATCTCTCTTTGCTGAAATTCAGAGGCAATATAATGAGTGATCAAGAGCATGGATCCTGGAGTGATCGAGAGCATTGATCCTGGAGCCAGACTGCCTAAATATAAACCCCACTTCCTCTACTTACTAGTGGCATGACCCCGGGCAAGGGACATAAGTTTTCTGCCTTAGCTTCCTCATTTGCAAGCCAGGAATAACGATGTCTATCTCATTGGGTTTTGTGAAGATTAAACAGCTGATATATTGGAAAATGTTTACAACAGTCAGTGCTGTGTAAATGTTAGCTATTTTTAATCATAAGCTTTCTATTCAGTTGTGTAGAAGGTTTGGTTCATGATCCCATTCTTCTTGTGCATACAGAAGACAAAAGGGAAGAGAAAACTATCCTAGACCACTCTATAGAATCAGTAGGCTGAGTAACAAAAACCCAGCCTGATGCCCATGTTGAGGATGCTAAAAAAGTGTCTCATATGCCTACACATCCAGTGTTCCAGCAGTCATGGAAATTCATCAGGGTACCATCAGCCCCAGTGCCCAATGCATTAACCTCAATTGGTTAATGCCACCAAACTAGAAGATAGCCAAACCAATGTTAGTACATCCTTTGAGAAGATGGCAGAATTCAATTTGGCAATAAGCTCTTGATCAGTCAGAAGATCATCTGGGCCAGGCATGGTGGCTCACACCTGTAATCCCAGCACTTTAGGAGGCTGAGGAGGGAAGATTGCTCGAGCCCAAGAGTTTGAGACCAGCCTGGGCAACATGGAGGGAGACTCTGTCTCACAAGAAATTTTTAAAAATTAGCCAGGTGCAGTGGCATGCACCTGTGATCCCAGTTACTTGGGAGGCTGAGGTGGGAGAATCACTTGAGCACAGGAGGTCAAGCTGCAGTGACAGCTGTGTTCATGCCACTGCACTCCAGCCTGAGTGACAGAACAAGACCCTCTCTTTTTTAATTAAAAATAATAATAAAATAGAGATGGGGGGTTCTCCCTGTGTTGCCCAGGCTGGTCACGAACTCCTGTGCTCAAGCAATCCACCAGCCTCAGCCTCCCCAAGTGCTGGGATTACAGGCCTGAGCCACCACACCCGGCAGAGACTCTGTCTCAAAAAATAAAAATAATAGGCTGGGTGTGGTGGCTCAGGCCTGTAATCCCAGCACTTGGGGAGGCCAAGGTGGGTGGATCACTTGATGCCAGGAGTTCAAGACCAGTCCAGCCAACATGGCGAAACCCCATCTCTACTAAAAATAGCTGGGAATGGTGGCACGAGCCTGTACTCCCAGCTACTTGGAAGGTTGAGGCATGAGAATCGCTTGAACCCAGGAAGGCGGAGGTTGCAGTGAGCCGAGATTGCGCAACTGAACTCCAGCCTGGACAACAGAACGAGACTCTGTCTAAAACAAAAAACAACAACAACGAAAAAAATCATGACCCGAGCAGTGTTTTCTTTTCTTTCTTCCTTTTTTTTTCTTTTCTAATAGAGAGAGGGGTCTCACGTTCCCCAGGCTGGCCTTGGACTCCTGGGTTCAAACAATCCTCCTGCCTTTGCCTCCCAAAGTGCAAGGATTACAGGCATGAGCCACCACGCCTGGCCCTGGGAAGTGTTTTATACTTTGGTCTTGCAGCTATGACTGTGTGTGAAGGTGATCTTATAGTCAGTAGTATCCTTAGATTATTGAGCTAATGAACAGGTGTATAGTATTCAGTATAAACTGTTTTACACTCATAATCCCTTTAAAACTCTCAAATAACTCTATGAATTAAGTATTACCTCCTTTTTAATACTTAATTCATAGGGTTAAGATGATAAAATTGAGGCTTGAAAGATTACTCTGTCCAAAGTCATATCCAGGAAGAGAAGGATCTGGGATTTGAATGCAGGCCTATCTGACACCAAAATATATACTGTATCAACTACCTCTTACCACCAAAAGATAAACGAGAACACATTCCCCAGAGAGGTGAAAATAAATAGGACAGAGGATATAATATGTTGAAATTCTTAGAGAAAAAGAGTTAAAATAAAAATCTAAGGCATTGTGTTTGTTTTTCTGAAAAGGAATCTGTAGACTTAGCCCTAAAGTTGTTATGCTACTTCACTAATTGACATTTAATTATATTATATTCCAGATCTAGAGAGACAGGCACCTCTTTGTGACTAATTCCACACTAACAAAAAGAGAACAGTATGTGTAAATCTGAGAAAAAGAGTGCCACAGCAAACTGAAAGCACAAACACCAAAGAAGTCATATGCGCCATTGCACTCCAGCCTGGGCGACAAAAGTGAAACTCTGTCCTCCCACCACACAAAAAAAGGAAAAGAAAACAAGAATCTACATTAATTAAAATGTGCACCCTCATCTTAAACATATCTAATATATGAAAACAGAGATTCGCATAATAGGTAAGCCAGTTATAACTCATGTCCCAAAATACCATATCAGTAAAAAATAGTACAATAAGACAACAAATAATACAATAATATTAGTTTAAATAGCAAGTTCCCTTATAATTGATATTAATCCAATTGAAAACTTTAATTCATATAAACTTTTCAGTGTCTGAATTTGAAAATGCAAATGCTAGACTTACTTGAAATTTTTGGCCAGGCGCGGTGGTTCATGCCTGTAATCCCAGCACTTTGGGAGGCGGAGGTGGGTGGATCACCAGGTCAAGAGTTCGAGACCAGCCTGGCCAATATGGTGAAACCCTGTCTCCACTAAAAATACAAAAATCAGCCGGGCATGGTGGCAGGCGCCTGTAATCTCAGCTACTTGGGAGTCTGAGGCAGGAGAATCACTTGAACTCGGGAGGCGGAGCTTGCAGTGAGCCGAGATAGTGCCACTGCACTCCAGTCTGAGTGACAGAGCAAGACCCCACCTCAAGAAAAATAAATAAATAAATAAATTTTCAAGCAAGATAGATTTTAGCTTAGGCCTATGTTCACAAGGAACACTACAGGGGAAATGCTGTAGAGAATGTGTGAACAAAGACGTGAAAAGAAGAAGGAAGAAGTGGAAATAGATGAAAATTCAAGGTTGAAGATAAAATACAAGGTCACTAAAAGAACCAGGAAGGAGAAATAAAGTATGCAGAAAAAACAGTGCTGGTGGCATTACTCCCATGTCACAAAGGGCATCTTTCCCAACTCACTCCATTTTGCAGTGGTAGGATATTCTTCCTCATTTAAGTTTTGGAGTTGGTATAATGAAACAAAAATTAATCACAAACTAAAAGCAAGCATTCTAGCAGGGAAAGCCTTAACTCACAACTAAGAAAGTAGAGCATTTGCAGGAGAAGCAGAATGATGTAGGATTACTCCTAATGACATAATATATAGGCTGGGTGTGGTGGCTAACGCCTATAATCCCAGCACTTTGGAAGGCTAAGGTGGGAGGCTCGCTTGAAGCCAGGAGTTCAGATCAGCAAGGACCACATGGCAAGATCCTGTCTCTACGAAAAATAAAAATTAGGGCTGGGCACAGTGGCACATACCTGTAATCCCAGCACTTTGGATGGCTGAGGTGGGAGAATCGCTTGAGCCCAGGAGGTCAAGGCTGCAGTGAGCTGTGATGGTGCCACTGCCCTCCAGCCTAGGCAGCAAAGTGAGATCCTGCCTCAAACAAAACAAAACCAATTTGTTGGGTGTGGTGGCACATGCCTGTAGTCCTACCTACTCAGGAGACAGGCGAGAGGATCACTTGAGCCTAGGAGTTCAAGGCTACAGTGCGCTATGATCACACCACAGCCTGGGCAACAGAGCAGGACCCTGTCTCTTAAAAACAAAAAAAGAAGCTAAGAAAGAAATAGGCTGGGTGCAGTGGCTCATGCCTGTAATCCGAACACTTTGGGAGGTCAAGGCTGGTGGATCACTTGAGGTCAGAAGTTTGAGACCAGCTTGTCCAACCCGGTGAAACCCCGTCTCTACTAAAAATATAAAAATTAGCTGGGTGTGGTGGCACATACCTGTAATCCCAGCTACTGAGGAGGCTCAGGCAGGAGGATCGCTTGAACCCAGGAGGCAGAGGTTGCAGTGAGCCGAGGTTGCGCCACTGCACTCCAGCCTGGGTGACAGAGACTCTGTCTCAAAAAAAAAAAAAAGGAAAAAAAGAAAAAAAAAGAAATATATATATATATAAATGGGGCAGCTAGGTGGGACAATTGTGCCATTCCTACTGAGACTGGAGTTCTCATAAGACCCATGGGGGCCATAACAGATCAAATTCCTGTAGAGGAACCGTCCGTGACCAAGGAAGCAGACCAATAATTCAGTAAAATGATAAAATGGTCCTTCAATTTCAGTTCTCCTGTCCCCCCCAAATCTGGAATTGTTAGGTTTGGCCAGAGAAAAAAGCTACAATCCTGTCCCCCCAAATCTGGAATTGTTAGGTTTGGCCAGAGAAAAAAGCTTCAATCCTGACTTCAAATATTTGGACTCTAAATTGCTTTCAAGACTGAATACCGAAGCTCTGCTCAGCCCTTCATGGTGATTTGCAAGACAGTTCAAATCTCTGCGGTAACCCTATACAAAACACTTTCTCAGAATATGTGGGGATACACAGGGTTTTGAGAACACTCCTCCATTATGCATACATTAGAAATGGTTGGTGCCATTATCCCACACCTTCTTTACTTGCCAAGCTTCCCCCGGAACCTCCAGCTCAGAGATCATACTCTGCCCTCACAACATACCCAGTACCTGAACTTCCAGGAATCAGAACTTCAGCCCCTTCATGTGGACCTTACTTTTTTGTCACGTCTTGGGTTGTCTTTTTAAATTTTCTTTTTTTAGATAGAGTCAGTTTCTTTTTCTCTCTCTCTTTTCTCTCTTCTCTCTCTCATACAGGCTGGAGTGCAGTGGCGCAACCTCCGCTCACTGCAACCTCCACCTCCTGGGTTCAAGCAATTCTTGTGCCTCAGCCTCCTGAGTAGCTGGGATTCCAGGCACCCACCACCACGCCCGGCTAATTTTTATTTTTTTTATTTTTTTTTATTTTTAGCAGAGACGGAGTTTCACCATGTTGGCCAGGCTGATCTCAAACTCCTGACCTCAGGTGATCTGTCCGCCTCAGCCTCCCAAAGCGCTAGGATTACAGGGGTGAGCCACCACGCCCAGCCATGTTTCCTCCATTTATATGGCTTCTTAAATAAATCATTTACGTGGGCAAACATTCTCATTGGGCCATAACATTGAACAGTCAATCTCATTACTCAACAGCCACATTTCACGTACTGACTACTCAATCCTTAGAGTCCTGCAACGATTCCCTCCCCTTTTATTAATATTTCCCAATAACTCCCTTTTAATTATCAAGTCTTTATACAGCAGATTTTTCTACATGGAAGCTATTATACTTCAAAGGAGTACAGGCAATTGTAAGTCAAATAGGATGCTACGCCTCTTCTCTAAATGGCCTAGGCCGGTATGGTGGGTGGCTCACACTTGTAATCCCAGCATTTTGGGAGGCTGAGGCAGGAGGATGCTTGAGCCCAGGAGGTCAAGACCAGTATGGGCAATATAGGGAGACCCTGTCTCTACAAAAAAATACAAAATTAGCCAAGTGTGGTGGCACACACCTGTAGCCCCAGCTACTTGGGAGGCTGAGGTAGGAGGATCGCTTGAGCCTGGGAGGCAGAGGCTGCAGTGAGCTGAGATGGTGCCACTGCACTCCAGCCTGGGTGACACGCGCACACAAAAAAAGATGCATGTTCAAATATATGTGACCTAAATGGCATCCATACAGAATAACCAGTTTTTAAAAAGAATGATGTAGAACTAAACATTCTAGTATAGTAAGATATTCAAGATATGCTAAATACAAAAATCAAATTGCAGGTCATTAGTATAACATGAGCCCATCTGTGTGTGTGTGTGTGCATGTGTGATGGGGGAAATTCTTTGCAATGATTACCTCTACAGAGTGGGACTAAGAGGTAAGGGGGAAAGTTATATGATACCATTCTTTATTGTTTGAATTTATCATTCTGTGTATTACTTTCATAATGAAAAAGCTAGTATAAAATTTTCACTTAATTGAAAGGATTATTAGTGAACATATGCAATGTTTTAAAGCAAACTGAATAATTACAGTGTTCTAGCACTATGCCAATTCTTACCAATTATACATCACTGGCACAATAAAAATTTTTTGTAGCTAAAGAAAGCCTAAGAGATTTTCTGGTAAATTTAAGGATCTATAATTTCAAAGTTGTATAAGTTCATTTCCATAAATTCGAAGACTACTCTAAAAAACCCTGACTTCAGGTAAAAATAGTTAAGTGTAATTTATAGTCAATATATTAATAAAGGCCAGGCGTGGTGGCTCATGCCTGTAATCTCAACACTTTGGGAGGCCAAGGCAGGACTGCTTGAGGCCAGGAGTTCAAGACTAGCTTGGCAACATGGTAAGATCCCGTCTCTACAAAAAAACATTAGCAGGGCTTCGTGGTGTGTGCCTGTAGTCCTAGCTACTTGGGAGGCTGAGGCAGGAGGATCACTTGAGCCTGGGAGTTTGAGGCTGCAGTGAGTTATAACTGGCACTGCACTCCAGCCTGGGTGACAGAGGGAGATAGAATTCTTGTTTTGTTTCCTTTGAGATGGGGGTCTTACTTCGTCACTTAAGCTACAGTGCAGTGGCATGATCACAGCTCACTGCAGCCTCCAATCCTAGGCTCAAGTAATCACTGCCATACCTGGCTAATTTTTTTAACTTTTTGTAGAGATGGGGGGGCGGGTCTCACTTTGTTGCCCAGGCTGGTCTTGAACTCCTGACCTGGCCTAAAGTGATCCTCCCATTTTGGCCTCCTAAAGTGCTGGGCTTACAGGCATGAGCCACTGTGCCTCATCTATATATTTAATTTTATGCATCATTTGCAGTAAGAGTCACAAATGCAAAGATTTGGAAGAAACCTTAAAAGTCACCTAGCCTTGGGCCAGGTGCGGTGGCTCACACCTGTAATCCCAGCACTTTGGGAGGCCGAGGTGGGTGGATCATGAGGTCAGGAGTTCAAGACCAGCCTGGCCAACATAGTAAAACCCCATCTCTACTAAAAATAGAAAAATTAGCATGGCATGGTGGTCCGTGCCTGTAGTCCCAGCTACTCAGGAGGCTGAGGCAGGAGAATTGCTTGAACCCGGGAGGCGGAGGTTGCAGTGAGCTGAGATCAGGCCATTTAACTCCAGCCTGGGCAACAGAGTGAGACTCCGTCTCAAAACAAAAAAGTCACCTAGTCTTGGCCAGGCATGGTGGCTCACACCTGTACTCCCAGCACTTTGGAAGATGAGACGGGGGATCACTTGAGCCCAGGAGTTCAAGACCAACCTGGCAGGCAACACAGTGAGACCTCATTTCTATATTTTATTTTATTAAAAAAAAATTTTTTTGAGACAGTCTTGCTCTGTCACCCAGCCTGGAGTGCAGCAGCCTGATCTCAGCTCATTGCAACCCCACCTCCCAGGTTTAAGCAATTCTCATGTCTTAGACTCCCAAGTAGCTGGGATTACAGGTGTGTGCCACCACGCCCAGCTAATTTTGTATTTTTAGTAGAGACAGGGTTTCACCATGTTGGCCAGGCTGGTCTTAATCTCCTGGCCTCAAGTGATCTGCTTGCCTCAGCCTCCCAAATTGTTGGGATTACAGGCATAAGCCACGGTGCCCAGACTCATTTCTATATTAAAAAAAAAAAAAAAAGAAAAAGGCATCTAGTCCAACTTTCCTACCCAAACACCTAGACATAAAAAAAAAAAAAAAAAAAATCCAAACCAATAGCAGCCTGCTGAGGAAAGAACTGAGGTTGAGAACCAGTACTAGGAATATAAGACAACCAGATATGTCTCCTCCTCAAAATGGAGACACCTGGTAATCATTCACTAAGAAGCATTTTGGTGTAATATAACAAGTTGCTCAGGTCAGTTTTAAACAAGTCATTGACTTAATTTTTTGGTTTCAAAGTTTTCAATTTGTTTCAAATCAAGAGAAATTAGACCATGATGCAGATTGAGTTTAATGAACAAAAATCTCTGTATAAAAAACATTTAAACCTTATCAAATGCTTTAAACACACACACACACACACACACACAAATCCAAATCCAATACACAATCTTAGAACATTATCTTTGTGTACCTCAACATAACCTGTAAAAGTATTTCTAGATAAAACTTTACAAGTGAAGAAAGAAAACCCATGATGTTACACTTACACACTTACACACACACACACACACACAATCATTCTTAAGGAAGAACAAAAACATGGTAAGAGTGTGAACAGGAAGGGAATGCATCTTTTTTTGTAAAGCTTATATTAAAAAACACAGCATGAGTAAAATAACTTCCTATGCCAAGAGAAGATGCAGAGAGAGGAAACAGAAAGCAGGGATGAGACTAACTCATTAATAAATAGTTTGAGAATGTCATTCAAGAACAGTAAATTTGGGGAGTTACAGATAATCCCCAGTTGTCACCACCTCAAATTCTTTGATTCCGATAACTAATGACACTTAAAAAGCATCTATGTGTTCATTTTTTGTAGGTCTTGACTTGTTCATCATTATTTAGGTGTGCTTTGTCTCTTTCAGTGGTTAATTCCTCAGTTCATACTCAGTGTTATGTCGTAGTCACCAGAAGGGCCACAGTAATAAGCGAAGTGAACACAGGTTATAATGGGTGGCACTGGTGGTATGAGAGGGTGAATAAGGAGGGCCAGATTGCCTGGTTTGGATTTCAGCATCACTGCCTGCCAGCTCCTGGCACCTAGCAAGCTACTTAGCCACTGTGTGTCTCCATTTCCTCATCTTCGGTTGGGGGTCACTGTAGCACCTACTTCAGATAGTGTGATTAGGGGGTTAAACAAGATGGTCATTCAAAAAATTTATCACACTGCCTGGTCAATAAATGTTAGCTGAAAATACTATTAGTTGTGGTATTACAGGGGAACCAAAAGGAAAATTCTGTCTCTGTATTTCTCCTCACTGATAAAGTTTTCAGGGACAAACGATGGCAAAAAGCAGAGATACCAGTACATTTGAGACCAGTACAAAGAGATTGAAGACCTAGTCTTATGAATATAGACACCCATTTTTATATAAGAAAAAAATTACAGGGCTCCATATCACAAAATTTAAGATCTTCCTGTTAAACATCACACAATTCCCATCATCATTATGCCCTACATACACTCTAAATTATGTAGAGTTTCTACTGATATTCAACAACAACAAGGTCCAGAAAGTTTAACTAAAACAGCTGCAGAACTGCATGTTGGGCAGTAATCTGTGTGTGCCACAAGAGCTTGGGCCAACACAGAGGGCCAGGATTCTGCCTCCATGGCCTGGACTCCTCCACACACAGTCAGATGAGTCAGGTTCTTGCAGACCTTCAAATCTCCATTCATATCCCCCTTCAAGAGGGCCGTTTTCAGAGGTGAAGGAAGCAGCAGCCACTGGGCACGAAACGCCGCACTCCTACTTCAGTATGATATGATAGCTATCATTGGTTTCTGCTGTTAAAAAAAAGAGAGAGAGAGAATCATCTTTAGTCACCTCTAAAACACAGCAGGAGAAAAAAAGTATGGTAAGATTCTCGTGAGAAGGGGAGAAAAGGGAGGTGGAGGTTGCAGTGAGCTGAGATCACGCCACTGGACTCCAGCTTGGGCAACAAGAGCGAAATTCTGTCTCAAAAAAAAATGCATTATAAAAACAACATGCCTCAATTTCCTCATCTGTAATGGAAGATGGAAGAGAATGGCAAAAAGCCGGGCCGGGCACAGTGGCTCGTGTCTATAATCCCAGCACTTTGGGAGGCCAAGGTGGGTGGATCGCTTGAGGTCAGGAGTTCGAGACCAGCCTGGCCAACAAGGTGAAACCCATCTCTATACTAAAAATACAAAAATTAGCCAGACATGGTGGCACGTGCCTGTAATCCCAGCTACTTGGGAGGCTGAGGGAGGAGAATCACTTGAACTTGGGAGGCGAAGGTTGTAGTGAGCCGAGATCATGCCACTGCACTCCAGCCTGGGCAACAGATCGAGACTCTGTTTCAAAAAAAAAAAAAAAAAAAGCCAACTTAAAAAAAGGAACAATCTCTAATATTGTCACTTTCTTTACCCAAATATGGTTACTTTTCCTATCTCTCCTCAAAGAAGTATGTACTTTGCCTAGTAGTAGTAAAGCTGTTAAACTGCTTAGAGAAAGATGTTTGTCTTACTATTACCTTTCATTGTGTCCAGAATAAAACATGCTTCTTCCTGAAAGTTCTGTATCATCTGAAAAATGCAAGAAAATTTGTGATTATTTAAATGAAAAATAACCCCTTTATATTCCTGTGTCCCTAAGGACTACCCCACATCCAGAGGGATTTATATGGGAGGCTTTACAGGTCACAAATAATGTATTTCTTGAATATCTAGGATCATAAAAGTTTTTTCCTCCCCTCCCGTTTGGTTTTTAAATATTAAAAAACTAACCAGATTAGAAGAGTTGTTTTAAAGCCTGGTATGCATTTCCCCGGGTTAACTCCAAGACTCTCCAAGGAGCACACGGACACTAATATGTGCATACAGGAGAACTGACTTCCGTGTCTTCAACTCCCATATGTGCTCTTTCCTAAAACCTCTTTAATTTTCCTTCCCCACCTTCCCTTCTCAAACTCCCTTCTCCCAGGGATAAACTCCCTTCTCCCAAGATAAAGGCATGAGTTTCACCCTCCCAGGATCCTAATAAGGTGGCCCATGATGTGAAAGCTTCAGGTGGCAAAGTGGAATGGCGAAGGTGAACGCTAATAACTGAGCAATAGACCCTTTTATGAGCCACATGGTTTCTAACTCTTTCCTTTCACCAGAATTAAAGAGTAACCTAATCACAAATTGTTGTAAGATAGAGGATTCAAAATGATTTTTTGATAATATCACTATGTAATTTCTGGTATATAATTCTGAAGTATAATCTAATGACATTGTCATTACAAAATTCCATCCATTCCTATCAATTTATGGGAATCAAGTCCCTCAGCATTTATATCTAGAGGAAAAAAACAGAATGGAATTGATGCTGAAATCCTGTGTCATTCTAGCAATCAACAGGCAGTATTCATCTACAAAGGAAATAATTATGTGCAAGGGTATGGGTAGGGAAGGAAACAATTTCATTGAACTCATTCATAGATATACCTGTAATAATTTTTTTCTTAATTTTTTTTTTTTTTCTGAGACAGAGTTTTGCTCTTGTTGCCCAGGCTGGAGTGCAATGCCCCCATCTCGGCTCACCGCAACCTCCGCCTCCTGGGTTCAAGGGATTCTCCTGCCTCAGCCTCCTGAGTAGGTGGGATTATAGGCACGTGCCACCACACCCGGCTAATTTTGTATTTTAGTAGAGGCAGGGTTTCTCTATGTTGGTCAAACTCCCGACCTCAGGTGATCTGCTTGCCTCAGCCTCCCAAAGTGCTGGGATTACAGGTGTGAGCCACTGCGCCTGGCCTTCTTTTTTTCTTTTTTTGGATGAAGTCTCGCTCTGTCGCCTAGGCTGGAGTGCGGTGGCGCAATCTTGGCTCACCGCAACCTCTGCCTCTCGGGTTCAAGCAGTTCTCTGCCTCAGCCTCCCAAGTAGCTGGGATTATAGGCACCTGCCATCATGCCCAGCTAATTTTTGTATTTTTAGTAGAGATGGGGTTTCACCATCTTGGACACGATGGTCTTGAACTTCTGACCTTGTGATCCACCCGTCTCAGCCTCCCAAAGTGCTGGGTTTACAGGCATGAGCCATTGCGCTTGGGCAGCCTTCTTAATCTTTAATAATTACTTATTAAAACATGTAGCATATTTACATTATTTTAATCAATTGTATAATTATGATAATTCCATTATAATAATTTTAAAATTTTTATTTAAAAACTTTATTTCAAACAAATATAGTAGGATAATCAATAAAAGATGTTTGTGCATAAAAATATGTTATGGTAAGATGGCCAGGCGTGGTGGTTCACATCTGTAATCCCAGCACTTCGGGAGGCTGAGGCGGGTTGATCACTTGAGGCCAGGAGTTCGAGACCAGACTGGCCACATGGTGAAACCCAGCCTCTACTAAAAATACAAAAATTAGCCAGGCATGGTGGTGGGTGCCTGTAATACCAGCTACTTGGGAGGCTGAGGCAGGAGAATCGCTTGAACCTAGGAGGCGGGGTTGCAGTGAGCCGAGATCACACTACCGCACAACAGCCTGGGCGACAGAGTGACACTCTCTCAAAAAAAAAAAGTTACAGTAAGATAAAATTCAACGGGGGAAGTAAATGAAAATAAGAGTTCAAGGAAACAGAGGAATAGTATAAGAATTCTAACTGTTAAAGAAAAGCACAATCATGTATTTTTTTTTAATGGATGGTGGTGGTATTAAATCATTTTTGTATTAAGGTTACATGGGATGCAATTAGAATAATGATGTAACCATTTCACTTAAAAATGTCATTATATATGCCCAGAAATGACATCTTTTACAACTATTTAAACTTTAACAAAAAATTTTAAGTCAACCTAAAAATGTGCATGGGAATATGTGGTTTTTAAAATATTTTAGGACCAGGCGCAGTGGCTCACATCTGTAATCCCACCACTTTGGGAGGCCGAGGCAGGTGGATCACTTGAGGCCAGGAGTTTGAGACCAACCTGGCCAACATGGCAAAACCCCATCTCTACTAAAAATACAAAAATTAGCCAGGCGTGGTGGCGCACGCCTGTAATTCCCACTATTCGGGAGGCTGAGACAGGAGAATCACTTGAACCCAGGAGGAGGAGGTTGCAGTGACCTGAGATTGGGCCACTGCACTCCGGCCTGGGCAACAGAGAGAGACTGTTTCAAAAAAAAAAAAAAATTAGGAGGAAAGCAAGCAAAAAAGTATGAAACCCTCTGATCTAGAAAACAGAACACTCTGCCCCAGGAGAACTGCTCTTGCTCCATGCACTGACAAATTAATCATCATCTGGTAATTCAACTGTACTGAAAAATCTACCTCATCACTGATGAGCACATGAATTCCTGTTGGCCCCTGCTTGTAAATCTGGCTGATCTGGCAAGGGGAAATGCTGAAAAGCTGAGCAATTTTTTCTGTCAATTCAACAGCTGTCAGTTCTTCTAGATAGATAGCATGGTAAACTGCAAAAGGGAGAGAGCAACAGCAGTCAGTACAAAGTTTGTCCACTCTTACAGGTAACTTGATCACTAGGAATGCCCACTTTTCTGAAGGACTCAGAAATCACACTGCCTACGTTCAAATCCTGGCTCAACCACTTGCAGCTGTGTGACCTAGGGCAAGTTATTTAACATTCCTAGGCCTGATTTTTCTTGCATAAATACCGGAGATAACAGTAAAATCCTCCGCAAAGAGGAGATATTAGTTGTAAATATTAAAGCATATAAAAAGTGTTAAGAATAGCACCTGGCTGGGTGTAGTGGTTTACACCTATAGTCCCAGCAATTTGGGAGGCTGAGGCAGGGAGATCGCTTGAGCCCAGGAGTTCAAGACCAGCCTGGGCAACATAGGGAGATCCCATCTCTACAATAAATAAAACAATTAGGCAAACGAGTAGCTATAGTTCTAGCTACTCGGTAGGCTGAGGGGAGAGAATCACTTGAGCCCAGGTGGTCAAGGCTGCAATGAGTCATGACTGCGCCACTGTACTTCAGCCTGGGTAACTGAGTGAGACTCTGTCTCAAAAAAAAAAAAAAAAGAATGGCACCTGCCATGTATTAGGAACTTAATAAATGCTAGTGATTATTGTTACTTCTAGCAAATACTAAATCTGCTGTTTGATAGTTTCCCATCACACATGCCCATAAGTTATCTCTTCACCTTTCTTCATATCTGTCCTGGTGTGTCCAGAACAACCTACCGAAGAAAGTACCATTTGAGTCTCCATCCTCATGCTTCTGCTGCTGTTGCTGCTGCTGTTGTTGCTGCTCCCTCAACTGCAGTGATTCCTGACAAACATAAATGGTTAACCTTGGACGCACCATCCTAAGGGGAGGAAAAAGGCTAATTAGTCTTACATTCTTTATGGTAAGCACAATAAAAAGAAGGGAGAAATTGTGTTTCTACATTAATCGTATAGAGCAGATGAAAATTGGAAGCTCATTGGCCAAATGCAATTAATTTGCTATGTTTTATTAGTTCCCCAGTAGTAGGGTTTTTTTTTCCTTAAGTGGAATTAGTTCCAATATGAGACATCATATAAACCTCTAAACTTTTGGTTTTTCCTGAAGACTCAGATCTAGCAATCTTAGGCCCGCATTCTCACATGAAAACAATCAGCCATTCTTCTTACATGATGCATATATTCTTCACTATACCCCAGTCTTGACTGCCATTCACTTACATTACCCGTATGTACTCTATAGTCATTTGAGTTTGTGGCCTTTGGTGTAAAAGTTAGAAATAGTCAAAATATAAAAGCCACTGTCTAATGGGTCAGGTTCAAGATATACTTTTTACTAAAAAATGCCAACACAGTAAACTAGATCATCTTATTTCTCTCATTACCTTCTCCTAACTAGCCTAAGTCCTTTCTCTGTTCTTCTTAGAGAAAGGTATTCAACTACCTCTTGATCTGATCATCTTACTCCTTCCAATTTCTAAACACCCTTTAGATAATATGCTTGAAAAAATGAAAGATCAATTATTTTTCCACAAGTCATCAACCCCTAATTTCACTTCCTTCCTTAAAATTTTCCAAGATTCAACATCCCTTATGATGTAGACAAAAACAAATATGACCAGGCACAGTGGCTCACATCTGTAATCCCAGCACTTTAGGAAGGCGAGTCAGAAGGATTGCTTGAGCTCAGGAGTTTGAGACCAGCCAGGGGAACACGGCAAAACCCCGCCTCTACAAAAAGTACAAAATTAGGCGGGCGTGGTGGTGCGTGCCTGTAGTCCCAGCTGCTCAGGGATCTAGGCAGGAGGATGGCTTGAGCCCAGGAAATCGAGGCTGCAGTGAGCCATGATTGCATTGCTGCACTCCAGGCTGGGTGACAGAGCAAGACCCTGTCTCAAGAAAAAAACCCCAAAACAAAAGCAAACCAAAAATAAATACTGCGCACTCTGTTTTACTGTGTAGTCACTGATTTAGTTCTGTTGCCATTGACCTAAATGCTTTTTTCATCAATGTTACTACTACCTATTTAAAATTGTAAATCCCAAAAAAGGACCACAAATTACTATGTATTTTAACAATTGCAGGCAGACACTTCCTACCCACATTTGCCAGGCGCGGTGGCTCACGCCTGTAATCCTAGCACTTTGGGAGGCCAAGGCGGGCGGATCACGAGATCAGGAGATCGAGACCATCCTGGCTAACACGGTGAAACCCTGTCTCTACTAAAAAATACAAAAAATTAGCTGGGCATGGTGGCGGGCGCCTGTAGTCCCAGCTACTCGGGAGGCTGAGGCAGGAGAATGGCGTGAACCCGGGAGGTGGAGCTTGCAGTGAGCCAAGATTGCTCCACTGTACTCCAGCCTGGGTGAAAGAGTGAGACTCTGTTTTCAAAAAAATTAAAAAAAAGTAATTCCCACCCACATTTAAGAATGACCACTTCTCCAGTTAAAACCAACTTGGGACCTTTGCACCTGTTGTTCCTTCTGCCTAGAACAGTCTCCCTTCCTGTGACTCCAGAGCTGCATCCTTCTCAGAACTCAGCTTAAATATCCCCTCCTTGGAGAGGCCCTTCCTGACCATATTCTGGGCACCCTATAGCCCACAACCTTGTTTTTTGCTTATTTGTTTTGTTTTTCTTCAAAGCTCTTATCACTATCCACAATATTTATTATCTTACTCCCCATTAGAAAGTAAACTCCCTAACAGTGGGCACCCTGTTTTGCTCACCAATATATTAATATTCCCAGAGCCTACAATAGTACCTGGCTCATGAAAAGGATGATGAATTTTCATTGGAAAATTCATTCACCTGGAAATGAAAAATGGAATATCATGGGGAATTCCTTGGACAAAGTGCAAGAAAACATTTTTCTAAAATCTTTATTTGGTACATAGCTGACATTTAAAAGAAATGTTTTGAGAAGGTGTATTTAGCTGTGTAGAGTATTGTGAAGAATTCCTGAATCCAAATCCATTTGGAATCCCAACCTTATTGATATTTTAACACTAATTACATACCGGCCTTTTAATGCATTAAAAAGTCTGATTCCATCTGCAGGGCCACAGATTTGGATCACATCATCTCTAGTTAATTTCAATAAATCTGCCCCTGGAATAAATATAAGAAAATGGATGATAAAGGCAAAGATTCTCTTTGTTAATGACTATTAAAATGGGCTGTATTATAAGGACACCTCATTACCAGAATGTTACAATCCATAATTTTCTTCATGGCATATAAGGCCCTTCATGACCTGGCTCCTAGCTCCTCTCCCGTCTCAATTCCCCCCAATTAACCTCCCCACTTAACCCTATGCTTTCATCATACTGATGATGTCTAATGAGCAAGTTGTTCTTTCTGCCTGAAATAACCTTCCACTATCTAAGCTGGGCACAACATGCCTGTAGTCCCAGCTACTCGAGAAGCTGAGGTAGGAGGATTGTTGAGGCCAATTGACTGTTAGGAGTTCAAGACTGTTAGGCGTGGGTAACATAGCAAGACCCTATCTCTTAAAAAAAAAAATCCTGGGCCAGGAGCAGTGACTCATGCCTGTAATCCCAGCACTTTGGGATGTCGAGGAGGGTGGATCATTTGAGGTCAGGAGTTCGAGACCAGCCTGGCCAACATGGTGAGACCCTGTCTCTATTAAAAATACAAAAATTAGTCAGGTGTGGTGGTGGGTGCCTGTAATCCCAGCTACTCGGGGGCTGAGGCAGGAGAATCGCTTGAACCCAGGAGGTAGAGGTTGCAGTGAGCTAAGATTGTGCTTCTGCACTCCAGCCTGGGTGACAGTGAGACTCCGTCTCAAAAAATAAATATATAAATAAATCCTGGATTCACCTCATGTGTCACACATGTTTCCTAACACCAATCCTCCCATGAGCATCTTACTGTCACTATCAGAACACTTATCTACAAAATCACAACTATTTATCATTTTTTCAGAGTTTTATTTTGATTTGATTAGTTGTGTTTTGTTTCGGTGCCTTTTTTTTTTTTGGATACCAGATGATTAATGGGCCATTTGATCAGGAAGTATGCCTCATCCATTTGTGTATTCCTACCACATCAAAAAGTGCTAAATAGGCCAGGTGCCGCAGCTCATACCTGTAATCCCAGCACTTTGGGAGGCCAAGAAGGGTGGATCACTTGAGGTCAGGAGTTCGAGACCAGCCTGGCCAATATGGTGAAACCCTGTCTCTACTAAAAATACATAAATTAGCTGGGTGTGATGGTAGGCGCCTATAATTCCAGCTAATCAGGAGGCTAAGGCAGGAGAATCGCTTGAACCTGGGAGACGGAGGTTGCAGTGAGCCGAGATCATGCAACTGCACTCCAGCCTGGGTGACAGAGTGAGATTCCATCTCAAAGAAAAAGAAAAAAAAGCTAAATAAAAGTGTATTGTGTAAATGAAATAAATTATAGTGATATCAAGGGGAAAATTTCAGACTACCTGCAAATGCCCCCTTGATAAAACTCTACGAAATATACATTTTAAAAAGTGTTGTATGAAATAAGCATTTTTAAATTAAATTGAATTTAAACTGAAAAGTGTTTGTTTTTAAGTATTTCACAGCACAGCTGCAGCTAGTGAGAAAGTCTTAAGGGTTCTATGAAATTCATTTCATCAGAAAAATGCAGTAAGATCTCTCATACACATATACACACACACAACTCTCCCATGGATACCAGGAGGCCCTAGAATGCAAAGGAAAATTTCATGCTAGGGAAAACAAAAGAAAAATAAAATTTAACCTGAGAAGTTTGTGAAAAGCCTTGTGAATGTAGAAAAACGATTTCGATGCAACCACTGCTGAGCTTCCTGAGGTGTGGTTGTTGGTAAGAGGTTCTGAAAGGGAGAGCACGTTTTTTAGGTAACCAAATAGGTTTGTCTGTTACCCCATTAGGTAACACATAGCCAAACACCCCACACAACCCCATACTCAGGCCTAGTTTGTGAAAGTTGTTTTCTCTTTCTCCAACCATGCAAGATGCTCAAGGAGTTCCATCCTTTTCTTCCCCACTAGACTGTAAGCTGCTCAAATGGAAGGGTCCTGCATTACTTGTTTCATATCTTTACTCCCTAGCACAGTATCTGGTTCATAGTCAAAATTCAATAAATGTTTGTTTAATGAATGAATGAATAATACTCCCTAAAAGTTGGGCATTTCTACTGAATTGGACAGTCATCAAAGTATTACCAGACATTGCAAGTAACTGACATTCAACTTTAGACTTACATCTGTGACTGGAGGGGGTGGCTCTGGCTGGTGGTTTGGTGAACCATTTCTAAAGAAACATTTAAAATGAAAGGATGAGTCCATGACACATGCTGGGGCTCATTATTTCATTCCTCAGCTTCACAATAAATCTCATGCTAGAGATTAAAGAAAAATCTGTGCTCTCTCATAACACATTCTTATTCTTTGACCCAATACTTTAATTTTCTATTAGTTTAACCTAAAGACTTTATGAGGAGGAGGAGAAACTATGTCATTAGCAATATTTTCTTATTATTGAGGAAACTGAAGAAAATATCAACATTTCAATAAATTGGGACTGATGAGATAAATTATGGCATAAAAATATTTAACCATAAATTTACTAAGATGAAAAATTATGAAAGAATAATTATCAAGAAAAAAATTTAAAAATAAAATGAAAAATATCAGGATAAAAAATTTTATCAATACATTACTACTGTAGGAAATACACAAATATGCACACATATACAAGAAAAATATTGGAAGAAAATTTATGCAATGCAATATCATCACACAGATTTAAAATAAAAAACAATTTTTTTTTTTTTTGAGACAGAGTCTCGCTCTCTTGCCCAGGCTGGAGTGCAGTGGCATGATCTTGGCTCACTGCAAGCTCTGCCTCCCGGGTTCATGCCATTCTCCTGCCTCAGCCTCCTGAGTAGCTGGGACTACAGGCGCCTGCCACTACACCCAGCTAATTTTTTTGTATTTTTAGTAGAGACAGGGTTTCACCGTGTTAGCCAGGATGGTCTCGATCTCCTGACCTTGTGATTCGCCCGCCTCCACCTCCCAAAGTGCTGGGATTACAGGCGTGAGCCACCGCGCCCGGCAAAAAAAATTATTTTTAAAGTAGCCCCAAAAATTAGTGCTGCCTAATTTATGATCCAAGGGTTATCTCCACACTCCAGTTTTTCTTTTTCTTTTTTTTTTTTTGAGACGGAGTTTCACTCGTTTGCCCAGGCTGGAGTGCAGTGGCATGATGTCAGCTCACTGCAACCTCTGCCCTCTGGTTTCAAGCGATTCTCCTGCCTCAGCCTCCCAAGTAGCTGGGATTACAGGCGCCCGCCGCCACACCTGGCTAATTTTTTTATTTTTAGTAGAGACAGGGTTTCACCATGTTGGCCAGGCTGGTCTCGAACTCCTGACATCGTAATCTGCCCACCTCGGCCTCCCAAAGTGCTGGGATTGCAGGTGTGAGCCACCGCGCCCAGCCTGTTTTTCTTTATACGTTCTTTGTCTATGAATTGTCCCTCTTCCCTAATGCCTACTTTTATGGAAGAAAAAGTTTAACTAGTATGAAGTACATGACAAAGAGAAGAGAAAAATTTTTAAACACAGCTCTTAAACCCTATATCATATTTGGAATTACCTATAAGTAGAATGTATCATCTATGTGGATGTTAAGATTTTTTTTTCTTTTAAAAAAAGATGTTTTTCCTTTTTTAGCCTTAGCTGCAAAATTCAAATTTGGTATTCGAACTTAGTAATTAACTTATCTTAGGGCCCTACTTATATGTATTCCTTCTACAACTAATACCTACTTTTATTCTTAATTGTTACGTTTTAAATATTTAAGCTACCTTAATTAAATACTTTAAAAAGTAGGTCAGACAAAGAGCCTAAATAAATCCAAAACCACAAACATTGCAACCAAACAATATACTCGCACATTTGGTAGCCTAACTATTTCAAGTTTCAATATGGCTATGTGAAATACATGTTAAATGCTCAGACTATAATACAGCTACTTTTTAAAATTGGAGTAGGCATCTGTACCAACTTTCAATTATCTCTTATGGTAAAAGATAATAAGGCAAGATTAAATGTATCCCATAAATAATTCCAAAACTTCATTTTAGCCATCATCTTCAAACTTATTTCCCCAATTATCAAAGATTCATAATAATTAGGTGTTAGAAGTATTCCTAACAAGTAACAAAACAAATTTTAGTGTTTGTACAATTGTTTCCAGTTCCCAAAGACCACTGTCTGGTGCAAGTATGATCAGGAAATGAAATAACCACAAGATGTGCAGTAATAGGGAGAGGCAAAAAGCCCAGATCATCAGTCCCTGAACCACTAAAAATTGACCATAAATGCTACTTTCTAGTGGGGGGAAAAAAGACGAGGAGGAGGGAGAGGGGAGAACACAAAGAGAAGAAAGGGCTATATAAAACTCTTTTGATCTCTTTTGAAGCTACTCCAAATCTCAGTTAATATATAAATCCATCAAAGAACGACCAAATAGATATACTTATTGATTTAAAAAGATCTTGTTTATGAACAGGTAATGAAAGAATATATATTTTGGACAAATACAAGCCAATTTTATTTCCCAGACTTACCCTTCCCCAAGAGAAAAACTGCTATGGGAACTGTTGAAGCCAGGTGATGGGGAGTTATTGACATACGTGATCTCAGGCCATGGAGAACACTAAAAACAAAGGATATGTTAGATAATGAACAAGCACATATGACCCCAGGATTTGACTAAAACATTGTTACTTGAATAGCACATCTTGATTAGTAAATCTTAATTCCTCAGAGACTCCCATAAGCAATAGAGAACACTGCTTCTCTTTCCGCCATCTTGGAGCCTGTGGAGGCCTGCTGGGAATAGGACTTCTAAAAAGAAATACGTCTAGAAAACTGCAGTCCCGGGCCATTTTTGTTGGTTATAAGTGGGTTCCAGAACCAAAGGCAGCACACAGCTCTTCCTAAAATTGAAGGTGGTTTATGCCCAAGATGAAACTGAATTCTATTTGGGCAAGAGATGTGCTTATGTATACAAAGCAAAGAACACCACAATAGCTCCTGCAGCAAACCAAACCAAACCAGAGTAATTTGGGGAAAGATAACTTGGACACAGAGACAGTGGCATGGTTCGTGCCAAATTCTAAAGCAATCTTCCTGTTAAGGCCGCTGGACACAGAATCCATGTGATACTGTGCCCCTCAAGGCTTAGGAGAAGTAAATTCTGACCAGTTTGGAAGTGATGAATTTTTAAGATTAAAAATTATGAACTGAAATTGTCACCAAAAGAAATCTTTTTACCTCTGTGAGTATGGTTGTCTCATAGGAAGGCTGATATTTCTCCTTTTCATGAGGTGTTCGTTTCTCCATTTTTTCCCTATCCGTTTTTTGCTTTCTGTCTGCACCTTTGGGCTGAAATGAGAAATATTTTGTTTTAAATTCAGGTACTCACCTTTTAACCCAAAATATTGCTTCCAAAAACTTAAATATTCACGTATGAAACAAAATTGTATGTGCAGTGATGTAAAGGCAAGACACATCACTTTAAGTTTGAAAATAGGAAATTTAAATGTTTATATTCGATGGAGTTGAAAAGAATCAGATCTATAGCTACTGACATGGAAAGATCTCTAAAGCACATAGTTCACTGAAAAAAATCAAGTCTCAAAACATTTCTTTCTTTTTTTTTGAGACAGAGTCTCACCCTGTCACACAAGCTGGAATGCGGTGGCGAGATCTCGGCTCACTGCAACCTCTGCCTCCAGGGTTCAAATTATTCTCCTGCCTCAGCCTCCCCAGTAGCTGGGACTACAGGCGTCCGCCACCACACCCAGCTAATTTTTTACCTTTAGTAGAGACGGGGTTTCACCATTTTGGTCAGGCTGGTCTTAAACTCCTGACCTTGTGATCCGCCCACCTCGGCCTCCCAAAGTGCTGGGATTACAGGCATGAGCCACCGTGCCTAGCCTCAAAACATTTCAAATAGTATAATCCCATTTATGTGTAAAAGAAAATATGTATATAGCTATGTATGTGTGTGTATAAAAGCATAGGAAGGAACTAGAAGAGCTGGGCGCAGTGGCTCACGCCTGTAATCCCAGCACTTTGGGAGGCCGAGGCAGGCGGATTGCCTGAGGTCAGGAGTTCGAGACCAGCCTGGCCAACATGGCGAAACCCTGTCTCTACTAAAAATACAAAAAATTAGCTGGGCATGGTGGTGTGTGCCTGTAGTCCTAGGTACTGGGGAGGCTGAGGCATGAGAACAGCTTGAACCCAGGAGACGGAGGTTGCAGTGAGCTGGCACTGCACCACTGCATTCCAGCCTGGGTGACAGAGTGAAACTCCGACTCAAAAAAAAAAGAAGAGGGAAGTAGAAGAACACATACGAAATTATGAAATTATGACAGTGGTTTCCTCTGGGAAGAGGTTGTGGAGGGGGTCAGTGTAAGAGTAGTAAAGGGAGAATTTCAGTGTTGCTATGAATACCTCTGTATTATTCAATCTCTTACAATGAAAACATATTTATTCATGTGATAAAAATAAACAGGACCCTGGCTAGGGCACAGTGGCTTACACCTGTAATCCTAGTACTTTGGGAGGCCAAGGAGGGCAGATAACTTAAGCCCGGGAGTTCAAGGCCAGCCTGGGCAACATGGCAAGACCCCCTCTCTATAAAAAATACAAAAATTAGCCCGGTGTGGTGGCACATGCCTGTAGTCCCACCTACTGGGGAAGCTGAGGCAGGAAGATCGATTGAGCCCAGGAGGTTAAACTATGATTGCGCCACTGCACTCCAGCCTGGGTGACAAAATGAAACCCAGTCTCAAAAATAAATAAATAAATAAGACCAAATAAGAAAAGATCAAGTATGAAAATAACCAAAACTAGTCAATTTTTGTGAGCTTTACAAGAGCTTGTAACTTCAATAGGCTTTAAGAGCTTTCAATGAGAATCCATGTTCTTGCCTCTAGCCCTCTTTTCCAAGTTCCTATTATCCTACGACCATGTAAATTTCTTTACCAGGCATCTTGGTAATTATTTCAATGACTCTAGCTTAGACTTTTTTTGTGTGTGTGAGTTTTCAAAAAAAGACAAGTTGATTTTCTGACTTGGTAACTAATGTTAAAATAGAAAGATAAGGTAAAAGAATCCAAGGGCCAGCACATTGCCCAGGAATACCTTGAAAACTTTGATCTGGCAGCTGGCCGAGTGTAAGTGCTCAGTATATTCCCCGTTTTCATTCTCCTTGAAGGTATCTATTTGTACTCGGAATGGCACCCCCTTTTCTCCACCATGTTTCCTCATAGTGAACTCTGTGCTAATACAGTGCACCTGAAAAGAATACAACAGCAAGGCTTCAGTACCGCTAGCTAGCCAAACCAGTTGGCAGTATTTTTTTTAGCAACTATTAACAGCAAAACCTTTACCAGGCATTATGAATACCTACAAAAAACACTTTTCCTCTTTTTGATCTTGAAGAACTTACAATCTGATAGAGGAAATAGAAAAATGCTTTACAAATGCAAACAAAATAAAAGTACAGATCTAATGCTAACAAAAGCTACTGTGAGGAACTAAATTCATTAACTGCTTCAAAGAACACAGAGCTAGCAAAAGAGAAATGATTTATGTTAGTTAAAGTTTCCTCAATTTTAAGGAAGATTGTAGAAAGAGGAGTCACTACCCAGTCTGGGAACATAGTAAATATGAAAGTTCACAGCAATAGTGGAGAAAAAGGTTTGCTTGGCTACTGCATAAAGTCTAAGATTGGTGAATTTTTTTTTTTTTTTTTGAGACTAAGTTTTGCTCTTGTCACCCAGGCTGGAATGCAATGGCACAATCTCGGCTCACCGCAACCTCCACCTCCCCGGTTCAAGCAATTCTCTTGCCTCAGCCTCCCAAATAGCTGGGATTACAGGCACACACCACCACGCCCTGCTAATTTTTGCATTTTTAGTAGAGACAGGTTTTCGCCATGTTGGCCAGGCTGGTCTCGAACTCCTGACCTCAGGTGATCTGCCTGCCTCGGCCTCCCAAAGTGCTGGGATTACAGGTGTGAGCCACGGCACCCAGCCTGGTGAATCTTAATAGAAGAACCTTGTCTGATTGACTACTCCACAAGATTATAGCTGAAAGTCTTAAAATCATATATATGAAGTGTTTACTTAACATAGTGACTATCTCATGTGAAGTATTAATAAACTAGTGGTTACTATAATTACTACAAATAAGGATTTTCAAGGACTCTACCCAAAGAACATAATCAGATACGCAAATCAAATTTTAAGTATAAATATGTTCAAAATAACATCACAGATAATAGTAAAAAATCAGGCCAATCAAGGCCGGGCATGGTGGCTCACACCTATAATCCCAGCACTTTGGGAGGCCAAGGTGGGTGGATCACCTGAGGTCAGGAGTTCAAGACCAGCCTGGCTAGCATGGCGAAATCCCACCCCTACCAAAAATACAAAAATTAGCCAGGCATGGTGACATGCGCCTCTAGTCCCAGCTACTGGTGAGGCTGAGGCAAGAGAATCGCCTGAACTGGGAGGCAGAGGTTGTAGTGAGCCGAGATTGCACCACTCCACTCCAGATTGGGAGACAAAGCCGAGACCCTGTCCCCCCCAAAAAAAATTATGCCAATCTAACTGCCAAATAATTGTTATGTAAATTATGGTACAACCAAGAAATGAAATATTATGCAGCCATTACCAAGCAATTTTGGGAGACACAAATAAATAAACTGGGGTATTAGAAGAGCAATTCAGAAACTCCTCAATGCTCTCAGGCACAGGTTAAAGAGCCTGGGCTTGACAGTCAGGCTAGAACCCTGTAAAGATTTCAAAGTTAACATGTTTTATCCTTTAAGAAATAAACTGGTAGTAAGAGAGATGCTCTTCAAAACTGGAACCCTATCTGCAACGCCTTACCTGAATAAACACAGATGTCCTCTTTGCAGGGTCCCACAGGAACTCCACTGTATTTAGTTGAGTTGGATTAGCCCTAGGATCGATTATACCCACAGACATTGGGATATCTGAGAAACAAAATGGTAATCATTGAACAATTCTGAGGGCCACTCAGTTTTAAATAAGAAAGCATTGATTCTTATATTACTCAATGTAGCTACCAAGATTTTTGTATATCACATCCTAAATTTCTTTGTTTTTTTTTTGTCGTTGTTGTTGTTTTTTATGGAGTCTTGTTCTGTTGCCCAAGCTGGAGTGCAGTGGTAACAGGCCTGGAGTGCAGTGGCACCATCTCAGCTCACTGCAACCTCCGCCTCCTGGGTTCAAGCGATCCTCCTGCCTCTGCCTCCTGAGTAGCTGGGATTACAGGCCCGTGCCACCACGCCCGGCTAATTTTTTTGTATCTTTAGTAGAGATGGGGTTTCACCATGTTGGCCATGCTGCTCTCAAACTCCTGACCTCAGGTTATCCACCCAGCTTGGCCTCCTAAAGTGCTGGGATTACAGGCTTGAGCCACTGTGCCCAGCCCACACCTTAAATTTCTTTTTTGTCAATGAAAATATTTGATTAGAGTAAAATTGACTTAAGTACTTTGCTTCTGAGCACCTTTTTTCCTCTTTAAAAAGTTTTTAAAATACGGCAATTAAAAAAATTATTTGGCCAGGCACGGTGGCTCACACCTGTAATCCCAGCACTTTGGGAGCCCAAGGCAGGCGGATCACGATGTCAGGAGTTCGAGACCAGCCTGACCAACATGATGTAACCTCATCTCTACTAAAAATACAAAAATTAGCCGGCCGTGGTGGCCCACACCTGTAATCCCAGCTACTCAGGAGGCTGAAGCAGAAGAATTGCTTGAACCTGGGAGGTGGAGGTTGCAGTGAGCCAGAGATCGAGCCACTGCACTCCAGCCTGGGTGACAAAGCAAGACTTCATCTCAAAAAAAAAAAAAAAAAAAAAAAAAATTATTTTTAGGCCAGGCGTGGTGGCTTACACCTGTTATCCCAGCACTTTGGGAGGCCAAGGTGAGCGGATCACCTGAAGTCAAGAGTTCAAGACCAGCCTGGCCAACATGGCGAAACCCCGTCTCTACTAAAAAATACAAAAATTAGCCAGGCATGGTAGTGGGCATCTGTAATCCCAGCTACCTGAGAGGCTGAGGCAGAGAGAACTGCTTGAACCAGGGAGGCAGAGGTTGCAGTGAGCCAGTATTGTGCCATTGCGCTCCAGCCTGGGTGACAGAGCAAGACTGTCTCGAAAAACAAAAAAATCATTTTTAAATTGAGAAATAATAATTGTACATATTCATGGGCTATATAGTGATGTTTCAATACATATAATGCATAGTGATCAGATCAGGGTAATCAGCATATTCATTGTCTCACACATCTGTCATTTCTTTGTGTTGGGAATGTTCAGTATCCTCCTTCTAGCTTAAAATATGGCAATTTAAAGGCAGTTTCCTTTTAATTTGTTAAAATCCTATTTAAGGTGGATTAAGTCTACACTATCATGAAAACTGTAATTTATAATCTATTTCAACTACAGTTTGAAAATTAGTTTCATTGCCAAAAGCACATTAAGAGTATTGCTATTGAAGGGGTGCAGCAGAGTGTCTATATGAAGGTAGAAAGCATTATATCACGAATGGAAGTGGGAAAATTTTAACATAAAGATTGATGCAGGCCAAGCATGGTGGCTCACGCCTGCAATCCCAGTACTTTGGGAGGCCAAGACGGGTGGATCATTTGAGGTCAGGAGTTCGAGACCAGCCTGGCCAACATGGTGAAAACTTGTCTCTACTAAAAATATAAAAATTAGCTGGGCGTGGTTGTGGATGCCTATAATCCCAGCTACTCAGGAGTCTGAGGCATGAGAATGGCTTGAACCCGGGAGACAGAGGTTGCAGTGAGCCGAGATCATGCCATTGTACTCCAGCCTGGATGACAGAGCAAGACTCTGTCTCAAAAAAAAAAAAAAAAAAAAAAAAAAAAAAGATGGTTGATGCTGACTTACCAAGTCATCAAATAATCCTATAACAGAGTGACAAATCTTTACTTAAAAGGGAAGCAAGAATTAATGGGTTTGAGTAGAACTTTTCTTTCCATTCCACACAGCAGATATTCAAATAGCATTCCCTGATTTCTCCTATTAATGATCAAACTGGGGAGTTAAGGCCAGGTAATATGTATTATCAGAACTGTGGTATTAACTATACTACTGTTTTGGTATCAATGATTCAAACAATACAGCATCAAGTGGGTCCCACTCCACAATATTAGTTGTGTTAGATTCATCTTAAGGTCAACTTATCATACAGATATCAGGATCACTGCATGAGAACCAATATTTTCTCAGGTAAAATTAGTAGCAGTTAAATTTTTCTTAACAACTATGTTTACCAAAAGGAAATTTTAACCAATTAGAAATCAGAGATGCAGATACCATGAAAAGTGACTGCATGTGTATTTGTGAAGATCTTTCCTTTATACCCTATGACTTAGGAAAAACAAATTCTACTCTGTGTAGCAATGTGGGAAGACACAACTTAACTGCAAACCAAGTGACATAGCTTCTAATACCAGAACTCCCACTTTATAGTGCCTGGTTCTCAGGCACTAGTAAAATGAAGGAACTTTCAGCATGCTGGGGAAAAAAGTCTGCCCCTCTTTACAAACGCAAAACAAAATATCAGATCCTGAGCAGCCAAAACAATCGTGAAATAGAACAAAGTTGGAGGTCTCATGCTTCACGACTTCCAAACTGACTATAAAGCTACACTTAGCAAAATAGTGAGGTATAGGCATAAAGACAGACATTTAAACAAATGGAATAGAATAGACAGTCTACAAATAAGTATTCAAATATATGGTCAAATGAGTTTTGACAAGGGTGCAAGACCATTCAGTGGGGGAAAGAACAGTCTTTTCAACAAACGGTGTGGAGAAAACTGGGTATCCACATGCAAAAGAATGAAGTTGGGCCCTTCTTTCTGTATATGGTTTACCATACAACCTTTTTTGTATATGGTTGTACCATATACAAACACGAACTCAAAATGGACCTGTGACCTGAATATAAGACCTAAAACTATAAAACTCTTAGGAGAAAACATATGGGAAAAGCTTCTTGGCACTGAATTTGGCAATGATTTCTTGGATGTGGCACCAAAAGCACAGGCAATTAAAAAAAATTAGATAAATTGGACCACCTCAATGTAAAACTTTAGTGCATCAAAGGATAGTATCAACATAGTAAAAAAGCAACCCACACAATAACAGAAAAGATTTGCATGTGATATATCTGCTATGGGGTTAATATCCAGAATATTTTAAAAATTCTTTCAAATCAATAACAAAAAAAAAAAACAAAACAATCCAATTCGATAGTGGGCAAAAGACTTGAATAGACATTTCTCCAAAGAAAATATATAAATGACGGGCCAGGAGCCTTGGCTCACACCTGTAATCCCAGCGCTTTGGGAGGCCAAGGCGGGTGGATCACCTGAGGTCAGGAGTTCGAGACCAGCCTGGCCAACATGGCAAAACCCTGTCTCTACTAAAACACAAAAATTAGCTGGGTGTGGTGGCGGGCACCTGTAATCCCAGCTACTCAGGAGGCTGAGGCAGGAAAATCGCTTGAACCCGGGAGGTGGAAGTTGTAGTAAGCCAAGATCATGCCACTGCACTCCAGCCTGGGCGACAGAGGGAGACTCCATCTCAAAAATAAATAAATAAATAAATAAAAATAAATAAATAAAGAAAATATATAAATGGCCAATAAGCACATGCAAAGATGCTTGACATCACTTATCACCAGGGAAATGCAAATCAAAACCACAATGAGATACTACTTCACAACCATCAGGATGGATATTATCAAAAAATAGAAAGCAACAGGCCAGGTGCGGTGGCTCACGCTTGTAATCCCAGCACTTTGGGAGGCCGAGGCGGGCAGATCAAGAGGTCAAGAGATTGAGACTACCCTGGCCAACATGGTGAAACCCCGTCTCTACCAAAAATACAAAAATTAGCTAGGTGTGGTGGTGCATGCCTGTAATCCCAGCTACTTGGAGGCTGAGGCAGGAGAATCACTTGAACCTGGGAGGCAGAGGTTGTGGTGAGTTGATATCGCGCCATTGCACTCCAGCCTGGGCAACAAGAGCAAAACTCCATCTCAGGAAAAAAAAAAAAAAAAAAAAAAAAAAAGGAAAGCAGCAAGTGTTGACAAGGATTGGAGAAATTGGAACCTTTTTTTTTTTTTTTTTTTTGAGAGAGTCTCGCTCTGTCACCCAGGCTGGAGTGCAGTGGCGTGGTCTTGGCTCACTGCAAGCTCCGCCTCCCGGGTTCACACCATTCTCCTGCCTCAGCCTCCTGGGTAGCTGGGACTACAGGCGCCCGCCACCACGCCCGGCTAATTTCTTTGTATTTTGAGTGGAGACGGGGTTTCACCGTGTTAGCCAGGATGGTCTCGATTTCCTGACCTCATGTTCTGCCCACCTTGGCCTCCCAAAGTTTTGGGATTACAGGCGTGAGCCATCGCGCCCGGCCGAAATTGGAACCTTTGAGTACCGCTGGTAGAAATGTAAAATGTGTAGTCACTGTGGAAAACAATATAGTGGTTTCTAAAAAAAATCTAAGATAGAGTTACCATATGACCCAGCAATTCCATTTCTGGATATGTATCCAAAAGAATTAAAAGCAGAGACTCAAACACATATTTGTACATCCATGTTCATAGCAGCGTTATTCACAATAGCCAAGAAATGGAATCAAATTAAGTGCCTATCATGGGATGAATGGATAAACAAAGTGTGATATATACACACAATGGAATATTATTCAGCCTTGCATGGGAAGGAAATGCTAATGTATGCTATACCATGAACCTTGAAAACATTATGCTAAGTGAAAAATGCCAGTCACAAAAGGACAAATACTGCATGATTTCATTTATGCAGTACTTAGTAGTCCAATTCATAGAGACAGAAAGGAGAATAGTGGTTACCAGGGGCTGTGAAGAAGGGAGAATGGGGAGTTGTTGTTTAACAGGTACAGACTTCTGGTTTTGCAGATGAGAAAAGTTCTGGAGATGGATGATAGTTATGGTTACACAATAATGTGAATGTACCTAATGTTACTGAACTATCCACTTAAAAATGGTTAAAATGATAACCTTTATGTAATGCATATTTTACCACAACTTAAAAAACAACAAAATCAACCTATAGTTGCTATGGAACTAAAGTGTTTACACTTCCAACTTCAATTTTGATATCATTTTAACTTGTATTACTTAAAATTTTTTATGCTTAGTAAATAATTTCAAGGTTTATACTAATTGAGCCTCTCAAGCATATGAATCAAGGTAAATGTCAAATAAAGAAAACCAACTCTGGGTCCATAGCTAAAAGCATTTCCTAGGCAACAGATTCTCTTAACTCACCTATGTCAAGAATTCTGTCTCCAGGTCGGTTCCACCTCCAGCCCTCTAGCTGCTGATGCTCAGTGTACTGAAGCCTTCTGTCATGGAACACCACACGGAATATACTCTAAAAGGATACAACAAAATCAGATGATAACAAGACCTCTTGAAAATCAGTGCTGACAAAGAAAAACTAGCAGGACTCACTGCCAGTTGGTTTCTAAACGCAATCTAAAATTATTTTTCTTAAGATCTGTTTCACTCTAAAACCCATACCATACTAAGTGCTATTTCAGGATAAAATTTTATAATTTCTCAGATATAATCTTTTTTTTTTTTTGAAACAGATTTTGCTCTTGTTGCCCAGGTTGGCGTGCAATGGTGTGATCTCGGCTCACCGCAACCTCCACCTCCCGGATTCAAGGAATTCTCCTGCCTCAGCCTCCTGAGTAGCTGGGATTACAGGCATGTGCTACCACGCCTGACTAATTTTGTATTTTTTGTAGAGACAGGGTTTCTCCATGTTGGTCAGGCTGGTCTCAAACTCCCAACCTCAGGCGACCCGCCCGCCTCAGCCTCTCAAAGTGCTGGGACTATAGGCGTGAGCCACCGGGTCCAGCCAATTTCTCAGATAGAATCTTTATAATTAACTGGTACCATATTTAAAACTTGGCTTAAACTTCAGTCCGATGGTAACTAGGAATAAAGTACTACTGTCTGAAGCGTTTTTGCACGCCTCTTCTGTTATACCACGGCCTATCTGGCTTAGCTCTTCAGATGTATATGAAAAACTCACCAACTCCCCTGCTTGCTAACCCACCATACAACCTGTAAACACTGAGGGTAGGTAGAGCCTGTTTCCATCAACTTTCCTTTTGTTACTCTTACTTTGTAGAAGTGCCTATTAATTCCTCCCACTACCTTTTGACAAAACTCCTCTGTTTCAACTGTGCTGTGAATTATCAAAATCCTAACTGTTAATCTAGACTAAGAGAACTGCTCTTCATCAAAGTAGCTTCTGTTTTCCTTGCTATAAGACTAAGTATCAAAAAAGACACTGAGGCTTCTCTAAAGATCTCAAGGAGGTTACTTTACTCCACCCAAAAGAACTTCACTGAGCCAGGGGTGATTACCCTGGACAGGGAGTGGTAAGCGTTCTATTTCTGCAGCTCTGAAAAATTCATGTGAATACTGGGGCTTACTCTGACCCCAAAGAAATAACACATCAGCTTACTACTCTGCCAACAAATTACTGCAGGCAAGAGATACCATTAAGCCATTGGAAGCAAAAGAACATTAACAACAACAACAACAAAATTTAAAATCCCAAAAGGATTAGTAAAAAATATTGTACAGAAGAATGATTTATTCGTTTTACCTTCACCAATTTGCCATTAATTTCTGGAAGTTCTCCAAGTTTCCTATTGTCTAGCATTCGAATTTCGTAAGACTGTCCTAGAAGAAAAAGTAATTACATATTATATTCACCACAAATTAACTTCACTAGATTCGGAAAGAATAAAATTCAGTTGGTTGAATATACAACAGTATAATAATATTATTAGTATTAGTAACAACAATCAGAAGCCTTTACTAGATGCTCAGCACTGTGCTAAGTATTGTCACATTATCTCATTTAACTGATATACCTTTCTAAGGTATTATCAATCCCATTTTACAGACAAAGAAATTGAAACTTAAAAGAGTTTTAGCAACTTGTCCAAGGCCACACAATTGGTAAATAATAGAGCCAGGTAGAGTAATACTTCTCAGACAGTAACCAATGGGAGTGTCTAGGGAATATGATTAGGAAGAGGAAGCTGGACACTAAAAATGGACAGCTAAGCAAAAGAAGCTAGTAATAGATATCAAGTATGACATTAGAACTCAAATCTCTGAAGTAGGACTTCTAGTTTGATAGGGCACACTAGAAAGATCTAAGTTTTTACATATAAGTGTACCTAATAAAACATCATAAATGGCCAGGCACGGTGGCTCACGCCTGTAATCCCAGCACTTTGGGAGGCCAAGGCAGGCGGATCATGAGGTCAGGAGATCGAGACCATCCTGGCTAACACGGTGAAACCCTATCTCTACTAAAAATACAAAAAAATTAGCCGGGTGTGGTGGCGGGTGCCTGTGGTCCCAGCTACTCAGGAGGCTGAGGCAGGAGAATGGTGTGAACCTGGGAGGCAGAGCTTGCAGTGAGCCAAGATGGCGCCACTACACTCCAGCCTGGGTGACGCCGTCTCAAAACAAACAAACAAACAAACAAATCATAAATACAGTAGGTCTGCAATAGTACTAATGAATGAGGAAGGATCTAACCTTGATTGAGATACGTTAGGGTTTCATCATGGAGTTTCACTGCTGGAGAGGTAGCAGCACAAAGCACATATTGAAAAGGCAGGATTTTATTCTCATTATCAGGAGGCAAACTCGACTCTTCTTGCTTAAAAATGGGCAATGCAAGGACATCACTAAAATAAAACAAATGACTCACATTAATACCTGGCAATGGTGCAAACGCAGGTTTATTGCTGAATGATTTAACTGCAATGCTTTGGAAAGCCATAAACATTACTCACCTTGGTGGAGTTTCATCCCAAGAATTCCATTTAGATTACCTGCTGTGATATCCCCCTGACCACAACAGTGTGGGTGATGACAGATATTCACTGCTAAAACCACTAAGTGTTAAAGAGAATGTTTCTAGGAATCATAGACAGCGGTTCCTAAAAGGACTGTGGAAATTATAAACAGAGTTCTAAAATGTATAAATCTAGGACATTCAGTAACGTCTTCATTCTCAGAAAGGCAACAACTATACTATCTATATAACCATATCAGCTGATTTACTATAAGGACTAAAATAACTTCTACAATTCCTTAGAAGCCACGTGAAAAGGACAAATCAATAACGAGTATATATTTCAAGGTCATCTTACATTCTGTGGAATAACAACTAATATTGAGATGTTCCTACAAGCCATTTCCTCTAAGAAAAAGCTTTTTGTATCTATCAGTTTATATAAACTTGCAAACCAAAGACACATACCCATCCTTTGTCAGTGGGAATGTAAAACCACACTCTCATCCTTTTGTCAGTAGCAATGTACAATGACATAAAACAGTTTAGGAAAAGGTTTGGCAGTTTTTTATAAAATTAAACATGCAGTCAGGCACAGTGGCTCATGCCTGTAATCCCGGCAATTTGGGAGGCCGAGGTGGGCGGATCACCTGAGGTCCGGAGGTGGAAACCCACCTGACCAACATGGCGAAACCCTGTCTCTACTAAAAATACAAACCTAGCTGGGAGTGGTGGCGCATGCCTGTAATCCCAGCTACTCAAGAGGCTGAGGCAGGAGAACTGCTTGAACCCGGGAGGTGGAGGTTGTAGTGAGCCGAGATGGTGCCACTGCACTCCAGCCTGGGCAACAAAGGCGAAACTCCATCTCAAAAAAAAAAAATTAATTAAAAAAATTAAATTAAATTAACCATGCATCTATTGACCCAGCAATTCCACCCATTGGTACTTATCCAAGAAAAATGAAAACGTAAGTCCACCCAAGACTTGTTATAAATGTTCACAGCATAAAAGCAAAAACTAGGCCAGGTGCTCACGCCTGTAATCCCAGCACTTCGGGAGGCCGAGGCGGGTGGATCACCTGAGGTCAGGAGTTTGAGACCAGCCTGGCCAACATGGTGAAACCCTGTCTCTACCAAAAATACAAAAATTAGCTGGGTGTGGTGGCGCATGCCTGTGGTCCCAGATACTTGGGAGGCTGAGGCAGGAGAATCACTTGACCTCAGGAGGCAGAGGTGCAGTGAGCCGAGATCGTGGCACTGCACTCCAGCCTGGGCAACAAAGCAAGACTCTGTCTCCAAAAAAAAAAAAAAAAAAAAAAAAGAACAACAACAACAACAAAAAAATAAAAACTGGAAAGAACCTAAATGTTCATGAGTAAGAGAACGGATGTACAAACCATGGTATATCCATACAATGGACTACTCAGTGAAACAAAGGAATGCAACACGGATGAATCTCACAGATATAATGCTCGACAAAAAAAGCCGGACACAAAGAATGTGTAATGCATGGTTCTGTTTATATGACAGTCTAAAACAGGCAGAGCCAAAGAGAACAATGGTTTCCTGGTGGGGCAGGGGATGACTTGGAAGGTATATAAGGGAACTTTGTAGGGAGATAAAAATGTATTATACTATGATAGGTCTGCTACATGGTTGTAACTGTAACAGCTTATTTTTGCATCTCATTGTATATGAATTTTACCTAAAAAAAAAATTATTGATTAGAGGATGGGGAATAGGTAGAAGTAAAAATAATAAGAGGGCTAGGTGTGGTGGCTCATGGCTGTAATTCCAGCACTTTGGGAGGCCAAGGCAGGCAGATCACTCGAGGCCAGGAGTTCAAGACCAGCTTGGCCAACATGGTGAAACCCCATCTCTACTATTAATAAAAATACAAAAATTAGATGGGTGTGGAGGCACACATCTGTAATCCCAGCTATGTCAGAGGCTGAGGCACAAGAATTGCTTGAGCCAAGATTGTGCCACTGCACTCCAGCCTGGGCGACATAGCGAGACTGTGTCTCAAAAAAAAAAAAAAAGGTGAAAAGAGTAGTAACATGTTAAAGCAAGGTGATGAGTACAAGAGGGTTCATCATATTATTCTGTTTACTTTGTATATGTTTGAAATTTTCCACAGTAAAGTTTTTTTTAAAAAAGAAAAAATATATATAGGCCACAGAGTACTTCTGGGTACAAAAGAAAAGGAACAGGGTACATGAAATAAAAGAAACAATTAAGATTCCCTTGGCTAGGCACGGTATGGCTCATGCCTGTAATCCCAGCACTTTGGGAGGCCAAGGGGGGCAGATCACTTGAGGTCAGGAGTTTGAGACCAGCCTGGCTAGCATGGTAAAACCCCGTCTCCACTAAAAGTACAAAAATTAGCCGGGCGCGTTGGCGCGCGCCTAGTCCCAGCTACTTGGGAGGCTGAGGCAGGAGAATTGCTTGAACCTGGGAGGTGGAGGTTGCAGTGAGCCAAGATCGTACCACTGCACTGAAGCCCGGGAGACAGAGTGAGACTCCATCTCAAAAGAAAAAAAAATATTCCCCCAAAAGATCAGAAGTCAGGAATCCAGTGATTTTTTTTTTTTTTTTTTTAAGACAGTCTCGCTCTGTCTCCCAGGCTTGAGTGCAGTGGCACGATCTCGACTCACTGCAACCTCCACCTCCCGGGTTCAAGTGACTCTCCTGCCTCAGACTCCCAAGTAGCTGGGACTACACGCACACGCCACCACACCCGACTAACTTTTGTATTTTTAGTAGAGATGAGGTCTCACCATGTTGGCCAGGCTGGTCTCAAACTCCTGACCTCAAGTGATCTGCCCACCTCAGCCTCCCAAAGTACTATGATTATAGGCATGAGCCACCACACCCAGCCCAATGATTCTTGTTAACATTCCCCATGTTCAAAATGGAATACATTGAAATCTTTACCATAATTTAAATATTAAGCTTCTAAAGAGACAAAAATGCTTTTGTTTTAACCATTCACAGATGAAAAAGCAATTCTTTATATGTACCTATATACCTCACCTGTATACACATTTTCCCCAATACATCAGATTACAGGGTCACTACCTTCAGGCAAAGACACTATTGACAGAAAGTTGACTACACTCTTGCGAATTTTACAGACAATATTATAAATTATTACTGGAAAATAAAACAAGTAGCAAATGTTCTGATTATTGACTTCACACACAGGTATAATACAAATTTACTGGCATGAACACTAAAAAACAGAGGGGTGGAAGAGAAGAAAATTTTTCTTTCTGTTGATGTCTGAATAACAATGTTATTATTTGAATCCAGAAAGATTAGATGCAAACCAGTTTTCATGAAAGTTTTATTTTTTTTCTTTTCTTTTTTTTTTTTTTTGAGATAGAGTCTCCCTCTGTTACCCAGGCTGGAGTGCAGTGACACCATCTTGGCTCACTGCAACCCCTGCCTCCTGGGTTCAAGTGATTCTCCTGCCTCAGCTTCCCGGGTAGCTGGGATTACAGGCACCTGCTACCACACCCAGCTAATTTTTATATTTTTAGTAGAGACAGGGTTTCACCATGTTGGCCATGCTGGTCTCGAACTCCTGACCTCAGGTAATCTGCCCATCTCGGCCTCCCAAAGTGCTGGGATTACAGGTGTGAGCCACCACACCCAGCCTATGAAACAATTTTCTAATCGTTAAAACATATTTCAAAGGCCAGAAACATAAAAGGCACTTTCTTTTGCTTAGGCTTTGCTCATATGAGTTAAGAGTGGAGAATGTTGAGGGAATCCTTCTTCCTGTCCATATTAATTTTTTTCCACATGAAACATATTATTGTTCCCTTGAGACTATTTACAACTGTAGAAACATAGAGTTTTCTAAAAAATTACTCTGTTCTAGTTCTTTTATTTCTCAAGATCAGGAAGTTACCAGTGCTGTCCTAACAAAAAGTATAGAAAATAAAGTAAAACACCACAAAACTTAACACAGTGTTAGCATTTCTAAGCCTTTACTACCTTATCATTCTCAAATACATCACATCTGATGATTCCTTAAAAGATTAGTAAAGATTACCAGATTTCAAGGCAAACAGAATTTTGAAACATAGCAACAGTTCAACCTCTATGAATGTAGGGTGGTTATTTTTTCTTCTCAAGTATCACTACCAACCACGGTTAATAAATAGCAACCATTCCTAGTCTTCTCAGGATCATGTGGCATTACACCTAACCCATGACTAAGCAAAGGACTGTCATCTGGGGCTGGAATTCTAAAACTGATTCTCAAAGTTACTCCTAAAATTAACTCAAAACAGTACAGCCAAACCAAATACACAAGACTGTATTTCCTCATCAAAGAGTTTAAGATCTATAAACCCCAAACATATTTCAATTATTCATATTCTTGCTACACTGCATTTCTTTTAGTCTGCTGCAGGAGCAAAAGTATCATCCAGTTCCACATTCCTAGAGATAGAGGTTAAAGGTCACTGTAAATATAATTCTAGGCCCCTATTTATACCAAAACAAAAACAAGTGCATCCAGAAAGAAACAATTTTGGAAATACAAAAGTCTGCTCTTCCTCAGAGGTGAGTTTAGAAAAGGAAAACCCAAACCCATTCTGGTAGACTCTAAGTAGTTGCTGCCAATGTATAATTTAACATTTTATTATATTTTCTGATTGCTTTATGTATTTAATTCATTTTTTTATTTTTATTTTTTGTAGAAATGGAGGTCTTGCTATGTTGCCCAGAGTGGTCTCAAACTCCAAGCCTCAAGTAATCCTCCCACCTCTTCTCCCAAAGTGTTGGGATCACAGGCACGAGCCACTGTGCCTAGATTAATTCATTCCAATGAACAATAAGCTATTTGAAAGGAAGACTTCTCTTTCCTGTTCTTAGCAAATATTCACTGATATGATGTATACTTTTGTTTTGTGAAATAAAAATTATAGGAGGCCACTAAACTCCTATACTAGGCCCCAACAGGGCAGACTAAAAATAAAAATGGAGTCATTCACCTTAAGGTCTACATCGCTAAACCTAAACTAAGCTGTTATCTTCTAAGAAATCAGGAGAGAGAGAACACCTAATTTCCCAAACAGGACAGTTTAAATCTTCAAACAGCATGATAATGAAGTTCCCTCTGCTTTAATCCTCACACAAAAACAGTAGCCTGAAGTAACCTGATGTTAACCAACCAGATACTTTTCTTTTTTTTTTTTTCTTTTTTGAGGGGGTCTCACTCTGTCACCCAGGATGGGGTACAGTGGCGTGATCAAAGCTCACTGCTGCCTTCAATTCCTGGGTTCAAGGGATCCTCCAGCCTCAGCCTCCCAAGTAGCTGGGACTACAGGTATGCACCACCATGTCTGGCTAATTCTTAAATTTTTTGTAGAGATGGGGTCTCATCATGTTGCTCAGACTGGTCTTGAACTCCTGAGCTCAAGCTCTTCTCTCTTAGCCTCCCAAAGTGCTAGAATTACAGGCATGAGCCACCTGGCCCAACTAATTGGTTATTTTTTTCTTTTCTTCTTTTCTTTTTTTTTTAAGAGTTCTGAAGTGATTTTACTTTTATTTCCTTCACTTTAAGCCAATTATGAAATTTCAGTGATTTCTGGGGTAGGGGGGTAAGGCAGTGTTAAGAATCATTGGGGCTGTGGCCCAGTCAGCCTGCGGAGGTGCAGGCAGGGTGGGCCCTCATGGGGCAGCCAGAGGAGCGGACTGCCCCGCCGGCAGGTAGGTCATGTTCCGAGAGCGTGAGGGCTATTACGCAATGTCCTCCGCGGCTTCCAACTTGCACAGCTCGATCAGGCCGTCCCCCGCGGTGGCCAGTGAGTTGGCAATCAGCTCGGTTGCCTTGGAGTCGCCCTCAGCAGAGAGCACGGCTGCCTTTTTCTGCTGCTCAACCTTTTTCTGCTGCTCAGCCTTTTCCTTCACAAATCTGGCCCTCTCTGCTTCCTGCTGAGCCACCTGTTTGGCTTCCACTGCTTCTGTGAACTCCTTTCCAAAGGTCAGATATGTCAAGGACACGTCGTCCAGGATGAGCCCAAATGTGGCTGCTTGCTCCGTAAGGTCGTTGCTCACCTGCCTGGAGACCAGCTCTCTCTGAGTGATTACTTATTCAGCATCAAAGCGAGCCACCACTGACTTGAGGATCTCGGTCGTGATGTACGTCAGCACAGGCTCATCATAGTCCTCTCCGATGCTGGTGAAGATGCGAGGAAGCTGGCTAGCAACAGGCTGGAAGATGATGCGCAGTGTGATGTTGACATTCTGTAAATCTTTGCTACCAGTGATGATTGGTACATTACGTGATGGAGAAAGGCAAAGATAATTGGTTTCTGTACCCACGGGATGAGAAAGTGAGTCCCCTACCACAATGTCCTGTCATTTTTGTCCTGGAATCAGTCAAAGATGACAGCTCTGTGCCCAACATCCACATTATATAAGGCAGAGTTCACAGGTCTCCTGCAACAGCTAAGGCCAAGCCAAACTTACCGTGGACTCAAACACTTTGGCTGCCATGTTTTCTTCTGTGGGACCCTCTCACACCTGCTTCCACTCTGACCTCCATATGAATCAACCAGTTATTTTTCTATTGTTCTGTCTCCCTCTCCCAGCCTTATAAGAAAAAGTAACTAATTGAAAAGTAACTAATATACTCTGTTCTTTGCTTCTGCTTTCTTTAGCCCTTCTGTCTAACCTCTTCTGCTCAGCTCACTGGAACAATTACTGTATTTTATGGAATGATGTCTTGCTCAATTCCAGAATCATAAAGAAAGCCAATTGAGATCTTTTAAATTTGCTGTAATTCTGTCCTTTGACAGGTTGTTTGCATTCACCAGAATACTCAGCACTATATACACTATGATCATTTTGGAATTTTTTATCTTACCCTATCTCTGATCAAAATATAAAGATATAGAAATCACAGGCTGGGCGTGGTGGCTCATGCCTGTAATCCCAGCACTTTGGGAGGCTAAGGTGGGCGGATCATGAGGTCAGCAGATCAAGACCATCCTGGTCAACATGGTGAAACCCCGCCTCTACTAAAAATGCAAAAATTGGCCAGGCACGGTGGCTCACGCCTGTAATCCCAGCACTTTGGGAGGCTGAGGCAGGTGGATCACGAGGTCAGGAGATCGAGACCATCCTGGCTAACATGGTGAAACCCCATCTCTACTAAAAAAGACAACAAAAATTAGCCGGGCGTGGTGTTGGGCGCCTGTAGTCCCAGCTACTTGGGAAGCTGAGGCAGGAGAATGGCGTGAACCCGGGAGGCGGAGCTTGTAGTGAGCCGAGATTGCGCTACTGCACTCCAGCCTGGGCGACAGAGTGAGACTCTGTCTCAAAAAAAAAAAAAAAGAAAAGAAAAGAAAAGATATAGAAATCATACCTGTTAAAAGGATAAGTTGAGTGTATGTTAAAAATGTATACCCCTAAATGGAAATCCACACCTCAGCATGGAGGCATAGCAGAAAGCAATTGAGTGAAAGTAAGAGGAACAGAAGCAATATCAGGAGTGATCTTTCTTGAATGTAACTAGGATTCCACAAAGAGCTGCTTCATGGTCCCCTGAGGTATAAATTACCCTTTTGAGAAAAGGCAGCCCTGAATGGTCTCTAATTCATAACTGTGGTTTAGCTTTCTTCCTTCAGGCCTACCAGCTGTTCGAGATGCTCTGTTCTAGAAAGAGCCTAGAAAAGGGAGAAGGAGAGGGTTGAAGAGTGTTACCTTGAGTAAGAAAGGCAGTAGATAGCATCTAAGGAACTTAGAAACTAATTTGGGACAATAAGATGTCATGAACTTCAACTTTCCTATTTGTAACCCTCATTTAGCCTCCACTAAATAAGAATAAGGCATTTGAAACAAAAGCATGCTAACATCCCTATGTTAGCTACAGCATGAAAGGGCAACAGCTGAAGAGACTACACTCTACTCTGAGGCCAGCTTCAAAAGAAAAAAAATCTCCAGCAAACAATTGGCCATAACAACTTTAAGAAAATAGATTGATTTTCTGGGATTTGTGGGAAGGATGTAAGGTCAGATCAGGGAGGAGACCTGGCAAGAAGAGATGGCCCTGTGGTTTTACCATAAAGCCAGTGATGATACAAGATTTCTGCTACTGAAAAATCTCATTCAACTAAAAACCAGCATATATGATTTTTAAAATTTGCCTTGCTAATTATTCTATCATCCAGAAGGTAGAAGAAATGAGTAGAATTATAATTTGGAACCTAATCTGAATAAGAAGAAACTGATCAGAAAAGAAGTAGTGGATGCCTCAAAAGAAAACAACCAAGACAGATAGGCAGGCAGAAGGGCAAGGGGCACAGCTAGATGTAGCAACTAGACTCTGAGAACAGGCTTCAACCAGACCTAAGGCTGAGGTGCTAAAGACAGGACCGAAGTCTGAGGTGCTAAAAGGGAAGACAACAGGATTGAGGTTCTCAAAAATGAAATTCTGGCAATCTCACATTATTTAACATAGAGGGGGAAAAAAGAGGGGGCTTATCTAAAGAGACTAGCTGGAAAGCTCACCAATCAACTAAGAATTAGACAGACATACACAATATATATAAAAAGAAAGAAACTATTTTTAAAAATTGCACTGATGTGTCATCAAGAAGGAAGCTGAAGCTGAAGCCCAGAATGTGCTGAGACTTGCAACAAAGGTAAGGAAGGCACAGGCCCACTCTTTGATGTAAAAGGCGTATTACTAATTAATATAAAGCAGAGACAGAACATCTCAATTCCTGTTTTTCCTCTATCTTTTCTGTCAAGAAAAATCATCTTGAAAGTAGAAAGAAAAGAAGAAATATTAGGAAAAGTGGATTAGTGACCAAGATAAATAAGGAGACTGTCAAAGGGTGCCTATCTCTCTAAATGAATAAAAAATTCCTGGATGAATTCTACACTAGAGAACTTGAAGAGTCTCTGCAGATGAGACCCATGAGTGACACTCTGGAAACCCAGACAAATCTCATGATTCTAATAATCCCAAATATCACATTAGCTTTGTGTGTCTGAAGAAGCAATTTTCTTTTCTTTTTTTTTTTGAGACGGAGTTTCACTCTGTTGTCCAAGAGGGAGTGCAGTGGTGCGATCTCGGCTCACCGCAACCTCTGCCTCCTGGGTTCAAGCAATTCTGCTGCCTCAGCCTCCTGAGTAGCTGGGATTACATGTGTGCACCACCATGCCCAGCTAATTTTTGTATTTTAGTAGAGATGGGGTTTCACCATGTTGGCCAGGCTGGTCTCGAACTCCTGACCTCAAGTGATCCACCCAACTCAGCCTCCCAAAGTGCTGGGATTGCAGGCGTGAGCCACCGTGCCCAGCCTGCAGAAACAATTTTCAAAAAGAAGGGAGAATATATTCCCTGTACCTTATACCAGAGTTGATGTGACGTGCAGGACAAGCAAGACTGAAGAATAGGTTACTAAAAGAATAGTTCATTAAAAAAACTAGTATTGGCATTAGGAGATATACCTAATGCTAAATGACGAGTTAATGGGTGCAGCACACCAGCATGGCACTTGTATACATATGTAACTAACCTGCACATTGTGCACATGTACCCTAAAACTTAAAGTATAAAAAAAAAAAAAAAAAAAAAAAACTAGTATTGGGAACATCTAGAAACCATAACCAAACTCCATTTTCCTTTTTTTATATGGTTAGGCCAGCAAATGCTAGAGGCATAAATATAGTATCTGGATTTCAGCAAGGCATAAAATAAAGTCTCTCTTGATATCACTGTGCAAGGTGAAAAAATATGAATTTTTTAACTTAAAAGTTAAGTGGCTTCACAGACAACTATACAACTGTACCTAAAGAGTGCAGATAAATCTGGAAGAAGGCTCAGTAGTATGCAACAGGGGCCCAGAGCAACCTGTCCTTTGTAACATTTTTTTATAAATGACTTGGATGAGAATATGGAAAGGAGGACGATCAAATGTGCAAATGACAGGTATCTGGGATGGGAAAGTAAATACCCTGTATGACATAATCAACTTTTTAAGTAATTCTAAGTGGCTGGAACAGGAGGCTAAATTTAAGGGGATCATATTTAATAAGGATAAATATAAAGTCATAAGCTTAGAACAAAAAAATCAGCAATAACAACAAAATGGCACAGGACAGTGAGAAACAACTAGGCTTTTAAAAAAGTCTATTTCAAAGAGACATACAGCGTGTTACAGCTGCCAAAATCACTGGTATCAGGTTTCATTAAAAACAAAGTCTGAATGAAGAAAATGTCATTCTCTATGCAAATCAGACTACATTTGAATATACTTAGTTCTGAGTGTACAAATTTGAGAGGACTTAAAAAATCTAAGGAGAGGCCAGGCACGGTAGCTCATGCCTGTAATCCCAGCACTTTGGGAGGCTGAGGTGGGCGGATCACGAGGTCAGGAGTTTGAGACCAGCCCGGCCAACATGGTGAAACCCCATCTCTACTAAAAATACAAAAAATTAGCTGGTCATTTTGGCAGGCGCCTGTAATCCCAGCTACTCAGGAGGCTCAGGCAGGAGAATCTCTTGAACCCGGGAGGCGGAGGTTGCAGTGAGCCGAGATCGTGCCACTGCACTCCAGCTCGGGCGACAGTGAAAGACCCTGTCTCAAAAAAAAAAAAAAAAAAATCTAAGGAGAGAGATAAGAATAAGTGAGGTGACCTAAAGTCATGTCACATGTAGAGTAACTAAATGGAAAGAGGATTGCTGAAGCAAAGAAGTCTTTTTAGTTCTGTTCTGTAAAGAGATTTCAATAGCTCAGGGTTGGATGAGTTGATCTCTTTAAGAGGGCCTCCTAATCAGTTCTATGATTTTATTATTCTAAAAAGACTAAATGTTGTGAGACTATTCAGGTATTAGAAGCTGCACTGGAAGGAAAATGGGCACTGGGAATCTTTTTGGCAGGATAAAAATGTTCTAAAACTGGGGGAAAAAAAAAAAGCAGCAGCAGCTTAATTGGGGCCAGGCACAGTGGCTCACACCTATAATCCCAGCAATTTGGGAGGCTGAGGCAGGAGGACTGCTTGAGACCAGTAGTTTGAGACCAGCCTGGGTAAAAAATAAGACCCCATCTCTACAAAAAAAATTGTTAAATTAGCTGGGCATGGTTCCGTGCATCTGTAATCCCAGTTAATTGGGAGGCTGAGGTAGGAGGATCGCTTGAGCCTGGGAGGTCACAGTGAGCCATGATTGTGCCACTGCACTCCAGCCTGGGCAACAGAATGAGACCCCATCACAAAAAACCTACAAACAGAAAAATAACATTAAAAAAAGAAGCTGTTGGCCGGGCGCAGTGGCTTACGCCTGTAATCCCAGCACTTTGGGAGAACGAGGCGGGTGGATCACCTGAGGTCAGGAGTTCAAGTCCAGCCTGGCCAACATGGTGAAACCCCGTCTCTACTAAAAATACAAAAATTAGCTGGGCATAGTGGTGTGCATCTGTGATCTCAGCTACTCAGGAGGCTGAGGCAGGAGAATCGCTTGAACCTGGGAGGCAGAGGCTGCAGCGAGCCAAGATCATGCTACTACACTCCAGCCTGGGTGATAGAACGAGACTCCGTCTCAAAAAAAAAAAAAAAAGAAGCTGCAGTGGACTGTGTTTAGGGATCCTATTTATTATTAGAAAATGCTAACTGGCATATAGTGTCCTCTGATAGGAAATATCACCAGTTCACTGCTATTACAAAGTCCAAAGCATATTTTCCATCTGCTATAGAAGGCAGAGCCAAATGATAACTATAAAAGCCTATATACTGGCTAAACTAACTGGCTTATAAATCTGTCTATACTTAAAAAAAAACTGGCCAGGCACGATGGCTCACACCTGTATTCCTAGTACTTTGGGAAGCCGAGGCAGGTGAATCACGTGAGGTCAGGAGTTTAAGACCAGCCTGGCCAACATGGCAAAACCCCATCTCTACTGAAAATATAAAAACTAGCTGGGCATGGTGGCAGGTGCCTGTAATCCCAGCTACTCGAGAGGCTGAGGCAGGAGAATCATTTGAACCCCGGGAGGCAGGGGTTGCAGTGAGCCGAGACTGCGCCACTGCACTCCAGCCTGGGTGACAGAATGAGACTCCATCTCAAAAAAAAAAAAGAGTTATTTGTACATTTGTGTACTTGCCATGACAAAACAAGGACTAGACGCAGTTCGGGCGCGGTGGCTCACGCCTGTAATCCCAGCACTTTGAGAGGCCGAGGCGGGCGGATCACGGGGTCAGGAGATCGAGACCATCCTGGCCAACATGGTGAAACCCCATCTCTACTAAAAAAAAAAAAAAAAAAAAATTAGCTGGGTGTGGTGGCGGGCGCCTGTAGTCCCAGCTACTAGGGAGACTGAGGCAGGAGAATGGCGTGAACCCGGGAGGTGGAGCTTGCAGTGAGCCAAGATCGCGCCACTGCACTCCAGCCTGGGTGACAGAGCAAGACTGTCTCAAAAAAAAACGAACAAGGATTAGACAAATTGACAAATTATATTAAAGGTATAGATAACATCTAGGCATACTAAATCTTCTGTATACCAAATATAACAGGCCCATTGGTATAGTTTTTTTCTATCACAAACAATTCCTAAAAATGGTATTCTTGGTTGAAGTTAAGATATAAAAGGTTTTCAGTTCTCAGAGAATGTCTACATCTTATGAACATCCACTTGGCCAAAGATGAACTATGCTCTCAGTATAATGAATGATACTCTCAGATCTTCTAAACTGTCTATGAACAAGCTGAGTAAAATATGTATTTCCTGAAATATCAATAACTCCCTTTAAAAATAATTTTTTTCACTCAAGGTGGCCTTGAATAACTCCTCTTTTGAAAAGAAAACTTCAGTCATTCAAAGATTTATTACCTACTAAGTACCAGCTACTATTCTAAGTTTGAAAAACCACACACTGATTTTTAAAAATAAAATTATTTTATTTTCCTTCTTTCCTCTCCTTTTTCTGTTCTTTTGGTCTTCAGTGTTTCAGCAGCAGTAAATAATTGGTATATCTTTTTAAGTTCTTACTACTTATTTAAACACAAAGTTTATGACATCATCTATTCTCTATTTTGTACTCACTTCTCCCTAACCAATTTACAACTAAGTTATTTTTCATTTATGCCTAACTTTCAGCTAAACACTTGCTAGACAGTTCCTATCTAACTGTAATAGAACAAATGCTAAAATAGAGGAACAACTGGTTGTGGGGGAAATGAATATAAATGAAGTCTAAATAATCCAAATGTAGTCTTAAGTTTTAAACATCATAAAAACCACTCGAGATTTCATCACTAGGCTGCTAAATGTGCCTTTGGTAGCTAATCTCCAAAGATGGTCTCAGATGACCCACAGTTCTTTGTATTCACACCCTTTTGCAGCACTCCTTCCACACTGGATCTGGGCTGGTAACTTGCTTTAACAACAAGAATGTGGAAGAATTAGCAGTGTGCAAGTTCTGGTTTAGGGATTAGTGTTTTTTTTTTTTTTTTTTTTAGACAGAGTCTCACTCTATCGCCCAGGCTAGAGTGCAGTGGTGCCATCTCGGCTCACTGGAACCTCCATCTCCTGGGTTCAAGTGATTATCTTGCCTCAGTCTCCCGAGCAGCTGGGATTACAGGCATGTACCACCATGTCTGGCTAATTTTTTGTATTTTTAGTAGAGATGGGGGTTTCACCATGCTGGCCACGCTGGTCTCGAACTCCTGACCCTGTGATCCACCTGCCTCTGCCTCCCAAAGAGCTGGGATTACAGGCATGAGCCACCGTGCCCGGCCGGGTCTAGTCTTTAAGAAGGATTGCTAGCTTTTACCTTTGCACTTTTGGGAACCCTGAACTGCTAGTAAGAAGTCTGGCTACTCTGTTGAAGCAACCACATGGAGTGGCTCAGTGGAGAGGGGGAGACCCTGAGGCTACACGGAAAGAGAGCGAGCTCCAGCCAACCCAGTGTCCCAGCAGAGCCCAGCATCAAACATGTAAGTGAGCCATCTTGAACATCCCAGCCTAGGCCTCAGAATGACTGCAGCCTCAGCCTGCTGATACCACATGAAGAAGAACTGCACAGTCAATCCACAGATTCATGAGATGTCATTGTTGTTTGAGCCACTAAGTTTTTGTGCGTGGTTTGTTATGCAATAAGATAACAAAGCTTCTAAAAAATTTCTTTGTTCTAAAACAAAACTTAATAGTAATGGTGAATATGCAAAGGAAAATATTAAGTCAACCTTAATTAGAACAGTTCTACTAAAAAAAAAAAGGTACATTCCGAAAGCCATTGTATGACATTTAAGAAAAAATAACAGAGCACAAAACCACCTCAGATTACAATATAACTCATCTGAACTTAAATTACCCTTTAAAACAAGTTAATGCTATAAAACCTTTTACTACACTGCCAATAAAATATACCTATTTTCACTCTCTCTTTTTTTTTTTTCAGACGGTCTTGCTCTGTTGCCCAGGTGGGGTACAGTGGCGTAATCACCACTCACTGTAGCCTCAGCCTCTTGGGCTCAAGCCATCCTCCCACCTCAGCCTCCCAAAAAGCTGGAACTACAGGTGTGTGCCACCATGCCCAGCTAATTTTTGTATTTTTTTTGTAGAGATGAGGCTTTGCGATGCTGCCCAGACTGAGACTGGTCTCAAATTCCTGGGCTCAAGCAATCTGCCGCCTTGGCCCCACAAAGTGCTGGGATTACAGGCGTGAGTCATCATGCCCAGCCTTTGTTTTCACTCTTTGGGTAAAGAAACAGTGTTGGCTGGGCACAGTGGCTCACGCCTGTAATCTCAGCACTTTGGGAGGCTGAGGCAGGCAGATCACTTAAGGTCAGGAGTTTGAGACCAGCCTGGCCAACGTGGTAAAACCCTGTCTCTACTAAAAATACAAAAATTAGCCAGGCATAGTGGCAGGTGCCTGTAGGTTACTTGGGAGGCTGAGGCACAAGAATCACTTGAACTCAGGAGGTGGAGGTTGCAGTGACCTGTGATTGCACCACTGCACTCCAGCCTAGGCAACAGGGCGAGACCCTGTCTCAAAAAAAAGAAAGAAAGAAAGAAAGAAACAGTGTTAAAGAATTTGAACAATATGGCCAGATCCAAAAATTAAGCAACTGGATAAGAAAACAAACAAAAAATGTATAAGAAACAGAGAAAAAAGGAGAAAATAAATGTGTGTAACAATCAGTGTAGCCCCATTAAAGGAATGATGGGATGACTATCTTCTTTCCTCCATCTTGTCACATATTCTTTAGTTTTGTGGTTTTCAACATCTTGAAATACCATTCGTATTAGGTAAGCCATTTTATATTCAGACCCAGTACACACATACATATGTTTGTGCGTCTACAGAACTGAAAAGTTTCACAAAACAATACTTACTAATTTTGGTATTTTTTCTTTTTTTCTTTCTTTTTTGAGACAAGGTCTGGCTCTATTGCCCAGGCTGGAGTCCGGTGGTGCAATCTTGGCTGACTGCAACCTTCACCTCCTGGGCCGAAGCCATTCTCCCACCTCAGCCTCCTGAGTAGCTGGGACTACAGGCATGCACCACCATGCCCACCTATTTTTTTGTATTTTTAGTAGAAATGGGATCTCACCATGTTGCCCACGCTGGTCTTAAACTTGTGAGCTCAAGTGATCCGCCAGCCTCAGCCTCCCAAACTCCTGGAATTATAGGCATGAGCCACCCCACCTGGCCTTGGTATTTTCTATTTGACTTCATTTTAAATTTTCCTACAACTTGAAGTTTGGAAAAAATACTGTTCTAGTCTTTTGTGCCCCTTAGAACTTTGTACCAATTAAATCAAGTTTATTTACAGTTCCTTTAACAGTATTTTAAAAACAAACATAATAAAAGACAAGTCTAAAAGATCATACTGTAATTCAGCTACTTAAGTACAGGAATAATATCTACTTAAATAGATAATCAAACAAATACAGGTTGGGCACTGTGCCTCATGCCTATAATCCCAGCACTTGGGAGGCCAAGGCAGGAGGATCACTTGAGCCCTGGGGCTCAAAACCACTCTGGGCAACATAGTGGGACCTTGTCTCTAAAAAAAATTTTAAAAATTAGCCAGGCATAGTGGTGTGCACCTGTAGTCCCAGCTACTCAGGAGGCTGAGGTGGGAGGATCACTTGAGCCCTGGAGGTTGAGGCTGCAGTGAGCCGTGACTGTGCCACGGCATTCCAGCCTGGGCAACAGAGTGAGACTGTCTCAAAAAGAAAACAAAAAACAAAAAACCTACAATTCAGGGCCAGGCGCAGTGGCTCACACCTGTAATCCCAGCACTTTGGGAGGCCGAGGCGGGCGGATCACTTGAGGCCAGGAGTTCGAGACCAGCCTGACCAACGTAGTGAAACCCCATCTCTACTAAAAATACAAAAATTAGCCAGGGGTTGTGGTGGGCACCTGTAGTCCCAGCTACTCGGGAGGCTGAAGCAGGAGAATTGCTTGAACCTGGGAGGCAGAGGTTGCGGTGAGCCGAGATCGTGCCACTGCACTCCAGCCTGGGTGACAGAGTGAGACTGTCACACACACACACACACAAAAAACAACTACGATCAGATCCTGCTTTTTAAGTCAGAAAGTATTTAGAAATAAAACAGTTTTCAAGTCATCTTCTGCTGTATTTGTATATTATATTACTAAATTCAAGTCAGGTCTGTATGAAAGGCATATAAATAGCAGTGGCTCTCAATCTTAGCAGCTGAACATCAGAATCACCTGGGGAGCTTTAGGCCATATCCCATGTCAACTAAATCCAAATGAGGAGGAGGGATTGGTGAGCTTAATTACTCAGTGCTATGTATTAATATAAGATAATGAATGGATTTGATCTCTATGTCATCTAGGATGACCATCTTTTTATAGCAAGACTTGACTTTACAGAGGTCCTCAGTGAGCTATCTTGAAACATTACCACAAAGGGTGAGGGAATTTGTTCCAGTCTACACATACTCATCACCACTACTGGGGTGAAAACACTCAGTCTGACACTGTCTCAGTAAATCCCTTCAAACCTTTTTTTCTTTTTTGAATTCATCAAATAGTCTTTGAGCACTTGCTATGTTCTAGGCCCTGTTTTAGGTAGCAGGAATATAGCAATAAACAAGTTAAAGAAGGTTCCCTGGCCGGGCGCGGTGGCTCATGCCTGTAATCCCAACACTTTGGGAGGCTGAGGTGGGCGGATCACGTGGTCAGGAGTTCGAGACCAGCCTGGCCAACATAGTGAAACCCCGTCTCTACTAAAAATACAAAAAAAATTTGGCCAGGTGTGGTGGCAGGTGCCTGTAGTCCCAGCTACTCAGGAGGCTGAGGCAGGAGAATCTCTTGAACTTGGGAGGTGGAGGTTGCAGTGAGCTGAGATTGCGCCATTGCACTCCAGCCCAGACAACAGTGTGAGACTCTAAATAAAAAAAAAAAAAAAGAAAAAGAAGGTTCCCTGACAGAGCATAACATCACTGTCATCTAAATTTCTATCTCTTCACAGCAAAACCATACTAAATTATTCTGCAAACCCCTCATGTTTTCTTCCTCTCCAGTTCAGTCTTTACAGTATTACTGATAATAAAGGAAGCAGTATTACTGATAATAAAGGAATTATTTTAAAATATATAGTAAAAATGATGTAACTTGAAAGGGCCTAGTATGTTTATAGCAGGTGTTTTATGCAACTGCCCTGAGTAGCTTACCTGTATTCCCCTCCAGTTTCAAAGCAGGAACATGGAAACACAAGTGAGCAGTAGATAAAAACTACACCATAGGCTGGGCACAGTGGTTCACGCCTATAATCCCAGCACTTTGGGAGGCCAAGGCAAGTCGATCACTTGAGGTCAGGAGTTTGAAACTAGCCTAGCTGACATGGTAAAACCCCATCTCTACTAAAAGTATAAAAAATAATTAGCCGGCATGGTGGCACGCACCTGTAGCCCGTAGTCCCAGCTAGTTGAGAGGCTGAGGCAGGAGAATTGCTTGAACCCAGAAGAGGAGGTTGCAGTGAGCTGACACTATGCCACTGCATTTCAGCCTGGACGACAGAGGAGACTCTGTCTCAAAAACAAACAGCAACAAAAAAAACTATACCATATCTGGATTTTATGCTGTCCCTGAGAGAGATACCTGTCATTTGATAGTCTTTCTCTGGGAATACTGGTTCTGGAACTGTTTCCCACATGTCAAAACTGGGCTTAATGTTCTTTAAGCACTTTAAGAAGTGCTTCTGGACTACAAATCTATTTCTTCAGCACGATTATGAGATCAGTTTAGATCACTTGCGAGATACCAGATGTACATTTCATTATGTACATCTCAAAGTTTACCAAAAAATGGAGCTGATTTCCCTTTTTTTGCCTCGTCTTTCAGTCTCTCACATTTCCACTCTGCTGAATTATTTGCCAACTACCAATTATTTATACCTACCAGAAATGTGCTTTTATTTTCCTTTAGCTTATAAAGTCACTAAACACATCTAATTTTTGCTAACCTTATTTATTTTGGAAGCTGAAAAGTATCTGTGTCAGATAAAAATTTACTTCCAGGGAGCTTGTAAGATATTAAAAGTTTAATCAAAGAAATCTGAATCAGCAAAGCCCTACCTCAGGAGATTTACTAGATATAGGCCTACCTTCTTAGTTTTTTTCCATACATTATAGGATTAGCATTTACCAGCCTACAGATCTCATTAAAACACTGCTAATTGAAAACATCACCTGTGGCATCATTAGTACTAGGCTCTTTTATTAAATTTCTGAAATCACTGACTCTTTCCAGTTAGGCAAAAAATGGCAACTCGCAGCAATATTCATAGGCTATATGTTGAAGGGAATCTGACTATTTTGATACAGAAAATAGAACTCCCATTTCAGTATTCAAAGATCAAATGTATATCATCATAGTATGGCATAACTGGGAAAACACCAACAGTTTTGTTTTGTTTTGTTTTCTTGGGACTAAGGGAATCCACACTTAACCCTTTATAGTGCTGAGCCTCAAAGCTTCTTTTCCGATCCAAAATGTCTACCAGCTCATGCTTTCTTCCCCCTTGCAGTCAGGCTTCCATCTTCACTGGCAAGCATCACTATTACCTCTCTATACTTGAGAGTTCTTATGTCTTGCTCATCCTGTACTCCCTACCATGCCTGGCTTCAAAGTAGGACAATCTCTCTAGTCCCTCATTCCTCCCCTTAATGAAAGGCAAGCACAGACACTTTTCTGTGTATTTATTTATTTTCTATTTTTCTCTGTGTGTGTTTTGTTTGTTTGTTTTTTGAGATGGAGTAGCACTCTGTCGCCCAGGCTGTAGTGCAATGGCACTATCTTGGCTCACTACAACCTACGACTTCCACGTTCAAGTGATTCTCCCACCTCGGCCCGTCGAGTAGCTGGGATTACAGGTGCACTCCTATAATCCCATGTAAACCATGCCTGGCTAATTTTTGTATTTTTAGTAGAAATGGGGTTTCACCACATTGGCCAAGCTGGTCTCAAACTCCTGGCCTTAAGTGATCCAACCGCCTCGGCCTCCCAAATTGTTGGGATTACAGGTGTGAACCACTGTGCCTGGCCTAGTTTTCTGTGTTTTAAGGCTTTAATTGCTGATGACTTTCAGGAAAATCCTGAAAGTACCAGAATAGTTAGTCCTATGAAATGGTAAATAGGCTCTAACCATCTCTCCTCTTTTATGCTAAAAGTGATAGGACTTACGAACATTTCTCCTCCTTCAGACCACATTTCTTTTTTCTTTTGAGACCAAGTTTCGCTCTGTTGCCCAGGCTGGAGTGCAATGGTGAGAGGCTGGAGTGCAATGGCATGATCTTGGCTCACCACAACATCCGCCTCCCGGGTCCAAGCGATTCTCCTGCCTCAGCCTCCTGAGTAGCTGGGATCACACGTGTGCGCCACCACACCTGGTAACTTTCTATTTTCACTAGAGACGGGGTTTCTCCATGTTGGTCAGGCTGTTCTCGAACTCCCAACCTCAGGTGATCCACCAGCCTCGGCCTCCCAAAGTGCTGGGATTACAGGTGTGAGCCACCGTACCCGGCCAGACCACATTTCTGATGAAGGAAGGCCTTTTCTTCTAAAATGGCCAGCAAATTCCCTAGAGATGTAACCAGTTAGACGTGATGATGCAATCAAAGCAGAAATGTTATTTGCCCCTTGTCTTTTATAGACAGAGAGTAAATTTGTATTTCTAAGGATATGCAGAGCAGAAGACACCCAGTTTACTAAGCCTCAACCCTCCTCAGGCACGATAACTAGCTTTTTATCATTATCCTCCAACCTGCAGCCAGAGTAACTTTTTAAAAAGGTAAATCTAGAAATGTCCCTTCTCTGTTTATAAAGCTTCAGTGGTTTCCCAACGCAATCATGATAAAGTGCTAACTCTTCAACATGGCTCCCAAAACTCTTCAAAACTGGGCCCAGTTTACCTTTTCAGTCTCATCTCTCACCATACTTCCCATCTCTCTTTTCCCTTTATCTACATATGTATAGTGAGACGGCGTCTTGCTCTGTTGCCCAGGCTGGAGAGCAGTGGCGTGATCATAGCTCACTGCAAGTCTCAAACTCCTGGGCCCAATCAATCCTCCCACCTCAGCCTCAGCCTCCCAAGTAGCTAGGACTATAGGCACACACCACTACGCCTGGCTCATCTTTTAATTTTTTGTACAGACAGGGCCTCACTATGTTGCCCAGACTGGTGCTGAACTCCTGGCCTCTCAGGATCCTCCTGCCTCAGCCTCCTAAAGTGCTGACATGACAGACAGGAGACACTGCACCTGGCCTCTTTGACTTTTTTAAAAGATTCAGCAGACAAACTGCAGTTCCTTCCCTTGCCCCCAGGCCTTGGGGTCCATCTGCTCTCTTCTACCTCAACTCAATTGCTATGATTCATTTTTTGCACATAAATTTCCATTTAATTCATACAATAATGCTGTGAGGTAGGAGGAATTGTCTCCTCCTCACCATTTTCCAACTGAAGGAACTGAGGCTACAGTAATTAGAAATGTTAAATGATGTGCCCAAGGTTACACAGCTATTAAATACTGGATTTGCAAATGAGTTTATTCATTCATTCAATAAATACATTATGAACACTGATATGCCTGGAACTATTTCAGGCAGTAGGGAAATAGTAAGCAAATAAACTCATTTTATCCAAGTTTTATCCTTGTTTATCAACACTCAATGCCTCATATTAAGTAGCAACTGTTCAAAACATTCCTGAGGGGAAAAATAAATAATCAAAAGCTCCCACTGATGCTCCAAAGATATTTCTAAAGGTGTTGCACTCTAACACTTATGCATGGATATTTGCACAACTCATACTAATAAAATGATAGTGTTGATTAACTATGATTTCACTAAAAGAACCTGAAAAGGACTCAAAGGCCAGGCATGGTGGCTCCCATTTATAATCCCAATACTTTGGGAGGCTGAGGCAGAGGATCACTTGAACCCAGTAATTCAACACCAGCCTGAGTAATATAGTGAGACTCTGTCTTTCTTCCTTTTTTCTTCCTTCCTTCTTTTCTATCTTTCTTTTCTTTTTCTTTTTTTTTTTTTTTTTTGTAGAGGTGGGGTCTCAAAATGTTGCCCCGGCTAGTCTCAAAATCCTGGGCTCAAGTGATCCTCCCACCTCAGCCTCCCAAAGTGCTGGGATTATAGGTGTGAGCCACTGCACCTGGGCCTTCCCTTCTTTCCTTCATTTTTTAGAGACAGGGTCTTACACTGTCACCCAGGCTGGAGTGTAGTGGTGCTATCATAGCTCACTGCCACCTCAAACTCCTAGGCTCAAGGGATCCTCCTGCCATAGCCTCCTGAATAGCTGGGACCACAGAGACACACTACTGCAACCATCTAATTTTTAAAGTTTTTGGTTGGGCACAGTGGCTCACACCTGTAATCGCAGCATTTTGGGAGGCCAAGGCAGGTGAATCATCTGAGGTCAAGAGTTTGAGACCAGCCTGGCCAGCATGGTGAAACGCTGTCTCTACTAAAAATACAAAAATTAGCCAGGCGTGATGGCAGGCGCCTGTAATCCCAGCTACTTGGGAGGCTGAGGCAGGTGAATCGCTTGAACCGGGGAGGCAGAGGTTGCAGTGCGCTGAGATCACACCACTGGACTCCAGCCTGGGCAACAGAGTGAGACTCTGTCTAAAAAATACAAATAATGATAATAATAATAAAAAAATAATATTTTTTACATTTTTTTTTGGTAGAGATGGGGTCTCACCATCTTGCCCAGGATGGTCTTGAATTTCTGGGTCTAAGCAATCCTCTCACCTCAGCCTCCTGAGTAGCTGGGACCAAAAAAAAAAAGCAGGGGGAAGTGGGGGAAGAACTAAAAGATTCTGCAATATAGCTGATCTTTCTGCCCAGAAGGCTAAATAAATTTCCAGATTTCTGTGTGGTTCTTTTTATTATTTAGGTCTGTGTTCAAGTGTGTACCTCTGCAGAGAGACATTCACTCATCATTCTACCTAAAGAAGACTCCATATATTTTCATTATGGCACTTCTTTCTGAAATTTCCTTATCTATCTGTTTATAGTTTCTTCTCTGTACTTCTTCCATAGGAATGCAAGCTCTACTCTTGCAAGGATCTTCTTTGTCTTGTCACCCTATTATCAACAAGACCTGGCCATCCTAGGTACTTAATAAACACTATTTTTTTAAATAACTAAAATAATAAGAATATGCCCATATAAAAAATAGGGGTCTTTAGCTGGGCAGGGTGGCTCACACTTGTAATCCCAGCACTTTGGGAGGCTGATGTGGGCAGATCACTTGAGGCCAGGAGCTAGAGACAAGCCTGGACAACATAGTGAAACCTCATCTCTACTAAAAATACAAAAAAAAAAAAAATAGCTGGGCATGGTGGCGCACGCCTGTAATCACACCTACTCGGGAGGCTGAGGTACAAGCATCGTTTGAACCTGGGAGGCAGAGGTTGCAGTGAGCCGAGATGGCGCCACTGCACTCCAGCCTGAGTGACAGAGTGAGACTCTGTCTCAAAAAAAAAAAAAAAAAACCAGGCACAGTGGCTCACGCCTGTAATCCCAGCAGTTTGGGAGGCCGAGGCGGGTGGATCACGAGGTCAGGAGTTTGAGACCAGCCTGACTGACACGGTGAAACCCCGTCTCTACTAAAAATACAAAAATTAGCCAGGCGTGGTGGTGCACACCTGTAATCCCAGCTACTCAGGAGGCTGAAGCAGAAGAACTGCCTGAAATCCCCGAGGCGGAGATTGCAGTGAGCCGAGATTGTGCCACGGCACTCCAGCCTGGGTGACAGAGCAAGACTCTGTCGCAAAAAAAAAAAAAAAAAAAGTCTTTATAATTAGGCTACTTGGCAAACATGATTGGGATATACTGTGGATGAATAGTCAAGACAATGCTGCTACCATTTATTATCAAATCTGTATTGAGTACCTGGCTGTCTATGATCCCTGTGAAGATCTCCTGAATATTCTTCTTTACGGGTCTGCATGTTACTGCAATTACTTCTTCATGTACAATTTAATTAATTAAATCTCTCATACATTTTTAAGCATCTTCTTTCCCTACCAAACCTACAAACCTATATGCCCTTGAAACCATCTTCTCTTTTGCTCCTGATGCAACGAAGGCTAAGTTCCTCCTCCTGGGAAAGGCTAATCCTTACCCACAGACTTGGATCCCATCCCTTCTCAATTCTCAAGAACCTTTTTCCTCTGATTATCCCAATACATGTACCATCAATCTTCCTCCATGGATCATTCCCATTAGCATACCATCACATTTGAGTATTTCCCATCTTTTAAAAAGAAAGTCTTCCCACATCTGCCTTCAACTACTGCTATACTTCTCTGTACCTTTCATAACTAAAAGTCTTTATACACAGAATCTCTATTTCCTCACTTCCAATTCATTCCTTCAACCAAGACAGTTCAGCTTTCACTACAACACACCATGGCAAGTACTTGTCATGGTCACCAATGACTTCCATGTAGCCAAACTCAGTGGTCACTTCTCAGGGCTCATCTTACTTCTGTTTTCAGGAGCACTCAACCCAACTGTAACTCCTAAATTTACCACTCTCTTCTCTGGATCCTGAATACTCTTACCTGATTTTCTTCCTACCTCACTGGCAACATCTTCTCAACTCCCTTGTGGCAACCCTCCCCCTCTACAAAATCTCTGGACTTGATTTTTGGCTCTTCTCTTTCTACACTTTCAGAAGATCTCATTAACTCCCATACATTTAAGTATCTCTTTATTCTGATGACTCCCAAATGTGTCTACTAGGCCTAGACTTGTATATTGATTTGCATATTTAATACCTACCTAACACTGCCTTTTGGATGTCTCTCAGAGATACCAAATGGACCAAGTCCAATATAAAACTCTTGATCTTATTCTAAACATAACTAGCCTATCCCCCTTTCTCAGCAAATGGCAACACCATCCAACAAAATATTCAAACCAGAACTATTGAAGGCATCCTAGATTGATCCTTTCCCTTATCCTCATGTCCCTTAGCAAGTCCTATACATTTTTATCTATAAAATATATCTTGAGTTCATGTTCTCTTCAGTAGAGGATAGAAATTTAGAGGACAGGCTCTGGAGGTAAGCTACTACAATTTATATGACAGTAATAATTGCTAGCATTTATTGAGCACTTACTAGTTGCCTGACACTACCCTAATTATTTTACATATATAAACTCATTTAATCTTCATAACAATCTCACAAGGTAAGTACTATTATTATTACCTCCATTTTAAAGAGAAGCATGGAGGTGTTAAGTAATTTGCCCAATCCTGGTGGGGCCAGAATTCAAACCCCTAAGTTTGGTTTCAGATGTCACTATGCTAGGCTGTCTCTTGGAAAAGATAGACCAAAGATGGGGAGTTGAAAGCTATTCAACAGTCCAGGTAAGAAACAATGAGAATTTGACCCAGCAACGAAAGTACAGATACAAAGCAGGCAAATTCAAGAAATATTCAGATAAGACCTAAATAGAGGGTTACATTATGTTCAAAGATTGAAAGGCTGGATACATATGCCAATGATGTCAATTTATCCCAAATTCATCTATAGGTTCAATTCCAATAAATATTGCAATAGATTCAACTTGACAAGATGATTCTTAAAAAAAAAATTTTTTTGAGACAGGGTCTCATTGCTGCCCAGGCCAAGTGCAGTAGCATAATCATGGCTCACTGCAGCTTCAACTGCCGAGGCTCAAGCAATCCTCCCCCAACCTCAGCCTCTTGAGTAGCTGGGACTACAGGTGTGCACCACCACACCTGGCTAATTTTTCAATTTTTTTGTAGAGATAGGGTCTGTTTATGTTGCCTAGCCTGGTCTCAAACTCCTGGGCTCAAGCAATCCTTCCACCTTAGCCTTCCAAAATGCTGAGATTACAGGTGTGTGCCACTGCACCCAGCCATTCTAAAATTTCTATCAATAAGCGAACCAAGAAAGGCCACATACTCCTGAAAAAGAATGAGATGAGGGCTATGCCCTGCCAGATACCAACAATTACTTAAAAACTTGAGTAATTAAGACAGCATGGTATTGACACAGATAGACAAATTAACCTATAGAAGAGAACACAGAACCCATAAACTGACCCCACATATACAGAAATTTGATTTATGACAGCTAGTATAGTTGATCAGTGGCAAAAGATGGACTTTTCAATAAATTATGCTGGAAAAATTAGACATTTGTAGGTGAAAAAAATGGAATTGGAGCCTTAGCAACACCCAATACAAAATCAACTTTAAGTAGATTAAAGACTAAAGTGTGAAAAGCAAACATAGAAAACTTTAAAAAGACAATACAGGAGAATATCTTTACAGCCTCAGCATAAGCAAGAATTTCTTAGACAACACTGGACACGGTGACTCATGCCTGCAATCCCAACACTTTGGGAGGCTGAGGCGGGAGGATCACTTGAGGTCAAGGGTTTGAGACCAGCCTGGCCAACATGGCAAAATGCCGTCTGTACTAAAAATACATAAATTAGGCCAGGTGCAGTGGCTCACGCCTATAATAATCCCAACGTTTTGGGAGGCCGAGGTGGGCGGATCACTTGAGGTCAGGAGTTCGAGACCAGCCTGGCTAACATGGTGAAACCCCGTCTCTACTAAAAATACAAAAATTAGCTGGGCATGGTGGTGGGTGCCTGTATTCCTAGCTACTTGGGAGGCTGAGGCAGGAGAATCGCTTGAACCTGGGAGGCAGAGGTTGCAGTGAGCCGAGATCACATCACTGCACTCCAGCCTCGGGGACAGAGTGAGACTTCGTCTCAAAACAAAAAAAAACTAAATACAAAAATTAGCTGCGTATGGTGGTGCACACCTGTAATTCCAGCTACCTGGGAGGCTGAAGCAGGAGAATCGCTTGAACCTGGGGGGTGGAAGTTGCAGTGAGCTGAGATCACACCACTGGACTCCAGCCTGGGGGACAGAGTGAGACTCTGTCTCAGAAAAAAAAAAAATACAAATACAAATACAAAAATTAGCCGGGTGTGGTGGTACACACCTGTAATTCCAGCTACTTGGGAGGCTGAGACAGGAGAATTGCTTGAACCCAGGAGGTGAAGGTTGCAGTGAGCCAAGATCACACCACTCACTGCACTCCAGCCTGGGTGATGGAGTAACACTATCTCAAAAAAAAAAAAGATTTTCTTAGACAAGACTCAAAAATCATATACCATAAAAGATTCATAAATTATACTAAGTTAAGAACTTTAGGCCAGGCATGGTGGCTAATGCCTGTAATCCCAACACTTTGAGGTAGGTCAAGGTGGGAGAACTGCCTGAGCCCAGGAGTTTGAGACTAGCCTCAGCAACATAGGGAGACCCCCGTCTCCACAAAAAATACAAAAAATTAGCCAGGCATGGTGGTGCATACCTGTGGTCCCAGCTCCTTGACAAGGCAGAGGCAGGAGGATCACTTGAGCCCAGGAGTTCGAGGCTGCAGTGAGCTGTGATTGCCACTGCACTCCAGCCTGGTCGACAGAGCAAGACCCTGTCCCTTCCCCCTCCCCACCAAAAAAAGAACCTTAGAACCAAAGACATATAAAGAGAGGGAAATGACAAGCCACAAACTGGCAGAATATACTGACTACATACAAAACTTGACAAAAGATAAGTATCTAAAATATATTTGAGGCTGGCCATAATGGCTCACACCTGTAATCTCAACACTTTTGTAGATTACTCCGTCTCTACAAAAATAAAAAATTAGCCAGGCATGGTGGCATGCTCAGCTGTTGTCTCAGCTACTCGGGAGGCTAAGGTAGGAGGACTGCCTGAGCCCAGTAGTTTGAGGCTGCAGTGAGTCAAGCTTGTGCCACTACACTCCAGCCTGGGTGACACGGCGAGATCCTATCTCAAAAAAAAATTAATAAAATATATTTAATTCCTATAAATTAATATGAAAAAGGCCAAACCTCCCTCCCCCACCCCATACCCCCAAAAAACTCAAATACTTACTTCTTAGGAGAAAACATCAGTGGCCCACAAACATATGAAAAGGTGCTGGCCTCATAAGAAATTAGGAAAATACAAATTAAAACCACAATAAAATACTATTCCACACAAAAATTACAACAGTGAACAATTAAAATAATGGCTAGGATGCAGAACCGAAACACCTGACCTCTAAGTATACTAGAACAATAATTTAGCATTATCTTGTAGGAAGATACAGCAAGCTCATAATCCAACAATTCCATTGTTCCTATAATCCCTCTGCCTGGAATATCTTTCTCCTCCACCTTTGCAGGGCCAAATCTTACCCTTCTTTCAGATACCACCTTAGGAGGCAGAAGTAGTATTTCTGTGTTCTGAATTCCTATAGCACTTCAAGTGCTTTTAGCATATTTATTTCCAGCCTGTATCACATTTATTTATATACATGTCTTATCTTCTCCATCAAATTGTAAGCAAATGAAAGACAGAAACCTGTTTATTTAGATTCAGCACCTGCATATGGGAGCATATGGTGAAGACAAAGCTACAGAATCAAGTTGTACAAAACCAAGTACATAGTAGGCACTCGAGTGTTTGCTGAATGATAGAGTAAAAATCTGCTTAGTGACTGAGGGAATAAACCAGGATTTGCTGTGCATATAAAACATTAGGCCGGGCACAGTGGCTCACGCCTGTAATCCCAGCACTTTGGGAGCCCAAAGCAGGCAGATCACCTGAGGTCGGGAGTTCGAGACCAGCCTGGCCGATATAGTGAAACTCCATCTCTACTAAAAATACAAAAATTAGCCAGGTGTGGTGACACATGCCTGTAATCCCAGCTACTCGGGAGGCTGAGGCAGGAGAATCACCTGAACCCAGGAGGCAGAGGTTGCAGTGAGCCGAGATTGCGCCACTGCACTCCAGCCTCAGCAACAGAGTGAGACTTCATCTCAAAAAAAAAAAAAAAAAAAGAAAGAAAGAAAATTAAACCATTGGTGAAAGGAAAACTGGAACACCAATTATTTGTGTACACAAAGTCCCAAGTTTATTCTGTTAGGTTCTACTTGAGGCATAGTGAGAGTCGACTATCAGCAACAAATGGAAACTACTATGAACAAGGCAGATAAAGGAGATCAGGATAGGAAGAGGTGGGGGGGAAAAAAAGAGAGAAGGTGACAAAGTAGAGGGAAGGCTGGGATAACTGGCAAGCCACATGTAGGAGAATGAAACTGGATCCTCATCTCTCACCTTATACAAAAATCAACTTAAGGTGGAGCAAAGACTTAAATCTAAGACTTGAAACCATAAAAATTCTAGAAGATAACATTGGAAAAAACCCTTCTAGACACTGACTTAGGCAAAGACTTCATGACCAAGAACCCAGAAGTAAATGCAACAAAAACAAAGATAAACAGATGAGACTTAATTAAACTAAAAAGCTTCTGCACAGCAGAAATAATCAGCAGAGTAAAGAGACAACCCACAGAGTGGGAGAAAATCACAATCTATACATCTGACAAAGGACTAATATCCAGAATCCACAAGGAACTCAAACAAATCAGCTAGAAAAAAAACAAACAATCCCATCAAAAAGTGGCTAAGGACATGAATAGACAATTCTCAAAAGAAGACATACAAATGGCCAACAAGCATATGGAAAAATGCTCAACATCACTATCAGGGAAATGAAAATCAAAACCTCCATGCAATACCACCTTACTTCTGCAAGAATAGCCATAATCAAAAAATTTAAAAAAAAATAGATGTTGGCATGGATGTGGTAAAAAGGGAACACTTTTATACTGTTGCTGGGAATGTAAATAGTACAACCACTAGGAAGAACAGTGTGGAGATTCCTTAAAAAACTAAAAGTTTATCTACCATTTGATCCAGCAATCCCACTGCTGGGTATCTACCCAGAGGAAAAGAAGTCATTATATGAAAAAGATACTTGCACACGCATGTTTATAGCAGGACAATTTGCAATTGCAAAAATATGGAACCAGCCCAAATGCCCATCAACAAGTGGATAAAGAAAATGTGGTGGCCGGGCGTGGTGGCCCACACCTGTAATCCCAGCACTTTGGGAGGCGAGGCGGGCGGATCACAAGGTCAGGAGTTTAAGACCAGCCTAGCCAATATGGTGAAACTCCATTTCTACTAAAAACACAAAAATCAGCCAGGCGTGGTGGCGGGCGCCTGTAGTCCAGGCTACTTGGGAGGCTGAGGCAGGAGAATCACTTGAACCCAGCAGGAAGAGGTTGCAGTGAGCCGAGATTGCACCACTGCACTCCAGCCTGGGCAACAGAGTGAGACTCTGTCTCAAAAAAAAAAAAAAAGAAAAGAAAAAGAAAAAGAAAAGAAAATGCGGTATATAGGCCAGATGCAGTGGCTCACATCTGTAATCCCAGCACTTTGGAAAGCCGAGGTGGGCGGATCACCTGAGGTCAGGACTTCAAGGCCAGCCTGACCAATATGGCGAAACCCTGTCTCTACTAAAAATACAAAAATTAGCCTGGAGTGGTGTCAGGCACCTGTAATTCCAGCTACTCAGGAGGCTGAGGCAGGAGAATCTCTTGAACCCAGGAGGTGACGGCTGCAGTGTGCCAAGACTGCGCTGCTGCACTCCAGCCTGAGCAACAGAGCAAGACTCCATCTCAAAAAAAAAAAAAAAAAAAAAAAACAGAAAGAAAGAAAATGTGGTATATATACACCATAGAATATTACTCAGCCATAAAAGGAATGAAACAATGGCATTTGCAGCAAGCTGGATGGAACTAGAGCCCATTACTCTAAGTGAAGTAACTCAGGAATGGAAAACCAAACATCGTATGTTTTCACTCATAAGTGGGAGCTAAGCTATGAGGTACAAATGTTTAAGTATAATACAATGGACTTTGGGGACTCAAGGGGAAAGGATGGGAAGAGGTGAGGGGTAAAAGACTATACATTGGGTACACTGTACACTGCTCAGGTGATGGGTGCACCACAATCTCAGAAATCACCACTAAAGAACTTATTAATGTAACCAAACACCACCTGTTCCCCAAAAACCTTAAAAAAAAAAAGGAGAAGGAAGGAATGGCAGCACTGCTGCTTTGTAGGTTGTTTTCCATAATAAGAGGAGGACAAGAAAAATGTAGGAAAGCAAAGAAAATTTATGAACTTACAGTAAAAAGGAGTAACAGCATAACTTAAAAGAATGAAGAAATAGATTACGTGTTAGATAAATTTTTTCTTAATTTTTTTTCTTTTTTTTCGAGATGGAGGCTTGCTCTGTCACCCAGGCCGGAGTGCAGTGGCACGATCTTTGCTCACTGCAATCTCCACCTCCCAGGTTCAAGCGATTCTCGTGCCACATCCTCCTGAGTAGCTGGGACTACAGGCATGCATCACCACGCTCAGCTAATTTTTTGCATTTTTAGTAGAGATGGGGTTTCGCCATGTTGGCCAGGCTGGTCTCGAACTCCTGGCCTCAGGTGATCCACCTGCCTCAACTTCCCAAAGTGCTGGGATTACAGGGTGAGCCACCGCGCCTAGCCTTTAATTTGTTATAAGGTATTTTAGACATAAAAAAGATAAAACAGTGTAACAAATGACTGTGTACACTCTAGGCAGCTTAAGATACAGCATTAACAGTTGAAGCCCCCTATATTTTTCCTCAGTTACATCCCCTCCAACTCCCAGAGGCAACATTATCCTGAATTTGCACTTAATCATTCTCAGCATGTCTTTATATTTTTACAGCAGTGCCATCTTTTAAAAAGTAATGAAGTATGGCTGAGTGCAGTGGCTCACGCCTGTAATCCCAGCACTTTGAGAGGCCAAGGCAGGCGGATCACCTGCGGTCACGAGTTTGAGACCAGCCTGGCCAACATGGCGAAACCTCTTCTCTACTGAAAATACAAAAATTAGCTGGGCGTGGTGGCAGGCACCTGGAATCCCAGCTACTTGGGAGGCTGAGGCATGAGAATCGCTTGAACTCGGGAGGCGGAGGTTGCAGTGAGCCGAGATTGTGCCACTGCACTCCAGCCTGGGCGACAGAGCGAGCCTCCATCTCGAAAAAAAAAGAAAAAAAAATTTTTTTTAAAAGTAATGAATTAAAAATTCTTTTTAATTTTAAAATTTAAAAAGTAATGGATAACGTTTGCAGCAAAACAGGGCGAATCTCATCTAAATACACTGTCCATCATAACAGACTTAGAATGAAAGGGAAAGTAAAGGACAGTAACAACTGACCAACTCTGAGACAAAGAGAGAAGATTTGGAAGATGGACAGATGATAATTGAAGTGGGGAGAAATGAAGAAAAAAAGTACTGAAAAATCACAGCAAACAACAACAACAAAAGGGCAAAAATCAGTCTCAATAAAGAGACTTAGGTCTCAATGAAGAGAGATAGTTGCCTCAGGAACTGCTATAGTACTTGCCTTTTTTAACAAAATGGAGATAGTGAATTCATTCATTCAACACATCAGCGCAAACTACTTATTAGGCACTATTCTAACAGTAGGCAGAGGGTAGAGAACAAAAGAAAATTCCTTCTTTTATGAAGCATGAAGTTGGGGAGAGAAGCCAACAAATGAATTACACATCAGATGTTAGGGAAGAAATAAAGCAGAGGGGGTAAAGAAAGCAAGGAGTGCTGGTGAGGGGGAGGAGGCTCTTGCTATTTTACGTGAAGGACATTAGAAGGCCTCTCTGATAAAAAGACATGTGAGCAGAAACCTAAAGGAAGTAAGGAACATACAGGAATGTTTCGGGAAGAGTAACTGCAAATGCAAAGACACTGAGGTGAGACTGGAGCCCTAAGACCAGGTGCGGCTGCAGCAGAGCAAGCCAGGGGAAGAGTATATTCAATGACTGGAGGAGCAGACCATATGGATCCTTGACAGACCTGTGGCTTTTATTCAAAGTGAGATGTGAAGCCACTGGACAGTTTTCAGGAGAAAAGTAGCATGATCTGATGAACATTTTAAAGAAAGTGATCATATAATTTATCACTAAAACAGGTACACCTTGGTGAGTGAGGAAGGGTGATATTAACAGTTACCTTAGGACAGTATTAATAAGACCTAATTTTTTGTTGTTATTGTTGTTGAGACGGAGTCTCTCCCTGTCGCCCAGGCTGGAGTGCAGTGGCGCGATCTCGGCTCACTGCAAGCTCTGCCTCCCGGGTTCACGCCATTCTCCTGCCTCAGCCTCTCAAGTAGCTAGGACTACAGGCGCCCGCCACCACGCCCGGCTAATTTTTTGTATTTTTAGTAGAGACTGGGTTTCACCGTGTTAGCCAGGATGCTCTCGATCTCCCGACCTCGTGATCCGCCCGCCTCAGCCTCCCAAAGTGCTGGGATTACAGGCGTGAGCCACCGCGCCTGGCCAATACCTAATTTTAAAAGGCTTCTCTGAGTGCAAGTCATTTTGAAGGGATTCCTGCTGGCCAAACCTGGAACACTGTCATCAAAATATATAGTGATAGAAGATTACATTGTATTCAATAAAGTAAGAATCTATGAGTCTACATTGATAAAAAATAATAGGAACAGAAAGCTCTTTCTTACAGTAGAAAGCCAACTAATAAATGTAGAGGGAAGGCAAAAAGAGAAAATCACTTGGCAACGATCATAAAGATAACTGATTAGGGCAAGAATCATCTGAATGCTAAAATTAACAGGTGAAAAGTTTGAGAACAGGATATTTACATAGTCTCAAAACATCTCCCAAGACATTATTACAAAAGGCAAATGAATAACTTTATGATGGAGAAAACTGGACCCTACCACTCAAGTAACACTGCCAGTAATAGAAGCAATAAATAGCATGTGCATCCTAATATGATACGCAGAGAACTCAGCATCACTTCTTAGGTATTAATGCCCAACGTGCATAACCTGAATCTTACCACGAGGAAACAACAGACAAAAACAAATTGAAGGATGCTCTACAAAATAACTACCCTGCACTTATCAAATTGTCAGTGTCATAAAAATACAAGGAACAAGAACTGTTCCAGATTAAAGGAGATGAAAGAGACAAGGTCACTGAATCAACACATCATATTGGATATTCTTTTACTATAATGGATATTATTAGGACAACTGACAAAATCTGAATAAGGTCTATAGATGATAGCATTGTGTCAGCGTTAAGTTCCCGATTTTGATCATTATACCATAGTTATGTAAGAGAATTTGTTTTTAAAAAATACAAACTGAAGTATTTAGGTGTTTGGGGAGCCACATCTGCCTTTTACCTTTAAATCATTCAGAAAAAAATAATTCTGAGTGTGTAAGAAATTCTGAGAAAGAGAAGGATAAAGCAAATATATTAAAATATTATCCTTTGGGGAATCTAGGTGAAGGGTTTTCACAAATTCTTTGTAGTATTCATGCAAATATTATACAAGTCTGAAATTATTTTTTCCCAACTGCTTTTTATTGTGATAAAATACACATAACAAAATTTACTATCTTAATCACTTTTAAGTGGACAGTTCAGTGGTATTAAGTACAATCATATTGTTGTACAACCATCACCATCATCCATCTCCAGAACTCTTTTCATCTTGCAAGGCTGAAACTCTTATAGCCACTGAACAGTAACTAGCCCCTGGCAACCATCATTGGTGGTGATACTTTCGCAGCTAGCTGAGGCATCAGGACTTGGGCAAAGGAGAACTATTTGCATTCTTTTTGTTTTCCATTTTTAAAATCTGTAGTAAAATATACATAATACAGTGTTGGCTGGGCACAGCAGCTCATGTTTGTAATTCCAGCACTTTGGCAGGCCAAGGCAGGGGGATGGCTTGAGGCCAATTCTAGACCAGCCTGGGCAACATAGCAAGACCCCATCTCTCTAAAATTTTTAAAAAATTAGCTAGGTGTGGTGGTGCACACCTGTAGTCCCAGCTACTCAGGAGGCTAAGGCAGGGGAATAACTTGGGCCCAGGAGTTTGAGGTTGCAGTGAACTGTGATTGTGCCACTGCACTGCAGCCTGGGTGACAGAGCAAGACCCTGTCTCAAAAAAAAAGTTATCATTTAACCTTTTTTTTTGTTTTTTGTTGTCTATATCAATGCTTCAATCTGTAATATTTTAACCATTTTTAAGTATACACGTCAGTGCTATTAAGTACGTTCACCACTATCCATTTTCAGAACTTTTCATCATCCCAATCTAAAATTCTGTGCCCATTAAACAAGAACTACTCACTCTCCCCTCTCCTGGTTAACCACTATTCAACATTCTATCATTATGAATTTGACTACTTGAGGTATTTCATGGCAGTGGAATCATATATTTATCATTTCGTGTCTGACATTTCACACACCATAATGTCCCAATGTTTATCCATATTATATTACACATCAGAATCTCCTTCCTTTTCAAGCCTGAATAATATTCCATCATATGTATACATTATATACATTTTGTTTATCTAGGTTGCTTCCACCTTTTGGCTGTTGTGAATAATGTTGTTAAACATGGGTGTACAAATAGCTGCTCAAGTCGCTGCTGTCAGTTGTCTTGAATATACACTCAGCAGTGAAACAGTTGTATCATAATTCTACATTTAATTTTCTTGAGGAACCACCATACTGTTTTCCACAGTGAATGCACCATTTTACAATGCCACCAGCAATACATAAAGGTTCCAATTCCTCTACATTCTTGCCAACACCTGTTACTTTGACTTTTTACTAGCAGCCATCCTAAAGGCTGAATAATATTCCATTGTATGTACTTACAACATTTTGCTTATACATTCATCCCTTGATCAATGGGCTATACCTATGAACACTAAGTACACAAATATCTCTTAGAGACCCTGCTTTCAATTATTTTGAGTATACATTAGGTCATCCTTATCTGATGGGGGGGATCCAAGACTCCCATGGATGTGTGAAACCAGGGAGAGTATCAAACCCCGTATAGTGTGTTTTTTCCTATACATGTATATCCATGGTAAAGTTAATTTATAAATTAGGCAGAGTAAGAGATTAACAACAACTAATAATAAAATAAAACTATAACAATATATGGTAATAAATTATATAAATGTGGCTGGGCACAGTGGCTCACGCCGGTAATCCCAGCATTTTGGGAGGCCGAGGCGGGTGGATCACTTGAGATCAGGAGTTCGAGACCAGCCTGGCCAATATGATAAAATCTCGTCTCTATTAAAAATACAAAAATTAGCCAGGCGTGGTGGCAGGTGCCTGTAATCTCAGCTACTCAGGAGGCTGAGGCACAAGAATTGCTTGAACCTGGGAGGTGGAGGTTGCAGTGAGCTAAGATGGTGCCACTGCACTCCAGCCTAGGTGACACAGTGAGAGTCCATCTCTAAATAAATAAATAAATGTGGTCTCTCTCTTTCTCTCAAAATATCTTATTGTACTATACTCACCTATTTTTTTACAGGCCACAGTTGACCTTGGGTAACTGATATCTCAGAAAGTGAAACCTAGGATAAGGGGGAACTACTAAACCTCCACAAGTAGAATTACAGGATCATATGGTGTGATGATTTTTAGGTGTCAACTTGACCGGATTAAAGGATACTTAAAAAGCGGGTAAAGCATGATTTCTGACTGTATCTGTGAGAGTGTTTCCAGAGAAGACTGGTGTGTGAGTAGGTTGACTGAGGGAGTAAGATCCATCCTCAATGTGGGAGGGCAACATCTAAAGGGCTGGGTGCCCAGATAGAACAAAAAGGCAGAGTAAAGGTAAATTCATTTTTTCTCCTGGGGCTGGGACATCCTTCTCCTGCCCTTTGATATCAGTACTCCAAGTTCTCCAGCCTTTGGACCCCAGGACTTACACCAGTAGCCTCTCAGGTTTTCAGGCCTTCAGCCTCGGTCTGAGAGTTATGCCATTGGTTTCCCTGGTTCTGAGGCTTTGAGACTTAGATTGAGCCACGCTACTGGCATCCCTGGTTCTCTAGTTGCAGATGGCCTATCACAGCCTTCTTAGTTTCCATAATTGAGTAAGCCAATTCCCCTAATAAATCCCCTCTCATTCACCCATCCATCCATCTATATCCTATTGGTTTTGTCTCTCTGGAAAATCCTGATACATATGGTAATTTTATTTTTAATTTTTGGAAGAACCACCAGTTTTTCACATAGGCTATGACATTCGACACGACTAACAACAGTGTACAATGGTTCCAATTTTTCCATGTCCTTCCCAACAATTATTTTCTGCTGTTCTTGATAGCAGCCATCCTAATGGGTGTGAGGTAGCATCTTGGAGTTTTGACTTGCATTTCCCTAATTAGCAACGTTGAGTATCTTTTCATGTGCTTATTGGTCATGGTGTATAATCCTTTTACTATGCTGTTAAATCTGGTTTGCTGGTATTTTGTTGATGATTTTTACATCAATGTTTCTAAGAAATGTTAGTCTATAGGCCAGGCGCAGTGGCTCACGCCTGTAAAGCCAGCACTTTGGGAGGCCAAGGTGGGTGGATCACTTAAGGCCAGGAGTTTGAGACCAGCCTGGCCAACATGGCAAAGCCCCGTCTCCACTAAAAATTTAAAAATTAGCTGGGCATGGTGGCACATGCCTGTAATCCCAGCTACTTGGGAGGCTTTGGCACGAGATTCATTTGAACCCAGGAGGCCCAGGCTGCAGTGAGCCAAGACTGCACCACTGCACTCCAGCCTCAGTGATAGAGTGAGACTCTTTTTGTCTCAAAAAAAAAAAAAAAGAAAGAAAGAACTATTAGCCCATAGATTTCTTATAGCATCTTTGTAGGGCTTTGGCATCAAGACTATTCATCCATTTTGCATTGCTATAAAGGAATACCTGAGGCTGGGTAATTTACAAAGTAAAGAGGTTTATTTGGCTTATGGTTCTGCAGGCTGTACAAGAAGCATGGTGCCAGTATCTGCTTCTGATAAGTACCTCAGGAAACTTTCAATCATGGCAGAAGGTGAAGGAAGAGCAGGTATGTCACATGGCAACAGAGGAAGCAAGGGGGGGGGGAGGTGCCACACTTAAACAACCAGCTCTTGAGCAAACTAATAGAGCAAAAATGCACTCATTACCATAGGGACCACACCAAGCCATTCCTGAGGGATAAACCCCCATGACCCAAACACTTCCCACTAGGCCCCACCCACCTCCAACACTACAGATCAAATCTCAACTTGCGATTTGGAGGGACACATATCCAAACTATGTCAAAGATAATGCTGACTTCACAGAATGAATTAGTGAGTGTTCTTTCCTCTTCAATGTTTTGAAAAGTCTGAAATGGATTGGTGTTAGTTCTTCTTGAAATGTTGATAGAATTCACCAGCGAAGTCATCAGGTCCAGAGATTTCTTTGTTGGGTCATTTTCGATTACAAATGCAATCTCCCTATGAGTTATGAGACTATTTACATTTTCTATTTCTTAGTAGTTTAGTCTTGGTAGGTTTTGTGTTTCTAGGATGTGACCATTTCATCTAGGTTACCCAATTTGTTGGTGTACAATTGGTTTATTAATCTTTTCCCCCAAAAAACTAGTCAAGTGCAGTAGTAAGGATAGGGGAAAGAGTAGAACAAGTTCTATCTGTAACTGACTGTCAACAATCAATTAAGACAGTTCACTATCTCCAGACCAGCCTACAATTGCTTATCGTACTCTATTATAATCTCTCTTTTTTTTTCTTTTTTTTTTTTTTTTGAGATAGAGTTTCACTCTTGTTGTCCAGGCTGGAGTGCAATGGTGCAATCTCAGCTCACTACAACCTCTACCTCCCAGGTTCAAGTGATTCTCCTGCCTCAGCCTCCTAAGTAGCTAGGATTACAGGCATGTGCCACTACGGCCAGCTAATTTTCTTATTTGTATTTTTAGTAGAGACGGGGTTTCACTATGTTGGCCAGGCTGGTCCCAAACTCCTGACCTCAAGTGATCCGCCCACCTCAGCCTCCCAAAGTGCTGGGATTACAGGCGTGAGCCACTGTGCCCGGCCCATGATCTCTCTTTTTAAGAGACAGGCTCTGTTACCCTAGGTAGAATGCCGTGGAACAATCATGGTTAACTGCAGCCTTGAATTCCTGGACTAAAGCAATCCTTCTGCCTCAGCCTTCCGAGTAGCTAGGACTACAGGAATGTGTTATTTTTTTGAATAGACAGGGTCTCAGTATGTTGTCCAGGCTGGTTTGAGCTCGTGGGCTTGAGTGATACTCCCATTTCAGCCTTCAAAAGCATAGAGATTATACATGTGAGCTGCCATGCCCAGCCTACCCTTTCCATTTCTGTGGAATTGAGGGTAATATTCCCACTTTAATTTTTATCTTTAGTATTTCAGTAATTTGAGTTTTTTTTCTTTTTTTTTTTTTTCTTTTTTTTTTTTTTGAGACAAAGTCTCGCTCTATTGCCCAGGCTGGAGTACAGTGGCATGATCTTGGCTCACTGCAACCACCGCCTGCCTCCTGGGTTCATGCGATTCTCCTGCCTCAGCCCCGCAAGTAGCTGGGATCATAGGCGTGTACTAATTTTTGTATTTTTAGTACAGACAGGATTTTGCCATGTTGGCCACGCTGGTCTCAAACTCCTGACCTCAGGTGATCCTCCCACTTTGAACTCCCAAAGTGCTGGGATTATAGGCATAAACCACTGCACCCGACCCATTTTAATTTTTTTTTCCACTATAATCTTAATTTTTTTTTAGAAACAGAGTCTTGTTCTGTCACCAAGGCTGGAGTGATATGGCATAATCATAGCTCACTGCAGCCTCAAACTCCTGGGCTCAAGCAATCCTCTCACCTCAGCCTCCTGAGTAGCTAGGACTACAGGAATATACCACCATGCCCAGCTAATTTTCCTTCTTTTATTATTTTTTGTAGAGACGAGGTCTTGCTATGTTGCCCAGGCCGGTCTTGAACTCTGACCTCAAGAGAGCCCCCCCATTCCTAAAGCACTGGTATTACAGGTATAAGCACCATGCCTGGCCTCCATTATAATCTTATAGGACCACTGTTATCTATTCGGTCTGTCACTGACCAAAACATCATTATGCAGTACATGACTTTACTGAGCCTTCCACCCACCCCTGGGCATACATAATGACTTCTTAATTTCTCCCATCTATTTGGTTCCTTTTGATCATCCTAGTCATCAGTATCTGTTTTTTTGTTTGTTTGTTTTTTAAGATAGAGTCTTGCTCTGTCGCCCAGGCTGGAGTGCAGTGGCACGATCTCGGCTCACTGCAACCTCTGCCTCCCAGGTTCATGTGATTCTCCTGCCTCGGCCTCCCGAGTAGCTGGGACTACAGGCATGAGCCACCATGCCCAGCTAATTTTTATATTTTTAGTAAAGACAGGGTCTCACCATGTTAGCCAGGCTGGTCTCAAACTCCTGACCTCAAGTGATCCACCAGCCTTGGCCTCCCAAAGTGCTGAGAATACAGGCGTGACCCACCACACCCAGCCCCTAGTCATCAATATCTGGCTCTCAAAAGGGAAAAAAGAAAAAAAAATGGAGACGGGGAGTATGGTGCCAGTCCTTTAAATCTCCTGGACATCGGCCAGATGCGGTGGCTCAAGCCTGTAATCACAGCACTTTGGGAGGCCGAGGCGGGAGAATCACAAGGTCAGGAGTTCAAGACCAGCCTGGCCAACATGGTGAAACCCTCTCTCTACTAAAAATACAAAAAAAAAAAAAAAAAATTAGCCAGGCGTGGTGGTAGGCGCCTTTAATCACAGCTACTCAGGAGGCTGAGGCAGGGGAAACGCTTGAACTCAGGAGGTGGAGGTTGCAGTGAGCCAAGATCATGCCACTGCACTCCAGCCTGGGCATCATTGTGAGACTCTGTCTCAAAAAAAAAAAAAAAAAAGAAAAAAAAAAGAAATCTACTGGACATCACTTCAGTGGTGGTAGTGGGGGAATTTGCAACAAAGTGGTGAGATGCAACAATAACCATTGCCTCTTTGCAACTCTGTGATCAAAACCAGCAATTCTTTCTTTTATTTTTATTTTTATTTTTTTTTGAGACAGAGTCTCGCTCTGTCACCCAGGCTGGAGTGCAATGGCGTGATCTTGGCTCACTGCAAACTCCCGCCTCCCAGGTTCAAGCGATTCTCATGCCTCAGCCGCCCAAGTAGCTGGGATTACAGGCGCCCACCACCATGCCCAGCTAATTTTTGTATTTTTAGTAGAGACTGGGTTTCACCACATTGGCGAGGCTGGTCTCGAACTCCTGACCTCAGGTGATCCACCCACCTCAGCCTCCCAAAGCGCTGGGATTGCAGGCGTGACCACCGCGCCTGGCCAGAAGCAGCAATTCCGACCGGAGCACAGATTTCTGAAATTTGGGTTTGTTTTTAGAGACAGGGTATCACTATGTTGCCCAGGCTGGCCTCAAACTCCCAGGCTCAAGCAATCCTCTCGCCTCAGCCTCCCAAAGTCCTGGGATTACAGGCACCAGCCACTGCACTTGATCCAGATTCCTGATATTTGGAAGAGATGGTCCTTTCTGCCCACCTTAGGTTCCACAAACTACATGCAAGCTGCTCCAGGAACATGTGCACAGCTGCCTGCCATGGGGCTGAGGGATGTGGATGGGCAGCTGCTATTGTGCTAAGCGCTGAAACTGACTGAAATTAACCAAAATTTACCATCCAGGATTGGATGGTAAATTGCAGTTAATTCCTCACAGTTGTAAGATTTCAATAAACTCCAGAGTTCCAAAGGAGATGCATCAGACAGATTCTGCCAAAGCAACTGTTATCTTGGTGGTGGGGAGACAGATTTCTGGTACCTCCTACTTTATCAACTTCCCAGAATCCTCTCTGAATTTTTTTTTTTTTTTTTGAGACGGAGTCTCACCCTGTCACCCAGGCTGGAGTGCATTGGCACAATTTACGCTCACTGCAACCTCCGCCTCCAGGGTTCAAGCGATTCTGCTGCCTCAGCCTCCCGAGTGGCTGGGATTACAGGTGCCCACCACCATGACCAGCTAATTTTTTGTATCTTTAGCAGAGATGAGGTTTCACCCTGTTGGCCAAGCTGGTTTCAAACTCCTGACCTCGTGATCCACCTGCCTTGGCCTCCCAAAGTGCTGGGATTATAGGCGTGAGCCACCGCGCCCGGCTGTGAATTTTTTTTTTTTACTCCGCTTTTTCCATGTTAAGAATGAAATTATCTTTTAAGTGAAAAAAAACACAGGCACTGGCACTTACAAAGGGTTCTTTCTGTGTAGAGAACAGATTGGATGAGTGTGTGTGCGCGCATACACTGAGAAGGAGGGTTGGATCAACTAAATGTGTGCTGAAAATTAAGGACATAGGTCAACATGACAGAGTAGGAACTTCAGGAGTTAGTACCTTCACCAAAATAACTATTGAGATGGCAAGAACTGCTTGAGGTGATATTTTAGGACTCTGGGGTCTAATGAAACACTTGCAGTGTCCAGAAGAGTGCTTGATGAAGAAAAAAGTTGGTAAATTTTAGTGAATTTTGGCATTTGGAATAGCATCTTATCATTCTCTAGCTCCCATCCCTGTGGTACCCAACTGTTGGGATGGCAGTTCCTGCTGCAGCTTGCTGGTGCTAGGGCAGGAAATAGGGGCTTTGTCCTCCAAAAATTGAAGTTATGTGTTTCGTTCACTACTTTTGATTGCTGAGGAGCTGCCAGAGCGCTGGCCACTGTTTCACACATGCACACCCCCGACTGAAGTTGCCTACCTAGTGGCACTAGACAAGTGAACTTAAAGGGAGAGAACACTCTTTTTCTTTCTGTTTTCTTTTCTTATTGGATCTAAGCATTTAAGGAACTCTCTGTCAAGTCATTGAAAGACCACAGAGATAAAAGAACAGAGACTTCAGTGACCGCATGCAACCAGATATACACTCTTTGCAAAGACAGTTTGGAAAAGTCACTAAACAAATGCAGCTTTCGTAAGTAACAACAGTAATCCCTAGGGAGGCAGTGGAATCTGACTTTCAGAGTTACCATATTACAACACACAAAATGTCCACTTCCCAACAAAAATTTGCAAAGCAAACAAAGAAACAGGACTATATGGCCCATTCACAGGAAAAAAAAAAGAAATTGGCTGGGCACAGTGGCTCACGCCTGTAATCCCAGCACTTTGGGAGGCCGAGGTGGGTGGATCACGAGGTCAGGAGATCGAGACCATCCTGGCTAACACGGTGAAACCCCATGTCTACTAAAAATACAAAAAATTAGCCGGGCATGGTGGTGCATGCCTGTAATCCCAGCTATTCAGGAGGCTGAGACAGGAGAATAGCTTGAACCCGGGAGGCAGAGGTTGCGGTGAGCCAAGATCATGCCACTGTACTCCAGCCCAGGCAACAGAGTGAGACTCTGTCTCAAAAAAAAAAATAACAATAATAATAATAATAATATTTTTTATTCGCACCACTGCACTCTAGCCTGGGAGACAGCAAGACTCCATATCAAAAAAAAAAAAAAAAAAGAAATGGACAGAAACCACCCCATAGCAAGCCCAGACAATGGACCTACTAGACAAAGATTTTAACTGTCTTAAATATGCTCAGAGAGTTGAAGGAAACCATGAAAAAACAAAAACAAACAAACAAACAAAAAACTAAAGGAAATCAGGAGAACAATGTATAAACAAGTAAGGAATATCAATAAAAATATTTTAAAAATATAAAAATGAATCAAATAGCAATTCTGGACATAAAGATACAAGAGCCAAAATAAAGATTTCACTAAAGGATTCAACAGCAGAGTTGAACAGGCAGAAGAAAGAATCAATGAACATGAAGATAGAATTGAAATTACTTAAGCTAAGGAGCAGGAAAAAAAAACGAACAAAGAAAAAGGAACAGAGGCTGGGCACAGTGGCTCACACCTGTAATCCCAGCACTTTGGGAGGCTGAGGCGGGTGGATCACCTGAGGTCAGGAGTTCAAGACCAGCCTGGCCAACATGGCAAATCCCCATTTGTACTAAAAATACAAAAATTAGCCGGGCGTGGTAGCCCATGGCTGTAGTCCCCGCTACGCAGGAGGCTGACGCAGGAGACTTGCCTGAACCCAGGAGGTGGAGGTTGCAGTGAGCCAAAATGGCGCCACTGCACTTGAGCCTGGGTGATAGAGCTAGATTCCATCTCAAAAAAAAAAAAAAAAAGAAAAGAAAAAGGAAAGAGCCATGGGGCCTACTGGGGTACCATCAAATGTATCAATGGCTAAACCAACCTAATTAATACATGCATTACCTCATATGCTTCTCTTTTTTGTGGTGAAAACACTTAAAATCAACTCTACTCTCTTAGCAATGTTCAAGTATACAATATATCGTTTTAACTATAGTCCCCATGACATACAAGAGCTCTTGAATGAAATCCTGATTTTCTTTGTGGTTGGGTCTCACTCTGTCACCCAGGCTGGAGTGCAGTGGCACAATCACAGTTCACTGAAGCATTTACAACCCTAAATTTCCCTCTGAGTTTTTACTACATCCCATGAGTTTTGGTATGTATGTTTTCCTTTTAATTTGTCTCAATATATTTTCTTATCTCCCTAATGATTTCCTCTTTTTATTCATTTGGTGTTTAAGTGTGTTGTTTAATGCTCACTTCAGCAGCACATATACTAAAGTTGGAATGATTCAGAGAAGATTAGCATGGCCCCTGAGCAAGGATGACATGCAAATTTGTGAAGCATTCCATATTTTAAACATTTCAGGGCTGGGTATGGTGGCTCATGCTTGTAATCTCAGCACTTTGAGAGGCCAAGGCAGGAGGATCACTTGATCCCAGGAATTTGAGACCAGCCTGAGCAACATGATGAAACCCTGTCTCTTCAAAAAATACAAAAATTAGCTAGGCATGGTGGCACGAGCCTATGGTCCCAGCTACTTGGGAGACTGAGGTGGGAGGATTGCCTGAATCTGGAAAGTGAAAGCTGTGATGGTGCCACTGCACCCCAGCCTGGGCAACAGAGCAAGACCCTGTCTTAAAAAATAATAGTAATAAGGCCGGGCGCGGTGGCTCACGCCTATAATCCCAGCACTTTGGGAGGCCAAGGCGGACAGATCACCTGAAGTTGGGAGTTCAAGACCAGCCTGACCAATGTGGCAAAACCCTGTCTCTACTAAAAATACAAAAATTAGCTGGGCGTGGTGGTGTATGTCTGTAATCCCAGCTACTTGGGAGGCTGAGGCAGGAGAATCGCTTGAACCTGGGAGGCAGAGGTTGCAGTGAGCCAAGATCACGCCACTGTACTCCAGCCCAGGCAACAGAGCGAGACTCTGTCTCAAAAAATAAATAAATAAATAATAATAATAATAAAATATTAGAAAGAAGGCAGGGTATGGTGGCTCATGCCTTTAATCCCAACACTTTGGGAAGCTGAGGTGGGAGGATCGCTTGAGCCCATGAGCTCAAGACAAGCCTGGGCACCATAGTGAAACCCCCATCTCTACAAAAAATAAAAATAAAAACAGAGATTAAAAAAAAGAAAGACCTTAAGTCAATACTCTAACTTCAGACCTTAAGGAACTAGAAAAAGAAGCACAAACTGGACCCAACCAAAGGGAGGGAATAATAATGTTTAGAGCAGAGATAAGTGAAATAAAGAATAAAAATAAGGCAGGTGCAGTACCTCACACCTGTAATCCCAGCACTTTGGGAGGCTGAGGCAGGAGGATCACTTGAGGCCAGGAGTTCAAGGCCTGGGCAAGACAGTGAGACCCCATCTCTATGAAATTAAAAAAAAAAATTAGCTGGGTTTGGTGATGCATGCCTGTAGTCTCAGTTACTCAGGAGGCTGAGGTAGGAGGATCACTTGAGCCCAGCAGTTTGAGGTTGCAGTGCATATGATCACACCACTGCATCATTCCAGCCTGGGTAACAGAGCACGGCCCCATCTCTCAAAAACAAACAAACAACAACAACCACAAAAACCAAGAAGAATAAAAATAGTAGAATCAACAAAACCAAAAATTTGTTATTTAAAAAGATCAACAGAATTTACAAACTCTTGGCCGGGCATGGTGGCTCACGCCTGTAATCCCAGCACTTTGGGAGGCCGAGGCGGGCAGATCACAAGGTCAGGAGTTCAAGACCAGCCTGGTCAACATGGTAAAACCCTGTCTCTACTAAAAATACAAAAATTAGCTGGGCACGGTGGCAGGCACCTGTAATCCCAGCTACTGGAGAGGCTGAGGCAGGAGAATTGCTTGAACCTGGGAGGCGGAGGTTGCAGTGAGCTGAGATCATGCCACTGCACTCCAGCCTGGGTGACACAGCAAGACTCCATCTCGAAAAAAAAAAAAAAAAAGTAATTAACAAACTCTTGCCAGACTGACTGGGAGAAAAAGAAAGAAGATGAAATGAAAATAAATAAAATCAGAAATGAAACTGGGGATATTACTACTAATTTTATATAAATGAAAGGATTATAAGAGAATACTGTGAATGACTAAACCAGCATATTAGATAATTTAGATAAAAGAGACAAATTTTTAGGAACATTAAAGTACCAAAACTGACTCAGAAAAAATTAAAAGTCTCAACAAACCTATAATAAGAGATTGAATTGATAAACAAAAACCTCCCAACAAAGAAAAGTCCAGTATCACATGGCTGCATTGGCAAATTCTACCAAATATTCAAAGAATTAACACCAATCCTACTCGAACTCCTTCAAAAAACAGAAAAGAATGGAACACTTCCTAACGTTCTATGAGGCCAACATCACCCTGACACCAAAGCCAGAAAAAGATACGATAAAATTCAGGCTGGGCATGGTGGCTCACACCTGTAATCCTAGCACTTTGGGAGGCTGAAGCAGGAAGATCCCTTGAGTCCAGGAGTTCAAGACCAGCCTGGGCAACATAGGGAGACTTGGTCTCTTAAAAAAAAGATATGATAAGAAAACTATAAACCAATAGCCCGTATGAATATAGAAACAAAAATCCTTAAGAAAATAACAGCAAACTGCAAGCTGGATCCAACAGTACATTAAAAAGATTATATACCATGACCAACATTTATCCCAGGAATGCAAGAGTGGTTCAACATAAGGAAATCAATCAATGTGATACACCACATTATCATCTCAATAGACACAGAAAAGATATTTGAAAAAATTCAATACCCTTTTAAGATTAAAAAAAAAACCACTCAGCAAAAGTTCAAAGACATTATGCTAAGTGAATAAGTCAGTCACAAAAGGACAAATATATGATCCCACGTATATGAGGTTTTTAGAGTAGTCAAATTCATAGACACAGAAAGTAAAATGGTGGTTGCCAGAGGCTAGAGTGGGGGGAGATGGGAAGTTAGTGTTTAATAGGTACAGCATTTCACTTTGGGATGAAAAAGTTCTGGAGACAGATCACGGTGACAGTTGTACAACAACGTAAATGTACTTAATTACACTGATCTGGACATTTTTAAAGGGTTAAAATGATAGAATTTTATGTTATGTGTATTTTACCACAATAAACACACACATACACACATATTCAGCAAACTAGGAATAGAAGGAAACTTATTTAACACTAAAACGGCATTTATGAAAAACTCTGAGTAGGGCATGGTAGCACATGCCTGTAGTCCCAGCTACTCAGGAGGCTGAGGCAGGACTGCTTGATCCCCGGGAGTTTGAAGCTGCAGTGAGCCATGAACATGCCACTGCACTCCAGCCTGGGCAACAGAGTGAGACCCCATCTCAAACAAACAAACAAAAAAGTTGGCCAGGCATGGTGGCTCACATCTGTAATCCCAGCACTTTGGGAGGCCAAGGCAGGTGGATCACCTGAGGTCAGGAGTTTGAGACCAGCCTGGCTAACATGGTGAAACCCCGTCTCTACTAAAAACACAAAAATTAGCTGGGTGTGGTGGTATGTGCCTGTAATCCCAGCTACTTGGGAGGCTGAGGCAGGAGAATCACTTGAAGCTGGGAGGCAGTTGCAGTGAGCTGAGACCATGCCATTGCACTCCAGCCTGGGCAACAAGATCGAAAACTCCATCTCAAAAAATAATAATAATAATAAATAATAAATAAATAAAAGTTAACATCTGTGAACAGCCTCGGCAACATAGCATGACCCTGCCTCAAAAGAAAAAAAAAGGAAAGAAAAAAAAGATATCTCTGACTGTGGGTCACTATATTAACAGATGCTTAAAGTTGTTTTTCAGGAATTAGGGGACAGCTCTTACCCAGTTGAGACCACCAATCCCTCAACTGGACCTGCATGAGTGCCCAAAAAGTGACCTTTTCATGTCAGAGGGACAAAAACTCCACACTTAGATCATGTTAACACTGCCATTTTCTGCACATGGCCTATGAAGAGCAATGTAGCTCAATTACGCTTGTGCAGAAACCTTGATTACCTCACCTTTCCTACCTGCCAATCACCTTTCCCCATGCTTTAGACCACCCTGCGTCCCACCCCACAAATACTGCCGAGCCCTATTTTCAGGGTGCCAGATTTGGGATTTGCTCTCCTGTCTCCTCATTCAGCAGCCCTATGAATAAAATCTTGTCTCTTTTGCAAAACCCATCATCATAGTGATTGGCTTGCTGCACATGGGCAGGACGAACCTAGTTTGATATCACAACCATCATCACAAACAATTTTAGAACATTTTTAACACCCTGAAAAGAAACTCCATTCCCACTAGTAGTCCCTCTCCATTCCCTCCTCCTCCATAGTTCTAGTCAACCACTAATCTATTTTCTCTACAGATCTGCCCATTCTAGAAATGTCATAGAAATGGAATCATATGTATGTGGTCTTTTGTGACTGGCTCCTTCACTTATCATGTATTCACAATGAATCTCCTTTTCCTTTTAGTATAAAGTTTGTGCCACAATAAAAATATAAGAAAAAAAGAATAATAAAAGGACCACTGATAAGGATTAAATAAATCTAATTAAGATGACTCTTTATAAAATACAAATTAATAGATTTGAAGATGAAACCATTATAAGAGGCAACAGAAAATAAACTAGGGTAAAACAAATGCATCAGAGAAGATATTTTATAAAACAAATTGCTTGTCAAAGAGAGTATTTTCCCTAATAAAGATGTAGAACGTCAGACTGATTGACTTTTTTTTTTTTTTTTTTTGAGACAGTCTCGCTTTTGTCCCCTAGGCTGGAGTGCAGTGGCTCGATCTTGGCTCACTGCAACCTCCGCCTCCCAGGTTCAAGTCATTCTCTTGCCTCAGCCTCCCGAGTAGCTGAGATTACAGGTGTGCACCATCATGCCCAGCTAATTTTTGTATTTTCAGTAGAGACAGGGTTTTACCATGTTGGCCAGGCTGGTCTTGAACTCCTGACCTCAAGGTGATCTGCCCGCCTCAGCCTCCCAAAGTGCTGGGATTACAGGTGTGCACCACCATGCCTGGCCTGATTGACTCTTAGAACCAGTTGGCAAAGATTATTGCTGGAGGGTGGCACACTAAGATCCAAGGTCTTATTAAAAGGAGAAATAGGCCTGGGAACCGTGGCTGACATGTGTAATTACAGCAATTTGGGAGGCCAAGGTGGGAGGATCTCTTAAGGTCGGGAGTTAGAGATCAGCCTGAGCAACACAGCAAGATCTAGTCTCTACAAAAAGTAGAAAAACTGGCCAGGTGTGGTGGTGTGACCCTGTAGTCCTAGCTAGTCAGGAGGCTGCAGCAGGAAGATCACTTGAGCCCAGGAGTTTGAGGCTGCAATGAGCTACAATCACGCCACTGCACTCTAGCTTGGGTGACAAGAGTGAGATGTCGCCTCCAAAAACATAAATAATAAGACAAAATTAAAATTAAAAAAAATAAAAATCAGGGCTGGGCACAGTGGCTCACACCTATAATCTCGGCACTTTGGGAGGCCAAGGGGGAAGGACTGTTTGAGCCCAGGAGTTCCAGAACAGCCTGGTCAACATAGGGAGACCCTGTCTCTGCAAAACATTTAAAAATCAGCCAGACATGGTATCTCATGACTGTACCCCCAGCTGCACTCCAGCCTAGGGGACAGCTACTTGGGAGGACTGCTTGAGCTCAGGAATTCGAGGCAGCAGTGAGCTGTGATTGAGCCACTACACTCCAGCCTTGGCGACAAAGCAAGACCCCAACTCTAATGAATAAATAATCAGATTTCTAGTCTGTGCCCCAATCACTGGAGATGGGACCCTGTAAACTGGTGTTTTGTTTTGGTTTGGTTTTTGTTTTTTTGAGACAGGGTCTCACCCTGTCACCCAAGCTGGAGTGCAGAGGCACAATCACAGCTCACTGCAGCCTTGACCTCCTGGGCTCAAACGATCCTCCCATCTCAGCCTCTGGAGTAGCTGGGACTAGGGGCAGGCACCACCATACTCAGATAATTTTTTTATTTTTAGTAGAGAGAGGGTCTCCCTATGTTGCCCAGGCTGATGAAAACTCTTGAGCTCAAGCAGTCCTCCCACCTTGGCCTCCCAAAGTGCTGGGATTACAGGCACGAGCCACCATGCCTATCCCCAACTGTATTTTTATTTTTATTTCATTTTTTTTTGAGACGCAGTCTGGCTCTGTTGCCCAGGCTGTAGTGCAGTGGCACAGTCTCAGCTCACTGCAACCTCCGCCTCCCGGGTTCATGCGAGTCTCCTGCCTCAGCCTCCCAAGTAGCTGGGATTACAGGCATGCACCACCACGCCCAACTAATTTTTGTATTGTTGGTAGAGACAGGGTTTCACCACGTTGGCCAGGCTGGTCTCAAACTCCTGACCTCAGCGGATCCACCCGCCTCAGTCTCCCAAAGTGTTTGGATTACAGGCGTGAGCCACCACACCTGGCCCCCAAGTGTATTTTTAATAAGCTGTCCAGGTGACTCTTATGAATACTAAAATTTGAAGACCAATATCTAATTAACACAAATTAATAGAATAGATTAAATGTGTATGAGTCAAGAGAGCTGGGTGCAGTGGCTCACGCCTGTAATCCCCCAGCACTTTGGGAGGCTGAGACGGGTGGATCACCTGAGGTCAGGAGTTCAAGACCAGCCTGGCCAATATGGTGAAACCCCATCTCTACTAAAATTACAAAAATTAGCCGGGCATGATAGCGTGCACCTGTAGTCCCAGCTACTCGGGAGGCTGAGGCAGGAGAATCGCTTGAACCCGGAAGACAGAGGTTGCAGTGAGCTGAGATCGCACCACTGAATTCCAGCCTGGGCAACAGAGCGAGACTCCATCTCAAAAAGAAAAAAAAAAAAGTCAAGAGAATAGTGACAAGTACCTAACACATGAAAAAAAGGATGAAAAAAACAAAAAAGCCAGGCGTAGTGTTATATGCCTATCGTCTCAGCTACTCGGAAGGCTGAAGTGAGAGGATCACTTGAGCTCGGGAGATGGAAGTTGTACTGAGCCGAGATGGTGCCACTGCACCCCAGCCTGAGTGACAGAACAGGACCCGTCTCAAAAAGAAAAGAAAAGAAGAAAGTACTTAAAATGTTGGCACACTATGCTCTCAAGAACTCAAAGTGATGTTTGAAAACTTGTGCATTTGATTTTGATGTTGAAAAAACTAAATGTGTAAATATGCAAGCCATTCTAATGTCTGTGAAAAACACAGAGTATGATTTGTAAAGCACTCTTAATTAAATGTAAGATGGCATAGTATCAAGAGCATATGGTATTGCACCTAGTAGATTACAAATGTTTGCTGGTGATGTTAACTATTTTTATAATGAGTACAGTTATATTTAATTATTTCCAGCCTAACCTCTGGTAACCTAAACAAAATCAAACTTTTTGCTGTGAATATCTTTACACAAGTAACAGCATAAAAAATTGTCAAATATTATGTCAGACGCTCACGTGTAAGTTCAGGGTCAGGGCACTTACTTTCAGACCAAATTAACCTCTATTTTTATGCTCAGACTTATATAAACAAGGATAGGTAAAACCAAAGTTAAATTTCTCATGACTAAGAACACTGCGTGATAGAACATACGGAACTCAAGTTTCCCTGAAAATCACTAAAATATTTATATAACGATAGTATTTTTTTCCAATTTTTCTTAATTTTTAAAATCTTTCTTTTTTTTTTTTTTAATTTTAAGAGATGAGGTCTCACTCTGTCACCAGGCTGGAGTACAGTGGTGCAATCACAACTCACTGCAGACTCAAACTCCTGGGCTCAAGCAATCCTCCCACCTCAGTCTCCTGAGTAGCTGGGGCTACAGGAACATGCCACCAGGCCTGGGTAATTTATTTGTTGATTTATTTGTGGAGAGCGGGTCTTGAACTCCTGGCTTCAAGAGATCCTCCAGTCTCCACCCCCCAAAGTGCTGGGATTACAGGCATGATTATTATTTAGAATAACAGTCTTTATTATTCTAAGTAAAGATTCCTGAAGATGCTGAAGTATTAAATTCTCTCCCCCCTTTTTTTTTGAGACGGAGTTTTACTCTTGTTGCCTAAGCTGGAGTGCAATGATGCGATCTCTGCTCACTGCAACCTCCGCCTCCCGGTTCAAGCAATTCTCCTGCCTCAGCCTCCCAAGTAGCTGGGATTACAGGTGTGCGCCACCACACCCATCTAATTTTTTGAATTTTTAGTAGAGACGGGGTTTCACCATGTTGGCCAGGCTGTTCTCGAACTCCTGACCTCGTGATCCACCCACCTCAGCCTACCAAAGTGCTGGGATTACAGGCATGAGCCACCGTGCCCGGCCTGAAGTATTAAATTCTAACTCATAATTTTACTTCAGTGAGGAAAGTCTACTTTGAATTGGCAGGAATAAAGGAACTTTATATAACTCTTAAAAGATCTCATTATCAGAATGAAAAATGCATCTACTTTCCCCCTAAAAAGCATCTTTCCCCTATGAACTCATAAACCCAATGAAAATATTAAGTTCTAGTCTCTTGACTCACTTATTCAGATTAAGTCTTAATAATGCATTAGGAAACCCAATTATAGTCCATCTACCCCTAAGATGCAGCTGTTTCAACATTTCCATACAGGATTCTTACACATCTATAAATGAAATAAACTATACTGGAGGAATGAAGCAGCCAATGCATGCAAAAAGTTCTATAGGCAATAATGTTGCTTTCAAAGGAGTTTTTGTTTTGTTTTGCTTTGTTTTTCAAATGGAGTCTCACTTTGTTGCCCAGGCTGGAGTGCAATGACACCATCTCTGCTCACTGCAACCTCCGCCTCCCGGGTTCAAGCGATTCTCCTGCCTCAGCCTCCCGAGTGGCTGGGATTACAGGCCCGCGCCACCACACCCGGCTAATTTTTGTATTTTTAGTAGAGACGGGGTTTCACCACGTTGGCCACGATGGTCTCGAACTCCTGAGCTCAAGTGATCCGCCCGCCTCAGCCTCCCAAAGCGCTGGGATTACAGGTGTGAGCCACCGCACCCGGCCGAAAGGAGATTTTTCATCTGTTATCAACAACTGGCTTGATACATAAAGATCCAGAAGCATCTTAAGTTTTCTTCGTCACTTTTTCATTTCACAGCTTATGTTTTAAAAGTCAGAAATCCCAGAATTAAGTAAAGTCTTAAAGCAAGCTAGTGGTAAGATAGAGCTGTACGGACTTCTTCATCAAGGACTTCCATATCTTTCCAACAAGAAACGAACCAATATTCATCATTAAGCACCAGCTCCCAATTTCCCAACTTCCTAGATACCATTCCTATGCTATATGTAACCCTTCTTCACACAACGTCAGACTTACCCACACATACACCATCAGTCCCCAAGTCTCCCACATTGGCACAAAAGCCTCTCAACATTCATCTGGTTACTAATCAGGGACCACTTCCTTCTTCCACTGATTCTGCACAGGCTTCATATCGCCTACAATCGCTTTTTCCATTTCTTCCACAACACTAACTACTCAAAGCGACAAAAGAACAAGTCCCTTTTCCCCAATCGTAAACAGCTTTTTAAAACTCTATACACCTCCTTCCCACTCAACCCCTTTTCTTAGTGTCTATCCGCCTTTGTTATTCAGAAGGTGTAGGGTCTGGGAAAATCTCACTCACCTCATGCTATAGGCACCAGCACCCAGTTCCTGGCCGATCCCGGACAGGCTAGCATCAAAGTCCTGCACCAACCCGGATTCAATCACTTCGTCGGCCAGAGGCAGCTTCAGAGCCCAGGCCATCCTGGCTCCTTCCTTGCTCCAGGAGACACCGTGTCTTGTACAAAGGCGCGGAGGGTAATTCTACCCAACAGGAGTAACGCAAACCAAGAAAACTACAAACCAAGGTTTCCCACGCAGTGCCCACCAGCCACCCCCAAGCCCGACCAGCACTGCTCTGTGCACAACTAATCTCCCGTACCCTTGGCTGCTCGTTCTTGGCTGCCCCAGGTTCCAAAATCCCCCCTGCCCAGCTCTCAGGAACGTGAGGACCCCTTTGCTCAACTACTGCAGACTTCCCAGAGGCAGCTCTGGACTCCCGCACTCCCACTCCTCTTGGGAGTTCGTAGTGGTGGCTTGCTGCTTCCCAGTCAGACCAGCAGCAGCCGCAGGAAGCCAGCCCGGCGCTCCCACGCTGCTTTTGCACCTTTTCCCCCGCCCCTTTCTGCTGGAGGCCCCCTCCCTCCCAGGTCTCGCTGTCTCTTTCCCCTCCAGGCCTCGCTTCCGGTCAGTCCCACGATCACTTCCGGTCACCCCTTCTCAACCCCACGGCTTAGAACCAAATCCAGGTTTCCGCTGAGCCGACTTCTTGCCCTCTGTAGCCCCCCACGGCCTGGAAACATGGAAGGAGAAAGTCCAGCACAGGCGTAAAACCTAGACTCGCCAGGCCCTTCCACCGTCCGCCGCCCCAGCGCCAACCAATCATGGCGTCCTCTTTTCTCGCCTGCCCGGCGAACGTGACGTCACGCTGTCGTTCGCCTATAAAGAAGAGACCGCGTCAGTCTCGGCAGCGATGATAGGCGGGCTGCGCCACGGCTCTGCCCCCGAGATGGGCTGGGCGATCACGGGGAGGACCCGGCGTGCAAGTGTCCGGGTTTAAACGTGTATCCGTGTAGTTACCAGAGTTCTGGTATTCGCTACCCATCAAGTCGTCACCCTGAGCCATGGAAGGAGCCCTTCTTCTAGCCTTATGAACCCACTCCACCCCTGGCGGACTCTTGACGGCTTCCCAAACGCTCCTTACGTGTGTGCGCTTGCTCCTGCCCATCCTCCTGTCTCCTTAAACTCACCTCTCCGGAGGTCAAGACCCTGCATAAGTCCCACCTCCCTGTATATTCATTTTATCTTCGGCATCCTCTCTAATGCATTTGAACAGAAAAGCATGAGATCAGTAAAAATGTGGTTTTTAGGCCGGGCGCGGTGGCTCACGCCTGTAATCCCAGCACTTTGGGAGGCCGAGGCGGGCGGATCACCTGAGGTCGGGAGTTCAAGACCAGCCTGACCAACATGGAGAAACCCCGTCTCTACTAAAAATACAAAAATTAGCTAGGTGTGGTGGCGCGGGCCTGTAATCCCAGCTACTCGGGAGGCTGAGGCAGGAGAATCTCTTGAACCCAGGAGGCGGAGGTTGCAGTGAGCCGAGATCGCGCCATTGCACTCCAGCCTGAGCAACAAGAGTGAAACTCCGTCTCAAAAAAAAAAAAAAAAAAAACAGTGGTTTTTAAAAGGTTGTCGTGCTGGTATAGGGTGTTGGAATTTAAAAGATCTGAAAATCAGAGTTTAGGCTGGCGTCTTCATTTGCTACTTTGGTGTCTTCAGAACAATTGCTTAATGTCACAGATTTAGCTTCCTCGTTTGTAAACGGGAGTGGGAGTAACTTTATCTGCTCCACCTTCCTCCTTTGAGGATTGAGTAATAATGGCCATTGTTTATTAAGTATCAACTATTGCTAGGAATTTTATTACACTATGAGTAGTCCTCAAAGCGATCTTGGAATTAGAATTGTAAAGCTAAATTTAATGACTCTTATATTATCAGTAAGAAACCAAGGCTAAGCCCTTAAATTGACCGGAGCTAAATTGACATGCCAGCTTCAGAGCTGATTCCAAAGCCTGGCATTTTTCGTTACAAGACATTGCCTTTATGTGAAAGTCTTGGTTCATTGTTGTATTCCGTTGCTGAATTTTTTAAAATCTGCCTTGACTTATACTTTTGTATATATCTGCCTCTCTCACTAGATTGATCTAAAGAATAAGGAACAGGTCTTTTTCAGGCTTGCGTTCTAAATATCTCCTACTATAGTTCCTGCTTTCAACAGGACTTTTAAACATGTTTATTGAATTTAAAAAGGAATGAAAAAGGAATAAGAGAACCAAGAAAAAGAGAGAAGTTGACATGAAGATGGCAACATGTTGTGCTGGTATGGGGTGTTTCAGCCACAGGCATCTCTCTGAAGGCTCCAGGCTTAAACCTGCCGTCTTACCTTGGTAAGCCCTAGGATCAAAGTCTTAGCTCATTCTGGAGATATTCAGTATCTCTTTAAGCCATCTTTTCTTCCCATGAGCCAGTTCTATCTCAAAATGTGTGACTGTGGGTAAAGGAATGGGTCCTGGGCTCATAGACAAAAAGAGAGATGTCACATGGAGATCTGAGGGCTCAAAGTTTTTGGGTTTTGTTTTTGTTTTTGAGATAGAGTCTTGGTCTCTCGAATAGGCTGGAGTGCAGTGGCGCAATCTCAGCTCACTGCAACCTCCACCTCCCAGGTTCAAGCAATTCTCCTGCCTCAGCCTCCCGAGTAGCTGGGATTACAGGTGTGTACCACCACACCCGGCTAATTTTTGTATTTTTAGTAGCGACGGGGTTTCACCATGTTGGCCAGGCTGGTTCTGAACTGACCTCAAATGATCCACCTGGCGCAGCCTCCCAAAGTGCTGGGATTACAGGCGTGAGCCACCGTGCCCGGTGGTCAAAATCCTTTGTAAACCAGCATTGTACTTAGGGTATTTTTAAACCTCTCTTAGATAGAGCCATGCCTTGTTTGACCAACAGCTCCATCTCTAGCTGTGTAATCTCAGGCAAGTAACTTTACATCTCTGAGCCTCAGTATTTTAATGCATAAATTAGTGAAAATAATACCTCCCCCTAAAATTGTTGTGCGTATTTTTTTTTTTTTTGAGACGGAGTCTCGCTCTGTCACCCAGGCTGGAGTGCTGGAGTGCAGTGGCGCGATCTCAGCTCACTGCAAGCTCCGCCTCCCGGGTTCACACCATTCTCCTGCCTCAGCCTCTCCGAGTAGCTGGGATTACAGGCGCCCGCCACCATGCCCAGCTAATTTTTTAAATATTTTTAGTAGAGATGGGGTTTCACCGTGGTCTCCATCTCCTGACCTCGTGATCCGCCCGCCTCGGCCTCCCAAAATGCTGGGATTACAAGCGTGAGCCACCGCGCCCAGCCTGTTGTGAGTATTAAATAAGGTACCAAAATGCCACAAAAATAGTAATGATTCAATAAATGTTAGCTCCAGTCTCCCACTGGTAGTACACTTCTGCTTCTCTGTTAAGATTGGGTTGATTTTGTTATCCTATTTTAATAACATTAATTTACATTGTATAGTAAGTTATGGGCTTGGGATTTTTTTGTTTCTTTTAGAGACAGGGTCTCCCTCTGTCACCCAGACTGGAGTGCAGTGGCCTGATCATAGCTCACTGTAACCTTAAACTCCTGGGCTCAAGCAATCCTCTTGCCTCTGCCTCCCAAGTAGCTGGGACTACAGGTGCACACCACTATGCCCTTTGAGACGGAGTCGCGCTGTGTTGCCAGGCTGTAGTCAGTGGTGCGATCTCGGCTCACTGCAACCTCTGCCTCCTGGGTTCAAGCGATTCTTATGCCTCGGCCTCCCAAGTAGCTGGGACTACAGGCGCATGCCACCACGCCCAGCTAATTTTTGTATTTTTAGTAGAGACAGGGTTTCACCATGTTGGCCAGGATGGTCTTGATCTCTTGATCTGCGCGCCTCAGTCTCCCAAAGTACTGGGATTACAGGCATGAGCCACAGTGCCCGGCCATGTTTTCTTTTTTTAAGTTTTGGTTTTGGTTTTTTTGAGACAGGGTCTCACTCTGTTGCCCAGGCTGGAATGCAGTGGCATGATCACAGCTCATTGCAGCTTGCACCTCCCAGGCTCAAGCAATTCTCCGACCTAAGCCTTCCGAGTAGCTGGGACTAAAGGCATACACCACGACACTCAGCTAATTTTTTATTTTTAGTAGAAATGGAATCTTACTATGTTGCCCAAGTGAGTGTCAAACTCCTGGGCTCAAGCGATCCTCCCACCTCAGCCCCCCAAAGTACTGGGATTACCGTGGCATGAGCCACGGTACCCAGACTGTTATGGTTTTAATAGCATTTATTTATTTATTTATTTATTCATTTATGAGACGGAGTCTCCCTCTGTCGCCCAGGCTGCAGTGTAGTGACGCGATCTCGGCTCACTGCAACCTCCGCCTTCTGGGTTCAAGCAATTTTCCTGCCTCAGCCTCCTGAGTAGCTGGGACTACAGGCACACGCCACCATGCCTGGCTAATTTTTATTTTTTTAGTTGAGACGGGGTTTCCATGTTGGCCAGGCTGGTCTTGAACTCCTGACCTCATGAGATCTGCCTGCCTCTGCCTCTCAAAGTGCTGGAATTACAGGTATGAGCCACTGTGTCAGCCACCGTGTCCGGCCTTAATAGCACTTTAAAATACATTGTCTTGGCCTGGCACCATGGTTCATACCTGTAATCTCAGCATTTTGGGAGGCTACAGGAGGATCACTTGAGCCCAGGAGTTAAAGATCAGCCTAGGCAATATAGTGAGACCCCCTTCTCTACAAGAAATTTAAAAATTAGGCATGGTGGTGTGCACCTGTAGTCCCAGCTACTCAGGAGGCTGAGGTGGGAGGATGGTTTGAGCCCAGGAGTTCGAGGCTACAGTGAGCCATGATTGGGCCTTTGCACCCAGCCTGGACAACAGAGCAAGACACTGTCTCTATTAAAAATAAATAAATCAAATACATCATATCATTTAATCTTCATAGAAGTTTTTGTTTTGTTTTTCAATATGAGGAAACTGAGACTCAGGACAGAGTGGTCAGGATCAAGCAGAACTCTTTAAAAATTATCCTGAAAATTATTTTGTGATTCAGCAACTCCTTTCTACGTATATACCCTAGAGAAACTCTTCTACATACATACCAGGAGACTTGTATGAGAATGTTGATGGCAGCACTCTTTTTGGTAACAAAATGGAATAAAAAATTCTCCACCAGCAAAAGAATGGATAAATTAGACTGGAATATAATATTATTGAGCAGTGAAAATGAATAAAGCTATACTGAACTGCATGAATAAATCAATCTTCGAATTGAGTGGGAAATTCAGAAGTCCTCATACTGTGTAATATCACCTTATAAAGCTCAAAAGCCAGTAAAATTAAGCAATTATCATTTAGGAAAGTATGCAGTTGACCTTTCAACAGCACAGGTTTGAACTGCACAGGTCTACTTATTTGTGGGTTTTCTTTTTTTTTTAATTTTTCATTTTTGTTGTTTGTTGATATCTTCTAATATTCATGGATTGTCTTTCACCTCTGACACTCCTGAGAGATTAAGACCAACCCCTCCTCTTCCTCCTCCTCTTCAGTCTACTCAATGTGAAGATGAGGAGGAAAGACCTTTTTGATGATCCATTTCCATTTAAGGAATAGTAAGTATATTTCCTCTTCCTTGTGATTTTTAAAATATTTTCTTTTCTCTAGCCTACTTTATTGTAAGAATACAATATATAATACATAAAACATAAAATATATGTCCATTGACTATGTTATCAGTAAGCTTTCGGATCAACAGTAGGCTGTTAGTAATAAAGTTTTAGGTGAGTCAGAAGTTACACTTGAACCTTCAACTGTGTGGGGATCACCCTCACATTGTTTAAGGGTCAACTTTACATAAGTCCTTTCAAAAGGAATGAAATAAATACAATTATAGTGATGGCCACACCTAAGGAGAGGCAGGGGAATAGGTGAGGGAAGGAACTAGAAAATAGCTTCAGCGTGGCCGGGCACCGTGGCTCACACCTGTAATCCCAGCACTTTGGGAGGCTGAGGTGGGCGGATCACATGAGGTCAGGAGTTTCACACCAGCCTGACCAACATGGAGAAACCCAGTCTCTACTAAAAATACAAAACTTAGCTGGGAGTGGTGGTGCGTGCCTATAATCCCAGCTACTTGGGAGGCTGAGGCAGGAGAATCTCTTGAACCCAGCAGGCAGAGGTCACAGTGAGCCGAGATCAGGCCACTGCACTCCAGCCTGGAAGACAGAGTGAGACTCCGTCTCAAAAGAAAAGAAAAGAAAAGAAAAGAAAATAGCTTCAGGCTAGGCGTGGTGGCTCACACCTGTAATCCCAGCACTTTGGGAGGCCAAGGAGGGCAGATCACCTGAGATCGGGAGTTTGAGACCAGCCTGACCAACATGGAGAAACCCCATCTCTATTAAAAATACAAAATTAGCCAGGTGTGGTGGAATGTGGCTGTAATCCCAGCTACTCAGGAGGCTGAGGCAGGAGAATAGCTTAAACCCAGGACGCAGAGGTTGCAATGAGCTGAGATCACGCCATTGCACTTCTGCCTGGATGACAAGAGGAGCGATACTCTGTCTCAAAAAAAAAAAAAAAAACAGATAAAAAGAAAAAGAAAAAAAGATAGCTTCAACAGTTCTTTTTTTTTTTTTTTTGAGACGGAGTCTCGCTCTGTCGCTCAGGCTGGAGTGCAGTGGCGCGATCTCGGCTCACTGCAAGCTCCGCCTCCCGGGTTCACGCCATTCTCCTGCCTCAGCCTCCCGAGTAGCTGGGACTACAGGCGCCCGCTACCACGCCCGGCTAATTTTTTGTATTTTTAGTAGAGACGGGGTTTCACTGTGTTAGCCAGGATGGTCTCGATCTCCTGACCTCGTGATCCGCCCGCCTCGACCTCCCAAAGTGCTGGGATTACAGGCGTGAGCCACCACGCCCAGCCTCAACAGTTCTTAATAGTTTACGTAAGTGGAGTAGTGGGTGCATGAGTGATTGTTTCATCATTATGCTTCATAAATTACCAAAAAATTGTACTCTTGAATAAGTAACAAATATATATAAATTAGCAGCTAGTTCCTGATTCTCTTAGCTGGGATTTGCCTATGGTGATGCCTCCCTGCCAATGGAAACTGCACACGCACACAGCAAAAAATAATAGCTAATATGGCTGGATGTGGTGGCTCACACCTCTACTCCTGGCACTCTGGGAGGCTGAGGCAGGTGGATTGCTTGAGCCGAGGAGTTCAAGACCAACCTGGGCAACATGGCAAAACCTCATCTCTACAAAAAAATTAGCTGACTGTGGTGGTGTGCCCCTGTAGTCCCAGCTACTGGGGAGGCTGAGGCAAGAGGATCCATTGAGCCTAGAAGGTAGAGGATGCAGTGAGCCAAGATCGCATCACTGCACTCCAGCCTGAGCAACAGAGTGAGACCCTGTTTCAAAAAATAAATAAATAGATAAAAATTAATAATATTGATAGGCTCATATTTACTGAGCTCTTCCTAAGTGCCAGGGCCTGACTAGGTGCATTAGGTTTATTATCTCATTTCATCTTCACTCACCACTACAAGAAAGGTATCCTTATTCAATTCATCTCATAGATAAGGAAACTGAGGCTTAGAAAAATTAAATGGCTTGTCCAGGGTCACCCAGCATGAGAGCGGTAACCCCACAGTCTGGGCATCTAACCTTCATGTTACACTCTCTCTGTGAGTGGTTATAACTTTAAAAAGGGCCAGGTGTGATGGCTCATGCCTGTAATCCCAGCACTTTGGGAGACGGAGGTGGGTGGATAATCTGAGGTCAGGAGTTTGAGACCAGCCTGGCCAACATGGCAAAACCCTATCTCTACTAAAAATACAAAAATTAGTCGGGTGTGGTGGTGGGCACCTGTAGTCCCAGCTACTTGGGAGGCTGAGGCAGGAGAACCCCTTGAACCTGGGATGCAGAGGTTTCAGTGAGCCGAGATTACGCCACTGCACTCCAGCCTGGGCCATAGAGTGAGGTTCCGTCTCAAAAATAAATAAATAAATAGCCGGGCGCGGTGGCTTACTCCTGTAATCCCAGCACTTTGGGAAGCCGAGGCGGGTGGATCACTTGAGGTCAGGAGTTCGAGACCAGCCTGGCCAACATGGTGAAACTCTGTCTCTACTAAAAATACAAAAATTAGCTGAGTATGGTGGCTCATGCCTGTAATCCCACCTACTTGGGAGGCTGAGGCAGGAGAATCGCTTGAACCCGGGAGGTGGAGGTTGTAGTGAGCCGAGATCGTGCCATTGCACTACAGCCTGGGCGACGAGCAAAACTCCATCTCAAAAAAATAATAGTAATATATTAAATAAATAAATAAATAAACTTTAAAAAGATCTGCTTTGCCAGGCGCAGTGGCTAACGCCTGTAATCCCAGCACTTTGGGAGGCCTAGGCGGGTGGATCATCTGAGGTCAGGAGTTCAAGACCAGCCTGGCCAACATGGTGAAACCCCATCTCTACTAAAAATACAAATTTTAGCCAGGTGTGGTGGCAGGTGCCTATAATCCCAGCTACTCAGGAGGCTAAGGCAGGAGAATCCCTTGAACCCGGGAGGCAGAGGTTGCAGTGAGCCAAGACCACACCATTGCACTCCAGCTTGGGTGACATAGCGAGACTCCATCTCAAAAAAAAAATTAAAAATTAAAAATAAATAGGCCGGGCGCGGTGGCTCACGCTTGTAATCCCAGCACTTTGGGAGGTCGAGGCGGGCAGATCACGAGGTCAGGAGATCGAGACCACGGTGAAACCCCGTCTCTACTAAAAATACAAAAAAAAAATTAGCCGGGCGTGGTGGCAGGCGCCTGTAGTCCCAGCTACTCGGAGAGGCTGAGGCAGGAGAATGGTGTGAACCCGGGAGGCAGAGCTTGCAGTGAGCCGAGATCGCGCCACTGCACTCCAGCCTGAGTGACAGAGCAAGACTCCGTCTCAAAAAAAAAAAAAAATTTAAAAATAAATAAATAAATAAAAAGATCTGCTTCTTACCTATTTTTCCTTTCAGAGATGAGTTTTGAAACTTGTGGAGGTAAGAATATTGAATTTTTAGAACATTGTGCCCATGAAGGAATATTGGATGAAGCATGTTTTCTCGTTCACGGAATAGTTCAAAGGGAATGGACTTTAAAAAAAACAAAGAGTAATCATATTAGATGTTTCAAAGAGATGACTGTGCCACATCCAGGAATATCAGGGAGCCCTGTGCCCTGGAAGACATTTAGGAAAAGACACACATGTACTTCTTGGAAATGTTTGGGACTAAGTTTAATATCTGAACCAAAATAAACACTGCACGGAAGTCCTCCTTGCCACTTATTAATTCTAAAACACACTGAGGTGAAATAAGAGGAGACTCCTAAGCCTCAGCCCCTCCCAAGTAGAGTGTAGGTCAGCCTGGAGTCATGCCCTTGACTCCGGTTCCCCCTTGGGAAAGAAGACTTCACACACTGTTTACCCCTGGAATTCTGTGACTCGGAAAGTGAACTTTTCCCATACTCTTCCCCTCCCCAACATAACTAAGAATGAAATTGGAGTGCCACAATGGGAGAGATTCCAGGAGCAGCCCAGAAGGCTCTGCCTCCAAGAAAAGACCACTAGATGTTCCCTTAGAAATCCGGCAACACTGGGCTGGGTGAGGTGGTTCACGCCTGTAATCCCAGCACTTTGGGAGGCAGAGGTAGGTGGATCACCTGAGGTCAAGAGTTCGAGACCAGCCGGGCCAACATGGTGAAACCACGTCTCTACTAAAAATCTAAAAATTAGCTGGGCCTGGTGGCGTGCATCTGTAATCCCAGCTACTTGGGAGGCTTAGGGAGGGGAATCACTTGAACCTGGGAGGTGGAGGTTGCAATGAGCCAAGATTGTGCCATTGCACTCCAGCCTGGGCAACAAGAGCAAAACTCTTTTCAAAGGAGAAGAAAGAAATCCAGCAACACCTATCAATAGATCAAATTTTTGTACCCATAAATTAATCCCGCAATAAAAATCCTGGCTTCTATTACACATAATAAATCAGAGTACCGGCCGGGCATGGTGGCTAACGCCTATAATCCCAGCACTTTGGGAGGCCGAGGTGGGCAGATCACGAGGTCAGGAGATTGAGACCATCCTGGCTAACACGGTGAAACCCCATCTCTACTAAAAATATTTTAAAAATTAGCCGGACGTGGTGGCGGGCACCTGTAGTCCCAGCTACTTGGGAGGCCGAGGCAAGAGAACGGCGTGAACCCGGGAGGTGGAGATTGCAGTGAGCTGAGATCGAGCCACTGCACTCCCACCTGGGTGACAGAGCGAGACTCCGTCTCAAAATAAAAATAAAAATAAATCAGAGTACCTGTGGCACAGAGCTCCAAATTCAGTGTTCTGGATTGTTTAAGTTAAGGCTCATCATGGAGGGTTCATTTCTCAAGATTGGATCCTAAAACTGGACACCATCAATATGGGACATAGCAGGGTCTACCCTGGTAGGTAGAAACATGTGGAAACTCTACCAAAAAGATCACTTTGGGTACGGTGGTTCACACCTGTAATCTCAGCACTTTGGGAGGCTGAGGTGGGCAGATCATGAGGTCAGGAGTTTGAGACCAGCCTGGCCAACATAGTGAAACCCCGTCTCTACTACAAATACAAAAAATTAGCTGGGTGTGGTGGCGGGCACCTGTAATCCCAGCTACCTGGGAGGCTGGGGCAGGAGAATCATTTGCACCCAGGAGGCAGAGGTTGCAGTGAGCCGAGATTGCACCACTGTACTCCAGCCTGGGCGACAGTGTGAGACTCCGTCTCAAAAAAAAAAAAAGATCAGAACACACAAACACACCGCAACCTCAAGGTCCCACCCACCTCTCAGAGCCTGTATGAGGTAAAGTCAAGCACAAAAGCTTTACAGACAGCCTACCTGGGTTCAAATCCTGGTTTTGCTGTTCACAAAGCAGCACTGAGTAGATTGCTCATGCTCCGAGTACCTCAATTCCCTATCTGCAAAGTGGACATAATAATATTTCTTACTTTATAGAATTACTGTGAGAATTAACTGAGATGGTGCATGTTAAGTGCTTACAAGAGTGCCTAGCACTCTGACTAATGATCAGTAAAGGCTAGCTGTTGTTATTATTGACAAGGAGGGCACCCTAGCAGCTGTCTTGCCTATCTCATAAGACAAATCAGTTCTCTCAGAAGCTTGAGGGTTTGCATGCCTTGGGTCGGTACCCATTCATCCCCTAGCCTTCCCTTTTCACTCGAGTAATCAAGTCAGTCGATGTCATTGGGTTTCCCAGTTAATCAGTGGACATTTTCCTCCAGGTACAAGAAGAAACCATTCCCCAGGCAGGCTTTTTTAGGGACTGACCATCTCGTTTTAACTCTTCACCTCTTCCTGCCACCCACCTGTGAGACCTAGTGTGGCTTCTCTGAAGGACCCTGCAGTTGAAAGGAAAGGAAATCAGAAGTTTTCACAGCTCCACAGTTCTACCTCAGGCTCTTCTCCTCTAGAGAAGACTAGAGAAGTCCAGAAACCAGCCCATATCCATAAAACATCAGTTCCCCCATCAGAGCCATCCACAACACAATAGACTTCCCAGGCCTGGGAATAAAGACTGCAGTCCCTTCATCCTCTAAAGCCTTCCTGGGCCAAATGCCAAGAGCCACCCTCAGCTGGTCTGAGCCAGAGCTATCAGCTCCAACCGACCTTGCTGGTGGGAGCTGCTGGGAGCTGTCTGTCTCAGGTCACAGCCAGCTGCTGCCCAGATTCTATTCACTCTCACATTTCACACACCCAACCCGGCATAGCTAAGCTGAATCTCATAGTCCTGCTTTCTCCCAGAAACCTGAAGTCAGGGACTCAGCTGTCATTATTTCCGTGAAGGAGAGGGTATGAAATGCATTCAGTCAATCATCTGCCATTTATCAAGCACCTACTGTAGGCCCCTAGCCTGTGTAATGAGGAGTCACAGCCCAGCGTGGATAGCTAATATCTACGTAAGATCTATGTAATATCTATGTAAAATCTATGCAAAAGGTAAGTGCTGGCTTCTGTTTGAATTTTTGCCCCATTGTTTCAGAGTACTGTAAAGCTCCTCTGATCCCTAAGCTTTGCATCAGAGGCTTAGACATTCATTATCTCCCTGGGTAGGGGTGAAGAGGTGAGGCATGGTCCAGAATCCAGCATAGTGCCCAGCTCAGGAATGTTGGTTGGGTAGAATCAAAGGTGCTGTCTTGCTCTCACCGGTTTATTTTTATTTGTTTGTTTATTTTTTTGAGACAGGGTCTCACTCTGTCATCCAGGCTGGAGTGCAGTGGCTTGATCTCGGTTCACTGCAGCCTCTGCCTCCCAGGCTCAAGCGATTCTCATGCCTCAGCCACCCAAGTAGTTGGGATTACAGGCTTGTGCCCCCAAGCCTGGCCAGTTTTTGTATTTTTAGTAGAGACAGGGTTTTGCCACGTTGGCCAGGCTGGTCTCAAACTCCTGACCTCAGGTGAGCCACCCGCCTCGGCCTCCCAAAGTGCTAGGATTACAGGCATGAGCCACTGCTCCCGGCTGCTCTCACCAGTTTAGATTAGGTAGCCCAGACATCATCAATACCAGCTGAGTGTCAGGGGAGAGGGACCTGAGAGACAGATGTCATGAACCCTGCTCCTAGGAAGTAGACAAGCCAAGAGAGACCCTCATGACAGGTGTGCTCTCAGCTCTAAGCTCAGGTGACAGTCCTGGGGAATAATACAAAGTCTTGCTTACCATATAGTCACCTTTTTGTAAAGTATAAGTCAAACTAATTATTAAAGTTCTGGCTTCCTATCCTGAAGAGTATACCTTTATAGTGACCTGGGAGGCCAGGTTTGGATTTAGAACTCCTTGAAGTCCCATGCTAGAATGTGCCCCAGTCCTGGCCCTCAGCCCGTTGGCTGCCTTCTCCTCCCTCTCCCCATCTTGCACTGCAAAGAGCCTGACGTACATGTGTAGACACTGTAGTCTACATATCCAAGCTCTGTCACCCTACTGTCTGACAAACAGCTGCCCTTTGGCCACGGCTGGGCTGAATGTTTGTGTTTCCCAAAAATTCCTATAATGAAACTGAATCCCCAATGTGATAGTACAGTTGTCCTTCCATATCTGTCGGGGATTGGTTTCAGGATGCCTGAGGATACCAAAATCCACAGGTGCTCAAGTCTCTCATATAAAATGGTGTACTCCAGCCTGGGCAACATAGTGAGACCCCATCTCTAAAAACAAAAATAAAAAAATTAGCCAGGTGTGGTGGCACATGCCTGTAGACCCAGCCACTTGGGAGGCTGAGGTGGGAGGATCACTTGAGCCAGGGAAATCTAGTGAGCTGTGATCGTGCCACTGCACTCCAGCCTGGGCCAACAAGTGAGACTCTGTCTCTAGAAACAAAACAAAACCCACCAAAAACAGTGTAGTATTTCCACATAACCTCCTGTGCACATCCTCTTGCATAAAATTATCTCTGGGTTACTTATAATACCTACTAATATAATGTAAATGCTATGTAAATAGTTGTTATACGATATTGACATTTTTTGTTTGTTTTGTTTTTTACTGTTGTATTAGGGGGGTTGGGTTGTTTGTTTGTTTGGAGGCAGAGTCTTGCTCTGTTACCCAGGCTGGAGTGCAGTGGTACGATCTCGGCTCACTGCAACCTCCATCTCCTGGGTTCAAGCAATTCTTGTGCCTCAGCCTCCCAAATAGCTGGGATTACAGGCATGTACCACCACACCTGTTTAATTTTTGGATTTTTAGTAGAGACGGGGTTTTACCATGTTGCCCAAGCTGGTTGCGAACTCCTGAGCTCAGGCAATCCGCCTGCCTTGGCCTCCCAAAGTGCTGGGATTACAGGCAATAGCCACCACACCCGGCCTGTTGTTGTTTTTGAATATTGTATTTTCCATCTGAGGTTGTATCTGAGGACACAGACCCCAGGGATATGGAGGGCTGACTGGATTAAGGTGGGGCCTTTTGGGGTGTGATTAGTCAAGTAAGATTAATGGGATTAGCTCCCTTATAAAAGAGGCCAAGGGAGCTTGCTTGCCCTTCCACCATGTGAGGTTACAGTGAAAAGATACCTGTTTATGAGGAAGAGGGCTCTCATCAGACATCGACCTTGATCTTGACCTTGATCTTGGACTTTCCAGTCTCCAAAACTGTGAGCAATAAATTTCTCCTGTCTGTAAGGCACTGAGTCTAAGGTACTTTGTTGTAGCAACCAGAGCAGACTAAGGCAGCCACCTCTTAGACCTACAAGTGTGCACACCAACGGCACAGCTCCTGGAACCCAGAGAGGAGGGGTCCAGGAAGTGGGCTTGGCAGAGAATTCTGGGGCTCTAGGTATAAGAAGGGTGTTCTAAAAGGAGACCCTGTGCCCTTCTGTCTCTAGAACTGAATCCCCAATGTGATGAGAGGGTCGTGGTGGCAGGAGGGCCCAAGCAGGGACTTCTGAAATGGGAATCCAGAGTACTGACCCCTGCTTTCTTGCAATGGGATTTTCCAGGCTGCAAGCTGACAGCAAAGACTGTCACTTCCCTGTCCTCTGACACTGTTTCACTAATATTTCTACCCTGAAGAGTGAACAGGAAACAAGCAGACCAGTACAAAAGAAAAAATACTGTTTATTCCACACAACTACATCAAGTGCTTCTTCCCCATTCTCCTCTCCCCTTGCTGCCCCTCCAGCCCTCAGGAAGCTTTGTCTGTGTTGGGAACAGTGAGAACCTCAGTGCCAGAGCCTGGTCCATGAGGCAGGAAGGAAATCTGGGCATGGGAAGGTAACTGGATTTCCAAGAACACAAAAATGTCAGAGTCTCGCATTCCAAACTCGTGTGTTCCTTAGTCCATTTGGCTGAGTTCTTTCCCTGGACTTCACCTGGATAAAATGCCATGGTAATGCAGGGTCAAAGGCCCTAGCTGATCCACCAGGAAAGTTTTGGTCTTTCTTCCATTTAAAACAAAACAAACAAAACTCCACACAGTTAAACCATTTCTGTCCGTTCTCCTCTCTTTCCATAGTAAAGACGACACTAAGCTCTGGTGTAAGTCCAGAAGATGTTTTCAAAACAAAATGTATACCAACTCCTTCAGAGCCTGATGCTAACAAAAAATAAAATAAACCTACCTCCTAGGTGAGAGGTTCAGGCCCCAGCTGCTTCCTGGGGGGTCTTACACTGTGGGAAGAAGGGCAGAGGTCACAGGCCAGCGAGCTGTGCTTTGGGTAAACCTCAGGGACACCCTGCACCCCCATGCCTGGGGAACTCAGCCTGCAAACCTCCCACCCCTGGTATTGTTCCTCTGAATGACCAATCCATCATTCCAGCAGAGGAGAAATGGTTTAGTTTTAGCTCAGCTTTGGGAAGACAAATTTAAATGAGGGAGGGGCTGAGAAAGCATGGCCAGGCCTAATTTAGACTAGTGGTTCATGATTGTTTTCCCGTCATGACACAGGACAGATGGTGTTCCCCTGCACGTCCACCACCACAGACACACCCTGGATTATGTGCTATTCCCAGGGTGCCAGCTGTGACCCATTTGTCTCTCTCAAAAAAGAAAGCATACCTGAATGCAAGCGTCTGAGCATGAAAACCTGCATCGCTATAAGTTTTTGTTTGTTTGAGACAGAGTCTTGCTCTGTCACCCAGGCTGGAGTGAAGTAGTGTGATCTCAGCTCATTGCAACCTCCAGGGTTCAAGCAATTCTCCTGCCTCCACCTCCCAAGTAGCTGGGATTACAGATGTGCACTACCACACCTGGCTAATTTTTGTATTTTTAGTAGAGACGGGGTTTCACCATGTTGGTCAGGCTGGTCTCGAACTCCAGACCTCAAATGATCCGCCCACCTCGGCCTTCCAAAGTGTTGGAATTACAGGCATAAGCCAATGTGCCTGGCCTAATTTACTGAAGTGTCAGTCACTGAATCCTTTACAAGCTCTGGAACTTAACTATTCTCACTGAAAACTTGTTTGCAACACCCCTCCCAAATGAGTCTGTCATCTCATTGAGGCAGGTCGATAACCCTGAACTAGAGTGTGGAGACTCTCTGTTGGAGACACGCTCTCCTGAAAAGCTGGGTCAGGCAAGCTGCCCACCTGCTTCCTCACCTCTGCTACATTCTGGCAGGCATGGTTTGTCCAAATGCAGCAGAGCGTGTATGTGTGTGTGTGTGTGTGTGCGCGTCTGTGTGCGCTGCACGTGCGTGTGCTAATTCAGCACACAACTGTCCTCCTCTCACTGGCCAGGCTACCAAGAGGGTGGCCACGCTGGCATTGCAGGGCCTGGGAGGCACCAACAGTAAGTGGGAAAGGAAACAGGACACCAGAGGAAGCTAGGCTAGGAGGTGGCTCTGCACCAGTGACTGACAGAGGTGGTGATGTGTCCCCAGCTGACGGTCCTTCCCTCAGGGTGGATCATGGGAGGTCCACTGGAGGCAGCTGTTAGAGACCAGCCTCTGTAAGGATAAGAGTACTGAAGAGAGGGGTGGTTGACCCCCATGACTTGGGGCCCTTTAGGGATAATCTACACCGCAAGCCTGTGGTCATCTAGGCAAATCTCAGTTCTCTCCTGACTTCCTGGAGTTACATACTGAATTTTAGGGGCTTTCCAGCCACAGTGAGGCTGGAAACTCACTTAACAGCTTGGATGAGAGCTAACCCCCAAGGTACCATAGCTACCCCGTCTAGAAGCAAAACTCAATCTGATCTGGGGCTGTTCTTGACTCAGAGGACACTGTGGGGATTGCTTACACACAGACATGGTCTGAGACTCGACAAAATGAGATTTCTCCTCCCGTATCCAAGGCTTAAAGTTACAAAGAAAATTAGAGTTAAGTCAACTTCCACAAGAGACCTTCCTGGGCTCCATCATTTATTTCAGGATGTTGTCCTTTCCCCCAGGGCATTGCTGTCTGGTTTATTGTTTAATTTGCTCCTTTTGAGAAGGCCCCAGTATTGGGTTGGGAATGGGTGTGGGGACAAGAGAAAGAAAGAGAAAGTCAGCATTCCTTTCCTTATTTTTCTCCAGAGTTGCCCGTTTGCTTGCATATCCAGTCTGCAAGTTCTCTTAACCCATGTTTTTTTGTGGGAGGGATGGCCATTGACAGAGATTAAATTAAAATATGAAAGAACAGCCTTATTTTCTAAATTCCCAACCTTCTGCAGACCCAGGACAACTCCAGAACAGGTAGAGTTCACTGTTGCTTCCTTCCAACATGGATTAAGAAAAGGTTCTGTTTTAGTGCAATTTTCCCCGCAAAGGAACCAGGAAGAGGTGGAAGAGGAGATCCCATGTTCCAGCCCCAGGGGTTTGGGAAACTTCTGATCTTGAGGTCAAGGCAGACATGGAGTCTGACCTTCTGAGCAGCACATCACACTTTTTTGAATTTTATCTCCCGGGTCCTTTCGGTGCACCTGCAAGCAAAGTGTGGGGGGCGGAAGGGCAGTGTGAGGCTGTGTTTCCACTGGATGAGTTGTCATACCTGCCACACTAACACAGAGGAGCAAAGGAGAAGAGAAGGTGGAAAGAGAATGCCATCAAAAGCAAGAGCTAATGGCCAGTGGTCCTTAGGAGCTGCTTTAGCCCTGCCCCAAAGACAGGGAGTTTCTGGTTCCCCACCAGAATTCACCCTTCAGAAACCATGCTAGCAAGGTGCTTCTCTAAGTGACGTCACAAATCCTCTTCTTTGGAGTGACCAGCCCAGAGCCTGGAGCTCTCGTGTGGCCCCCTCTGGCCTCCCCATGATGTGAGATGTGTGGGAGAAAAGAGGGACATTGATGCACATGCACACGGTGGAGTCTGATGACCTGGGGTGAGCACAGCTGCACGTGGCAAAATGACAGGTGCTGTCATGGCAGTGGCTGCAGCCGGATGCCACGGGAAATGGACAAAGTGCTAGAACACAGGGCCAGGGGCTGAGCCCTAAGGGATCTGAAAGACGTTCAGCTTGCTGGTGTTCTTGAGCGTCTGGCGCCGATTGCAGAACCAGACCCGCACTACCTCACGGTCGTAGTTGAGCTCCTTAGCAATTTCAGTGATCTCCTGGCCTGTGGGCAGTGGGTTCTTCTCAAAATAGGCATTGAGAGCCTCTATGGCCTGGGGGGTGAAGGAGGTGCGGCGTTTGCGTTTCTTGGAGGGCTCGCCTCCCACAAACTCCATCAGGTTCTGCTGGCCTTCCTGGTTCCGCAGTTCAGCTTCGTTTAGCCACTTTTCCAGCACCGGTTTTAGCTTCTGGGCACTCTTGGGTGTGATGTCTAGCTTCTCGAACCTGTGGGCAACCCATACCCAGGAAGAGGCAGTGAGAGCATGTTGGTCTCTTTGGCACACCCCGCACCTAGGTGCAGGCTCCATCCTCAAGGGGCCGCTCCTTTAGGGGCTGGTGAGACTGTACCCAGTGCTCCCCTCACCACCTCCACCAAGACCCCTCTAGTTTGGCCAAGCCCAGACTCCTCAGACCCTCTGATGTGCCCGGTCCTAACAGGGAAACCATTCCCACAGCCTCGGCTCAGTCAGTAGTGGAATAATAATAGTGCAACTGCCTTACAAACAACCATTCTAGAACGTTCCCCTAAATGAATGAAGTCCTTTGAGGAGTCACCTTGGGAGGCCTCCAGTCACACTCCCATAGCAGCATCACTAACAAGTCAGGCTGCTCTTTCTGGCTGAGCTGGGTGTGGTGACAGGATTCTCCACAGGATGCTGGAGGCACTCTAAAGGTCACTCTAGCCTGACCTATGGAGCTGGCAGGCAGATGAAACCTTTTGGCCATCCCTGAGCCATGCGCTTATTCTTGTTTGAAACTCTATCCCTCCTGGCACCAAAACCAGTTTGTAGGCTGCTTACAGAAAACTCAGCTATGTTACTTTACAGTCATGCCTTGTTAGAGGGGGGATGGGAGCATGATGAGGTATGGTGGGTTACAGTTAAGGGCCAACATAGAATGGAAGTTCCCACTTTGGTGACTAATTTTATAAGCTGTACTCCTTTCCTGCTAGAATTCCTCAGTGGATTAGGGTCTTGGGTTCCCCAAAGAAGACCCATATTAATGCCCAGGATTGGAGGATAATCTTCAGAGGACCTCAGAAGGACAGAGTCAGCCTTTGACTGCCCCAGGTGTTCATATTTACCCTTAAGATGGTCTTCCTTATCTGGAAAAAGGCTGGAGCAAGGGGGCATATGGAAAAGGGGCCAGTGCCCAGGTCCCCATGAGTGCCCGGTGGCACCAGGCAGCTGAGCAGGCCCTAATCCTGTCTAGGGCAGCCTTACTCACCGGCAGATGGCTGACTGGCTGTAGGCTGGACCTTCCGTTGCAGTCAGAGCCTGACCCACCTGGGTCTGTGTAAGGCCCAGCGAGAGCCGCCGGATCTTAAAGTTCTTGGCAAACTCCCGGATCTCTTCTAAGTTGATCCCATCCTCATCCAGACTTGGAGTATGTGGCTCTAGGCCAGAGGGAGGGAGCAGGGATGAGTGTGTAACATGGGAACCATCCCTGCTTATCTGGCTCATTGGTCTGAACTGACGCAGTACTGAGAGGTGAGGACACCTAGGAAAAGGCTCACGCACCTTCAAGACCCTTATCATCTTTGTCCCCAAGACAAGCAAGAGTTGAAGAAAAGGGGCCTAAACTAACCTCTCCAGGGGTAAGGAGCTATTTTCAAGTTCTTCCAGCTCTAACTGCTCACCCTCCCCCATTCTCCCTAGGCCTGGCCCCAAACACACTTGTTGGTCACCCACATTCCTCAAATACTGGGTGAGAGACCATAGCGGAGACAGCCCATGGCTCGGCCTCTCCGAAAAGCAGCCAGCCAGCCAGCTTGACAGCCTCCACTGTCATCGTGCCCAAACTCCACCTCAACAGGAATGGGAATAAAAAAGCCAGCCCCTCATATTGGGCCTCTGCCCTTCCCCTCTGGACCCCAGGATATCAAGGAAAGCAGCATCTGAAGAGATTGGGTGCCCACATAAATGCCTCCCCACTTCTCCACACTACTTCTCCAGGAGCCACTTACTGGACACCAACTGGCTGACGGTGGGGGTCTCTGAGCAGGTAATTGGGATAGGAGCAGAGGCAGATGGCTTGGCTGCTGGAGCTGGGCTGGCAATGACCACAGCAGGCTGGGGCACGGTTGGTGTGGGCTGGATGGGCTGCACCTGTGAAAGGACAGACAACAAGCCTTTGCTGCCCTCTGCCAGGCTCAGGGAGTTAAAATCCCTGGGTGGACCAGAGGCAGGGCAAAAACAGACATGAAATCCTCACGCATGCAGGACATTCCCGCCTGGGCTCTATCATAAAACAAGACTAGGCAGGGCATGGTGGCTGATGCCTGTAATCCCAACACTTTGGGAAGCCAAGGCGGGAGGATCACTTGAGGTTGGGAGTTTGATATCAGCCTGGGCAATGTGGCAAAACCCTGTCTCTACTAAAAATACAAAAATTAGCTGTGCATGGTGGTGGGTGCCTATAATTCCAGCTACTCAGGAGACTGAAGCAGGAGAATTGCTTGAACCTGGGAGGCGGAGGTTGCAATGAGCCAAGATCGTGCCACTGCACTCCAGACTGGGCGACAGAGTGAGACTCCGTCTCAAAAAAAAAAAAGCAAGACTAGAAACACCTTATTAATACCCACCCAACAATAGTGACTGAATTATACTAAATAAGCACAGCAACCTGCCCTACCAACCTGGAGCTTCACACCCAACTGTGACACAGGCAGGCGAGAGGCTCAGAAAGGTTCAATACACTTGGCCAAAGCCCCAACAAGTGCTCACCCTTGGGATAACTGCTTCCAAATCTCTGCCCTCAAAGAAGCAGCCTCAACCTGATTTTAGAGCCTCTCAGGCACCAAATGCGCATTGAACAGGGAAACTGGCAGATGGCTTTTGGTATCTCTCTACCAAGATAGACTGTGCAGCCATTAAAAGGGAGAAGGTATACCTCTTAACTACTCTGATGTCTGAGTCATAGCCCTAAGTGAAAAATGTGGTCGGGCGCGGTGGCTCACGCCTTAATCCCAGCACTTTGGGAAGCCAAAGGGGGCGGATCACCTGAAGTCAGGAGTTCAAGACCAGCCTGGCTAACATAGTGAAACCCCGTCTCTTACTAAAAATACAAAAATTAGCCAGGCGTGGTGGCACGCACCTATAATCCCGGCTACTGGGGAGGCTGAGGCAAGAGAATCGCTTGAACACGGGAGGCAGAGGTTGCAGTAAGCCGAGAGATCATGCCACTGCACTTCAGCCTGGGCAACAGAGTGAGACTCCATCTCAAGAAATAAAAAATGATAATAAAAAAAAGAAAATCAGTTTTTATGGAATAATGCCTTTAAGAAATACATATGAATTTCCAGAAAAACAAAATCTTGCACATAAAGTGAGCTATCAAAAGAAGTTGTCTCTGGAGTTGGAATTAGAAGGAATTTTTACTTTTTACATTACATAAAATATTAGAATTTTTGTAAAAACCACATATCCTATTTGTAATCAGAAGAAACTATAAATATATGAAAGTATTTGGTATGATTAAAAAGAAAAAAAAGCTTTCTAGGAAGTACAGATTCCTCCAGGATGGTCCTGTTTCCTGGATTCTACCCCTGGTACGTCTCAAGTCCATTGCTTCTTCATCCCCAGGGCCTTTGACTTAGTTCAGAGCTCCTTGACTCTCCCTAGAGCTGTTTAAACTGCCTCACCACAGTCCAGTTCTTGACACCATGTGAATAATGGGGATTTTTTTTTTTGAGACGGAGTCTCACTTTGTTGCCCAGGCTGGAGTGCAGTAGCACGATCTCGGCTCATCACAACCTCTGCCTCCCGGGTTCAAGCAATTCTCCTACCTCGGCCTCCCAAGTAGCTAGGATTACAGGTGCCCGCCACCACACCTGGCTAATTTTTGTATTTTTAGTAGAGACGAGGTTTCACCATGTTGGGCAGGCTGGTCTTGAACTCCTGGCCTCAGGTGATCCACCTGCCTCGGCCTACCAAAGTGCTGGGATTACAGGCCTGAGCCACTGTGCCCAGCCTATAACAGGGATTTTTAAAAAATGCATCTCTCAGCTGGGCACGGTGTCACATGCCTGTAATACCAGCACTTTGGGAGGCTGAGGTGGGCTGATCACTTGAGTTCAGGAGTTTGAGACCAGCCTGGGCAATGTGGCAAAACCCTGTCTCTACAAAACATACAAAAATTAGCCAGGTGTGGTGGTGCACACCTGTAGTCCCAGCTACCGGGGAGGCTGAAGTGGGAGGATTGATTGAGTCTAGGAGCAGAGGTTGCAGTGAACCGAGGTCACATCACTGCACACCAGCCTGGGCAACAGAGCAAGACCCTGGTCTCAAAAAAAAAAAAAAAAAAAAAAAGGCTCATCTGGTCAGCCATTTCCTTGCTAACGCCCTTCAGCATCAGCAGTTCCCTACTACCTTACCTGATAATGGTAATAACAAGAAGAACTACTGCTTGTTTTTCAAGTGCTTTCTGTGCGCCAGTGTTCATTGCCTATGTATAATATATCCTTTAGCATTCATAACCTTCTGAAGTTGGTACCCTTATGATCCCTGTTCACAGATAAAGCTAAGAGGTTATTTACAAAACTTGGAAGTGCATGCTGCATTTGCAAACCACTGGCCATATTGTGACCTGGGAACTTAGGAATGCAAACTCTTGGACCCCACTTCAGATCTACTGAATAAGAAACTCTGAGGTGGGACCCAGGAATCTTCATTCCAGCAAGGCCTCCAGGGGATTCTGATGCACAGGCTTGAGAACTGCTGCTCTAGCATGTGATACTTGTTGCAGTTCCCTGAAGGTAGAACACTCTCACATCCAACTCATCCCTTTTTATTTTTAGAGATGGGGTCTTGCTATGTCGTCCAGGCTGGAGTGCAGTGGCTATTCACAGCCATGATCATTGTACACTGCAGCCTTGAACTCTTGGCCTCAAGCGATCCTCCGCCTTAGCCTCCTGAGTAGCTGGGACTACAGGTGAGCACCACTACACCTGGCTTTATCCCTTTATGATAGTCCAATGTCCCTTATCTATGAAGTCTTGCCTAACCCCCAAGTTTGTCAAGAGCTCTTTTCTCTAGGGCCCCAAACCACCTTATTTGTGTGTCCCTGTGATAGTTTTGTCCCACTGACTTGTAATGGTCTCCAATGCCAAGCTACCTAAGGCTAAGAAGGCATCTTATTCATCTTTGTGTCTTCAGCACTTGGAATATAGTAGGCACTAAATAAATACTCCTAGAATGAGCAATGAGTAAATCAAAGCCACGGTGCAGAGTGGAGGGGTGGAGGGATGGAGGGGTAGAGGAATGGGGTACAGAACTGACTTCCCAGGGCTTTTCAGAAGTTTGTTCACCCTAAAGCTGATTCTGGCCCAGTCTACTTTGACCATCACCTACCTCCCTGACCTTCTTAGAACAGCACTGGCATCTGAGGGCACCTATACATATTTTGGGTGCGTGTGAGTAGGGGGTCTCGTGGTGCTGTTTCCCTGGGCAGAACCTGTGTGGACACATGTGGGCCTTCTACTCTGGGACCTCCCCCACTTTAGGAAGTGCCCTGCTCTCCTAGGAGTTTCAGAAGATGCTGTCCTGCCTGGCAGTCTGGAGGGAAGCAGCTGGTGCCAGATAGCAGAGCCTGCCCCACCCCCCACCACCCCCAGCCCCTGTACCTCACTCTTAGCAGGGGACTCAGGTGTGCTTGGCTTCCGGACAGCCACAGGTGGAGGCAGGGGGCTGCTAGCCAGGGTCGCAATCACCTGGCCCTGGGCGTTCAACAACAGCTGGGGGGTCACGGCCTGGACCTGCAGGCTTTGGGCTGGTGCTGGGGCCGCCACACTAGCTGAGTTCACTACCCATGGAAGGGTTCCAATAACCTGGGAGGAAATAAGGCAGGGACCCCAGGTGTGAGGGTAGCATCCAGCTCCACCCCAAACCCAGATCCCCACACCACCAGGGGAACAGACTAATGGACAAATCCCTCAACCTGCTCTGGCCTCAGCTTCTGCATGAGTAAAGTGCAGGATTCACACTCTAAGGGCTACTTCCTTTATTCCATCCTCAGAGCTATGGTGGAGCAGGAATAGGTCTGGATGTGGATTCAGAGACCTGCCTTGTTCTGCCACATTTTAGCTGTGTAGCTTTCATTGCTCTGAACCTCAGCCTTCTGTCCTGTAAGATGGGAATAAAAATCTCCATCTAATAGATTTGTACTCCAAAGAAAGTGAGATGATGTATGAGGAAGCACCTAGCATAAAGCCTGACCACAGCATGGGTGCTCCATAAATGAAAACTCCCACGTAATGTGAGCACCTCCAGGACAGGGTGGTGGGTACACCCCTGCCCAGCTTCAGCATCGGCAGAAAGCCGCCGCAGAGGAGATAGGAACAACAGCTTGACGTCTGTTCGAGTTTCTATGACCCACAGCCCAAGACCTGGCCGCCATCCTCTGGTCAGCCTCTCCACAGTCCCCACCCTCCAGCCCTGTCTTTGGCCACTTGCCTGTCCCTGAGCATTGGTGAGGATCTGACTGCTGATCCCTGGCATGCTGGGAATGGCGCTGGTAATGACTGGAGCTGTAGTGAGGGACCCCAGGATCTGGGTCTGTCCCCCGAGGGAAGCAGCACTGATCTGTGGGTGGAGGAAGAGCCTTGCTCAGAAGCCAAGGGGTGAGAAGAACCCCGGGCAGAGGGAAGAGGACAGAGGGCATTGGGGTGGGTAGATGTGAATGTGGGCTTCAGGCCCATGTCTACCGGCTGGATGGTTTCCAGGGCTAGGGGTCTACCGGCTGGATGGTTTCCAGGGCTAGGGGCTGCAGGGGTCAGCAGGGAAGGGCAGGGCCACAGTCATGGAAAAGTAACTCGGGTTAATCTTTCAGGCCAGGCCTGGGAGGGTAGAAGGGCCACGCTGGAGAGGCTGATGTGATCCTAGTCATATCTAACGGCTCCCACTGCCAAGCCAGGAGCTACACTGGACAGACACCAGCATAGAGCTGTAAGCTCTGACTGCACCGTAGGGACAGCTCACAAGTTTTCAACCCCCAGACGTCATCCCACCCTCCAAGCCTGGTCCAGTGGTTCAGGTTCTGGAGAATGTGCCCAGCCCTCTTGGCAGAGGTTGTCTGCTTTTATCTGGGATGGACGGGCTGGCAGCTGCAAGGAGAAGGCCTCAGAGGGAGCCCATCTCTGCTGATGTGTTGGAAAAGGGCTGTTTTCGGGGGGGCTCATCCTCCACTGTGGGAAGGGTCAGTTCCACCCTTGGCCCATGATTCCGTCCATCCCTGGTCAGCCCTGGGTGAGGGCAGCAGCTTACGATTCCTGGGCTAAATGCGAAGCCTGCAGGCTGGACGGTGATCTGTGGGGGGGTGTCCACTGGCTTGGGGGTAGGGGCAGCAGCGGTGGCAGCAGTGGGCTGCGGGAGGATGGCAGGTGTGGTCTGCAGCAGCGGCTGGGTCTGCAACAGCGTCTGGGGCTGGGCTGGTGGCCGGGGTTGGGCCGTCGAGGAGGCCTGTACTGGTGCGGCAGCTTGTACCGGTGCCGGAAGAGCGGTGTTCAGCACAGCAGCTGCTATGGAGCAAGGCAGAGACAGAGGTGCTCAAATGCCTAGCCACTGCTCACAGCGGCTCCAATCCCAAGGGATCTGGCACAAGAAGGAGAGGGGGTTGGGGCAGTGGGCTCAGTGGGGCAGGCAGCCACGATTCCCTTGATCCTTGAAGGGCTGGCGCACGCCAGCATCTCTTATCCCCCCTCCCTGGGGCCAGGAGATGTGTAGGTTCAAGAACCAGACGTTGAATCTTCTTGTAGTCCTTCCCAGGAGGCTGGTCATGGGGTGAGTTCTGGCGTGGGGGGAGAGGGGCAGTCTCAGACAGCTGGCTGAAGTATGGCAGGCCTGCAGGGCCAGCATGGTGTCACGGCCTACAGTCCCGAGGTGGTGCAGCAGCTCTGCGGCCGGATGCCCAAGACACCAGATCCAGACTCCAGGGCGGTTGCCCTGGGTGGGCCGTGGGTTCTGAGTCCGACATGGCAAGCACACGTGCGGGGGTGTAGTAGAGGGTGGTGGGGGGCCTGGTGCAGTCCTGGGAAGAGTTGCCGTTACCTTGGAGACCGGCTAAAGGTGGCTTGAAAATTCCCCCCGTAGGAGAAGCAGCGGTCAGTCCTGGGAGGGCAGCCACGGTTGCTGTAGGAATTGTCCACACGGCCAGCCCCTGCTGACCAGCCACTTGACCTGCAATACTGATGGGGATAAGAAGAGGTTGAGTAACTGCCCCTGCTGGAACCATAACTCCTGTCAGAACTGTGGCTAAGTTTTCCTGAGTCAAGACCTGCAAAAGCAAACAAGATTTCAAAAAGAAAAGAAAAAATAAAAAATCAACATTGACAGCGCAAACACTGGGTCTCTGAGACCCAGCTGAGCACAAACAAAGCATTCTGAGGGCGATGGGGCGAAGGCCACATGAGGATGGGGAAGAGCCAAACCCTAGCTGGAGGCCCAAACCTGAGGGGATGCCTGGACCGACTATCCTGCCTTCAGAGAAGTCGCCTAAATCCAGGGCAAGGCGGCCCTGCTCACAGGATGGGAAGGGGGCACAGGCCTCCCCCACCACAGCCTGCTGCCTGCCAGGCCTTCAGCGAGCCCTTGCTGACAGGCCCCGTGCTTAGTGGCCAGGGAACAGGGAGCAGAGGCTGATGGAACCAAGTGGTCAAGGCCCCACAGAGGCCTCCGAGAAGTTTCTGAAGGACCATACCCTTGGCTGGATGCCTTGGAGTCAGGGAATGTAGCGAAAGGGACAGGGAGCTCTGCCTGCCTGCAGGATCCTGAAGGCAGCCTCTCATGGTGCTGGGGCCACTCCCTGGCTCTAAATGAGGACTCTGAACAATCCATTAACTCTTACAGGCATCCACTGGAGGGCCGGCAAGGGTATTCATTCATTTAGTCATTTGATAAACAGAAACTCTGGCTGCATGAAAGAGTTAACGTTATTTCTGCAATCCTGGCAGGCCCAAGGAATGATTCTGCAAATGTAGATCCCCTTTTCCAAATGGGCCTGATCTAGGCAGGGGTGAGGCTGGATGTGCCTAGTGGGAGAGTCCCTCCCTCAAGCCATAGCCCCTTCCCTGTCCTGCCCCCATGAAGTTCCCAGATTCCATGGCTTCCCCATGCTGGCTGTCCCATGCCTCGCTCCTGCCCCCGGCCTTCTGTCCAGCTCCCGAGGGCAGCCCTTACCTGGGGGGCAGCTTGTACAGCCAGTGGCGTCAGGGTCTGCGATGCCTGAGGCTGGCTTGGGGCTTGGCTGAAGGAGGCAATGGCAGGGGCAGGGCTCGGAGGGATCCCCGGGGGTGACTTCACTTCACAAGGCATTGAAAGAAAGAAGGACAAGGAGTGAGCCTGACGTGAGTGGAGGGGTCACCACAGCAGTACATGACATCCCATCTGCAGCCTGAAGCGGGGACCCTCAGCCCCATGCTGCATTGCTGCATAGCCCAAGACCAATTGTTGGTCTTCCCTGGCCCATGAGGCAGCTTCCTGAATGCTACGGTGGTGAGGACAGGAGGCTGGGGAGCCCTGTGCCAGCTCTGGGAGGTAGGCCACCCCTTCTCACATCTAGCTGAAGAAGATACCCAGGTGAGTGTTAGCCCTCATTTCCTGGCCCTGTAAGGACTGTCACACATCAGCAGAGGAGTCTGAAGCACACGTGTGTCAGGGAGGGCCGGAGCTAGAAATGATGGGAGCGGCTGTCCTTGGTTCATCCTGCCACTGAATCGCTGTTCATCCACCTCCAGGGTACTTTTGGATGCAGCTGCTGAAAGGGCAGGAGTTCCTGAAGGGCAAAGTCCTGGAAGCAACAGTCCCTGAAAATTGGACAGGTCTGTGCTGCACTACAGGATCACAGGGGCTCTCCAGGACAGCCAGCTTTTCTCTGCTATTCCCTGAGGTCTAAAGTCATGTGAGCAGCTTCAGTGAGCTTCTAAATGAACTTCCCGTGACCTGCAGCTTTTTGCCTTCTCTTGGTACCTTAGCCTACACAGGTACTGGGGTACCCCTACCAGGAAACTTCTTCACAGCCATACAACGAGGAGAAGGGTTATTATTTAATATATGGTTAGTTAAAAGGAGCCTAGGAGTTGAGTGATGGATATAGGACCAGATCACTGGCTTCTTTTTATTTTAATTTAATTTTTTTTGAGATGGAGTCTTGCTCTGTCACCCATGCTGGAGTGCAGTGGTGTGACTTCTGCTCACTGCAATCTCTGCCTCTGGGGCTCAAGGGGTTCTTCTGCTTCAGCCTCCCAAGCAGTTGAGATTACAGGCGCATACCACCACGCCTGGCTAATTTTTTTCTTGTATTTTTAGGAGAGATGGGTTTTCACCATGTTGGCCAGGCTAGTCTCGAACTCCTGACCTCAAGTGATGTGCCCGCCTCAGCCTCCCGAAGTGCTGGGATTACAGGCATGAGTCACCGCGCCTGGCCAGATCAATGGCTTCTTAAAACTGCTGGGCATATATTTCTAGGCTTTAATCCAGGCCTACTGAATCAGAATGTCCAGTAGAGGAGGCTAGTTACCTCACCTCTCTTTTTTCCTTCAAAGCTCCCCCTGCGATATGGCCAAGAGTGGGAACCACTGAATCAGATAACCGCAAAGGTTCTGTCCAATCCTGCAGTACTAGCCCATGTTTCAACTTGGGAAGGCGTCAACCTCAACTCAGGACTATACTGTTCACAGCATGCAATAATAAAACCCAGGTAGTTTAAGGAATTCAAGAGACAAGCACACACCAACAAAGGCCTTATGAAATAGTAAAAGAAAACAAAATGACAGGTTTATCTCCTCTGTGGAGGGAAGATACATTTCTAACTCCAGAAAAAAAATCAGGCTGGGTGCAGTAGCCCACGCCTGTAATCCCAGCACTTTGGGAGGCTGAGGTGGTAGCATCACTTGAAGCCAGGAGTTACCAGACCAGCCTGGGCAACAAAACAAGATGCTATCTCTACAGAAAAAATAAAAATGAGTTAAAAAAAAAATTAGCAAACATAAGGAGAGTCTGAACATGTGAAAATTTTAAAAACATTTTGTTGGACAAAATGTGACAAAACATAACAAGTAAGTGAGAAAATGGGAAAGTGACAAACATAAATGATGAAAGCTTACCCTCTGAAGAGGCAAAATATTCATTTTATTAGGGCATATTTAGTAGGACCATGGAGTCCAAGGTTTTACATACATTAGGGCTGCTATTGCTTCCTGCAAGACTGTACAGAAAGACTAAATGAACTCACAGAAACATCAACAATGTACCTGTTTCTCCACAGCACCACTCAATATAGTTGTTGTTTTTTTTTTCTGAGACAAGGTCTCACTCTATCACCCAGGCTGGAGTGCAGTGGCGCAATCTCGCCTCACTGTAACCTCCACTTCCCAGGCTCAAGTGATCCTCCCACATCAGCCTCCAGAGTAGCTGGAACTACAGGCATGTGCCACCACACCTGGCTAATTTTTGTATTTTTTTGTAGAGACAGAGTTTTGCCATGTTGCCCAGGCTGGTCTCGAACTCCTGAGCTCGAGCAATCCACATGCCTCAGCTTCCCAAAGTGCTGGGATTACAGTTGTGAGCCACCATGCCTGGCCACCAGTATAGGTTTTATCATTGCTTATTTATTTTCTGGCTTAACAGGCAACTCATACCTTAAAGTCAATTACTTTTCTTCTCATTGATAGCAAGATTTTATATTTTTCCATGAAATGACTTCCTCCTATGTTAATAATTAATTTCCCTCCAAAGGGAATTTTATTTTATTTTAATTTGAGACGGAGTCTCACTCTGTTGCCCAGGCTGGAGTGTAATGGCGCGATCTCTGCTCACTGCAACCTCTGCCTCCCGGGTTCAAGCGATTCTCCTGCCTCAGACTCCTGAGTAGCCAGGATTACAGGCGTGTGCCACCATGCCCGGCTAATTTATTTATTTATTTTTTTAGTAAAGACGGGGTTTTGCCATGTTGGCCAGGCTGATTTCGAACTCCTGACCTCAGGTGATCTGCCCATCTAGGCCTCCCAAAGTGCTGGGATTATAGGCATGAGCCACCGCGCCTGGCCTCAAAGGGAATTTAGTAGACTATCACACACAAAATTTTTTAAAGGACCAATACAAAAACATTCAAAGCAGCACTGTTTATGAAAATGAAAACCCAGACAATTTGACAATGGCCAAAACCAGAAGCAGGTGTGTGACTCTATGTCAATAAAAGACATAGGTACATGAAATTACGTGGTGGTGTCATACTACTTAGTCTACCCTCAGTGGCCACAACAATAAAAATATGTATGTGTGACAAAGACTGGATAGTAATTTAGAGTGATACAAACCAATAGATTCTGTTTTCATCCTGGAAAAGTTTCCTGTTACTTAGTTTTATTTTAAAAACAGGAAACCCTTCTTAATACTGCACACCTAGAAAGTTTCCACCACTCTAAGCTGGCAGCTTAGGTGGTGCCATCAAAATACCTCCCTTACCTGCTTGATGGTGACTAAAATTCCTTTATAGAGGAGGAGGCGTTTGTGAAAGGCTTAGACACACAAACCCCTGGAAGAAGATGCACACTACACAAACACTCACGAAAACCATTGATTTAAGATCCATTTCTGAGAGCGAATTTGGATAAGGAGCAGAATTAAGGCACCAGAGGAAATGAGATATGAAGATGGATAAATGGGTGAAAAGCGAAGTGAGGGCATGATGAATAAACCTGAGAAACCTCCCCTGTTTTCTGAAAAGGGGCTCCACTGCACAATGGCTATGCTGAATGGAAGGAGTGGCAGAGATGTAGGGTCCTTGTCTTCCCTGCCTGGTCCCCAGGGCACTGCCCCTTGGGAACAGGTGATGACCCATCCTGGCCTCAACATAGAAGCAGAGCATTTCCAGGCTAGGGAAAAATGGTCATGTCTCTTGTCATTCCTTTATCCAAAAAGAAAAGAAAATGACTAAGGTTACTAGGGTTCCAAAGAATTTGCATACTGATGTGAAGGTAGAGCAAGTAATGTGTGGCCATGCAGTTTCTTGTTAAGGAGCTGTTGCTTTTCGGAAGTTTGCGTGTTCTGATGTGCTCTCTTCTTGCCTCCTCTTCTTGGCCCACCCCCACCAGTCCAGATCTCCAGTCAAGGGAAGGGGGAATATACAGCAGAAGTCAAGGGGAAATGAATTGGGGTGTTCTGGGGAAACTGAAAAAGGAGGCCCAAGGCTTCCTGCAGAAGGAGATGACTACTCTGCAAGGTGTTAATGAGGAAGACTGATGAGAGGGTGCCCCAAGGCCAGGGAGCAGTGCCTGATCTCCCACAGCTTAGCGGGTTCAACTCCCAGGTTCAACCCCCTAAGCGGAGCGCTACCAGTCTCTTCCCACCTCACCCTGATCCATCCTAGTTTAGGCCTGGAAGTGACACAGACTAGAACTAAAGCTCCAGAAACAAAGAGTGTAGAGTAGCCCTCGCAGCTGACCAGAGGCACAGGCTGTCCAGTGGGCAGGCAGACAAGACCCTAAAACCACCTGAGCCCCAGGGATTCATGCTGGCTCCCCAGGGACCACAGGAAGGACTCAGCACTCAGGTGGAGCAGTACCAGGTGGGGGTGATGGCCTCGTACCAGTTGCCTCTGCAGAGGAGCCCAGGTTGTCTGGCCCAGCTTCACCAGCAGCTTGACTGGCTTCAGCAGGGTCTCCGCTCTGGGAGCCCTCGGCAGCCACACCCTCCAGTCCTTTGCCCTCTTCCTCAGCAGGGAGTTGGGCATCCACTCCGACTTCCAGCACTCGGATGGTCTCATGACCTGACATCACGATGACCTGCAAGCAGAGGACAGGGGCACTGTTGGGATAGGGGCCAGTATAGCCGCAGGGTCCAAAGCTCTGGGTATGGTTTGGGGAGAGAGGGGAGGGCACCTCTGGATGCAGACCTCCTGTCCAGAGGGCTGTGTGCTCTGTGAGAATTCCAGAGCCTGGCGCAGGTTGCAGCTCCCTGATTCCAGGGAAGGAGCTGCTGGAAGAAAGCAGGCCCTGGTGACAGGGAGAAGGGCCTGACGCAAGCTAGAAAAATGTCCCCCAGAGCCAAACCATTTGGGAGCTAATTTCTCTTTGTTCCATCTCTTGGACTCAGTGCAGGGAGTGGCGGATGGCCTATCCTACAACTTGCAAGGATGTCCTCTTGGCAGCTAGGATCTTCGAACGTGGGTATGAGGGCTCCTAACATGGTATCCACAGCTTAAGTCGGGCCAGGAACCAAATCCCTCTTCACTTCCCTTGAAACCATCTGAAAGTTCCCCAAAGATAAAGGGATGGAAAATGAATGCTCCACAATGCTGAGTAACTTCTATCGCCCATGATTCCTTTATTTCGAAAACTCTGGAGTAAAGGCTCAGGATTTCCCTGCAAGCTAAATTCCTGAAACAAGGGTCAAGAATCCTGAAGATGCATCCTCTCCCTCTCTGCCTGGCACCGCTCCTGGACTGCAGCTTTTTTTTTTTTTTTTTGAGACAGAGTCTCGCTCTGTCACCCAGGCTGGAATGCAGTGGCGCAATCTCGGCTCACTGCCAGCTCCACCCCCCCGGGTTCACGCCATTCTCCTGCCTCAGCCTCCCGAGTAGCTGGGACTACAGGTGCCCACCACCACGCCCGGCTAATTTTTTTGTATTTTTAGTAGAGACGGGGTTTCACTGTGTTGGCCAGGATGGTCTCGATCTCCTGATCTCGTGATCCGCCCACCTCGGCCTCCCAAAGTGCTGGGATTACAGGTGTGAGCCACCACACCCGGCCTGACTGCAGCTTTTTATCCTGTGGCCCTGTGGCTCCAGTCCTGCCACCTGCTGTGGGCATGCTCAGACCTCAAGGGCAATCTCCATGCATGAGCGATGCAGGCGGACCCTGAGCCTCCTCAGAACACTCAGTCTCCCTCCCCTGCCCAGACGCCACACACTAGCTCTTCATCACCAGCACGGAAACCCTGCCAATTGGGCCATTCAAGAATCAGAGACAAAGTCTGTAAATTAAACAGCTTTGTGTCAGGCCTCTCTGCATTTGGCCTGTGCCTGAAATCACTCTCACAGGCACTCCTGACCTCAGGTGATCCACCCACCTCGGCCTCCCAAAGTGCTGGGATTATAGGTGTGAGCCACCGTGCCTGGCCTTTTTTTCTCCTTTTAAAAAATGGGCCGGGCGCGGTGGCTCACGCCTGTAATTCCAGCACTTTGGGAGGCCGAGGTGGGCGGATCATGAGGTCAGGAGATCGAGACCATCCTGGCTAACATGGTGAAACCCCATCTCTACTAAAAATACAAAAAATTAGCCGGGTATGGTGGTGGGTGCCTGTAGTCCCAGCTACTCGGGAGGCTGAGGCAGAAGAATGGTGTGAACCCAGGAGGCGGAGCTTGCAGTGAGCCGAGATTGCGCCACTGCACTCCAGCCTGGGTGACAGAGTGAGACTCCATCTCAAAAAAAACAAACAAACAAACAAACAAAAAAGATATAAGTAATAGTAATTTGCAAAAAAAAAATTAGAAAATACGTGTAAGCAAGAAGAAAAACTAAGGAGTAAATTACCTGATGTTCAAACCTTTCCCCACGTAAACTTAAACATACTATGTACACTTTGATTTTACATCTTAAAGTCACAGCTTAACTCCCCAAACCCAGGCCCTGAGAAATCCTAAATGGCAAGTAACTCTGGACAGGTGAAGTGATGGTGAACCCTGGTAAGAAACAGAGAGTGAAGGGCCCTGTGGAGTCCTCCTCTGTTGCCCACACCCCTCACTCCATCACCCTTACCCCCCCACTTCCCACCCCAGAAGATACCTGCTCATTGACAGTCAGAGATGTCTCTGACCCGGCTCCAGGATCCATGGTCACTTGTCAGGGTCGGGTGGGGGCCGGCCCACACCTAGCACATCCTGGGTAAGATGGGATTGGAAAGGCAAAGGGTGATGTGACACAGTAATACAATTTCTATACCATCTAGAAAAGTCAGAATAGAATCGCAGGAAGACAGAGAAGTTAGGTTCTCCCAAGTATCTGTAGAGGTTAAAAAAGAAAAAAAAAAGGATTCTTTTTTTTGAGACAGTTTGACTCTGTCGCCCAGGCTGGAGTGCAGTGGCACGATCTGTGCTCACTGCAGCCTCTGCCCCTCGGGTTAAACCAATTCTCCTGCCTCAGCCACTCGAGTAGCTGGGATTACAGGCATGTGCCACCACGCCAGGCTAATTTTTGTATTTTTAGTAGAGACAGGGTTTCACCATGTTGGCCAGGCTGGTCTTGAATTCCTGACCTCAAGTGATCCACCCGCCTCGGCCTCCCAAAGTGCTGGGATAACAGGCATGAGCCACTGCACCTGGCCAAAAAACAAGATTCTGTTGCATTTCCTACAGCATCCTAGGAGAATCTACACTCAGTAGTACCAGGAACATCTGGGCTTAGGGTGAGGAGAGTAAAGAAAGGGCAAGATATCTGTCCCTGGGGCCTCCCCAGTCCGGTGGGAGAGCACACCCAGCAGAACCCAATGGGAATCTGACCCTGACCCTCAGAACCTTAGACTTAGGTAAGGAGCAAGGGAGAAATCTGGGCAGACTTCCTGGAATAGATGGTAAAAACATAAATTAAAGTGCTCTCCAACTTTAATATGCATGATCATCACCTGGAG